>NW_027185698.1:4431921-4621437 GCF_028583685.1 Petaurus breviceps papuanus
ATATCCCCTTCAACTATTTTCATACTGAGAAAAGTTTCATCAGTTACAATGATCATTTTTCCATGTAGGTATGTAAGTAGTTCAACTTTGGTAAGTTCCTTATGATTTCTTTTCCCTATTTACCTTCTCATGCTTCTCTTGCTTCTTGTATCTGAATGTCAAATTTTCTATTCAACTCTGGTTTCTTCATCAAGAATATTTGAAAGTCCTCTATTTCACTGAATGACCATATTTTCCCCTGAAACATGGTACTCAGTTTTGCTGGGTAGGTGATTCTTGGTTTTAATCCCAGCTCCTTTGACCTTCGGAATATCATATTCCAAGCCCTTTGATCCCTCATTGTAGAAGCTGCCAGATGTTGGGTTATCCTGATTGTGTTTCCACAATATTCAAATTGATTCTTTCTGGCTGCTTGTAATATTTTCTCCTTGATCTGGAAATTTCGGAACCTGGCTATAATATTCCTAGGAGTTTTCTTTTGTGTATATTTTTCAGGAGGTGATCAGCGGATTCTTTCAACCTCTGTTTTTCCCTCTCATTCCAAATCATCAGGGCAGTTTTCCTTGAGAATTTCTTGAAGGATGATTTCTAGTTTCTTTTTTTGATCATGGCTTTCAGGTAGTCCAATAATTTTTAAGGTATCTCTCCTGGATCTATTTTCCAGGTCAGTGGTTTTCCCAATGAGATATTTAACATTGCCTTCTATTTTTTCATTTGTTTGGATCTGTTTAATAGTATCTTGATTTCTCATGTAGTCACTAGCTTCCATTTGCTCCAATGTAATTCTGAAGGAATGATTATCTTCAGTGAGCTTTTGAGATTCTTTTTCCATCTGGCAAATTCAGCCTTTTAAGGCATTCTTCTCCTCATTGTCTTTTTGAGACTCTTTTGTCATTTGAGTTAGTCTATTTTTTTTTTTTTGCCTTTTGGAGGGCAATTTGGGGTTAAGTAACTTGCCCAAGGTTACATGGCTATTATTTTTGTGTGGGTGTTAAGTGTCTCAGGCTGGAACTGAACTCGGGTCCTCCCAACTCCAGGGCCAGCGCTTTACTCACTGCACCACCTAGCCGCCCTGAGTTAGTCTATTTTTTTAAGGTGTTATTTTCTTTAGTCAGGTTGTTGACTCTCATTTCATAATTTTTTTGCATTGTTCTCATTTCCCTTCCCAATTTTTCCTCCACTTCTCTTATTTGATTTTCAAAATCCTTCTTAAGGTCCTCTATGGCCTGTAACCAATTTGTATTTTTCTTGGAAGCTTTTGGTGCAGGGGTTCTGACTTCATTGTCTTCCTCCTGTTCCATGCTTTGATCCTTTTTGTCCCCAAAATAGGAGTCTAATGTTGGATTCCTCTCTTTGCTTTGCTTCCCTCGTTTACTCATGTAGCCTCTCAGTTACTTGACTTTTGGGCTTTTTGCCACAGTAGGATTCTGCTACCAGACAGGGGAGCTTTGTCCCAAATGCTGGGGTTTTCTCAGCTGCCAAAGGTATTAGTTGGGTGCCCTCTCTGAAGCTTCCCCATGCTCTGGCAAGCTGTCACACACCCCAGGACCTCCACCCTAGACGGAAATCCAGATCCAGGCAGGTTACAATTACCCCTCAGACTGGTTGTTTGGTCCCCCTACAATCTGCAGGCAGGAGCTGAAGCAGCCATGTGTGGCTACGGGTGCAGGGCCGTGGCGCCTCAGCCTCTTCTCACCCAGGGTCAAAAGCTGACACACTCCCAACTACTGGATCCCAAAGTCCACACTGCACTGTTCTCTCACTTTGTCCTTAGCATCTATGGGTTGATAATTCTAGAAACCGCCACAGCTGCTGGTGATTTGAAGTCCCTCCAGCAGGTGGCTGGTCAGGCCTGCCCTGGGGCTAAAACCTCAGGCTTGTGTGGAGTTGGGGTCAGCTCCCAGAGCACTGTGCTGGCTGATTCCTGCCGGCTTGCCAGGCTGTCCTCAGTGGGAGGTTAGCTTCTCTGTGTCATTTTGTGGGTTCTATAACGCCAAAATTTGTTCAGAGTCACCTTTTACATGAATTGGGGGAGGTGGAAGCTGAGCCCTGTGGAAGTTCTGTTTCTACACTGCCATCTTATACCCCATGGTATTATAAATAACTATAAAATTCTGTAAGTATTCAAGAGGTCAACAGATTCTAGAAACTGAACATACTGATAGTCCACACCTTCCTGTCTTGCACAGGAGGAAATGGGTCCAGAAGGGTAAAATAATATTCTCAGTGTTAAATTGTTCATTGACCCCTAAAAGCCTACCTAGGGCTCCACTAAATTGTATGACTTTTCCTAAATCCTTAGGATCTTTCCAACTAAAATTACACCTGCTTCCAGGACAATCAGGATTAATATTGTAAGGCAACGCTGGAAGAACTACATTAGATTGACTAAAAAGTACTGTCTGGAGGATTGGGAACTTATTGAAGAGAGAAGAAAATTTTCATGCTGGGCAAAAGCAATGTGACTGTATAGTAGTCTGAGTTTTTTTTTTAACCCTCAAACATGACAGAAATGGATGAGTTCTAGGTCAGTGATGTTCATTGCTTATGAGTCAGGACATGCACTTGTCTCCCAACAAATGACTGGTCCTTGATTCAGAAGGGATGAGTTTCATAATAAAGGCAACATGGTGAACATTTCACACAGAACCCAGCCATTATAAGCTAATAAAGAGGGATTTTAATTTCATATTGCCTTGTAAATTATAATGCTAAATTATAGTCCCAAGTACTCTTCATATACACATCTCATTCATCTAATAGGTTGGGAAGTGACATTAGATAGGATGGTGTGATAGTAATGGAATAGAAAAGATCCCCCTGTATTGGCTTGGTTTTCAAACTGATTGTGTTAAAAGCCAGAGCTTATTAATCCCACCTGTGGGATGGACTTGTTGATGTGAAAAGAAAGTCCTGAACTGGGAGGAGCTGGTGACGTAGATTTGGAGAGACAAGAGGGAGGCAGAAGAACTTTTTGGAAGCAGCACCTCGTGGAGGCAGAGAGAGACTGAGAGAATTGCTGGGGGCCACTTTGAATTGCCCTGGTCTTTTGAGACATGCCCCCTGAGCTGCCAAGGACTGAGGAGACATGGCTGTTTTGCTGGTACTTTGTCTGTCTGTTTTGATGTTGTTTTGCCAGATTTGTCCACTGGTGAAAGACAGTCCTGTTGAAGAAGTCCTGGAACCTGGCTTTTGGTTAAGAAGCCCTGAGACTGTCCTGCAGACAGAGAGTGAATACTGTCCTCTGGTGAAGGACAGTGCTGTTGTTGCAGGGGTCTGGAGACTGTCCTGCAGACAGAATGAATACTGTCCACTGGTGAAGGACAGTGCTGTTGTTGCAGGGGTCTGGGAACCTTTCTGTTGGTTCAGAAGCCCTGAAGAAGGATTTTCTTGTTGCATGTTTACAGAAATCCTGGGAGAGGGTTTTGCTAATGTTTTCAGGGGTTCTAGGACTGTTCTACAGACAGAGGATGAATTAATGAAGAGACTGGCAATGTACCTTGTGGCCTTGCTAAGCCTTGTCTCCCCAGGAACTAAGATTGCTGAGAACTTGCCTGCTTCAAGATGAAGAAAAGACCTCCATTTGAGTATTAAGTGCTGTGCTTAAACTTGATGTAACTCTGGGATAGATTCAATTGTGATCCAGGGGTGGGGAACTTTTGACCTTTTTGTGCTCTGTGATTGAACAAATGAAGGTACTTTACTTATGGTTGGAAACTAATCTCCATTTGAGAAGAGGGGTTTTGTGAGATGGACTAAATGAAGGTACAGCCTAGGGGTGGAGTAGTATTTAGAACAGGGACTTTGTAATTGATTGAATGATTGGAAGGTCCTGGGGTGGGGTAGTACTTGGAGATTATTTAATCAAGCTTAGTAAATGCTGTGTTTTGAATGATGTCATGTTTTGACCTTCTCTGTTCTTGGTTGGTCACTGAATAAAATGGAGAGCACCTATGCTGGTATTCTGAACCTTGGGAAGTTGCCTTTCCTTGGCATTACATTACAGATGGGTAGGCAGGGACATATACTTGAGTATGGGCTGAGCTTGTAAGGGTGAAATAAATGAAGACCATCCCCACACCCATCCTAAATCTTCATATCTACTTTTTGTTCCTGGCTTCTTCTCCTCCTCTTTTTTTTTTTTTTTTTGCTTTTTTGGAGGGGAGAAGGCAGGGAAATTGGGGTTAAATGATTTGGCCAAGGTCACATGACTAGATGACTAGTAAGTGTTAAGTACCTGAGGCTGGATTTGTATTCAGGTCCTCCTGACTCCAGGCCAAGTGCTCTGTGTGCCACCTAGTGGCCCCTCCTTGCTTCTTCTGAACAAATTTCAGATGGCGGCAAGGATCACAGTTAAAGGCAGAGGAATGTGTTTCTGCATTATAGAGCAGAGTGGGGTTAGATAAAGATCAAGTTGTTTAATTTTCAACTTAGGAAAAACCTGCATATTTAAGTGACTGGACAGATTCATAGCCCAACCTTGGTATCACCGTACTATTTCCTACCCCCCCATTTAGCCCCTTGAAATCCCACATTCTTGCTAAAGCGACAAAAGACCTATTCCTTTCTTAAGGAAACAGATATTTGGTTCATAAAAGCATTCTGTTTGTAGAAGCAATTTAAATGTAACAAAACACATTTTTCAAGAAATGAACCAATTAGTTGGGTTATGAAACAGTTCCAGATAAGTCTTTGAAATGGATTCATTTTAAGCATGGGACTTAGCGGCTTTTATAAAAAGAATTGTATTGGTAGGAGATCCTCCCGTCTGCTGACTCATTCCTTTTTCACAGCTCTGTCACAATGCTTCTCCATATGGCAAAAGGAAGTTTCTGGTGTAAACATTGCTCAAATTAATTTTCTTATGTTTCCCCACCATCATTCCAAGAAACCTCCAGCACTCTTCTCCCCACAAAGAAATACTTTTTGTACATAACTGATGGCAATAACTTTTTTTCCTTAGGAGCCCCAGAACAAAAGCAATTCACTCATCTATAGTAATATTTCTAAACAAGTGAGCCATGGATTCACCATTGTGTATTCTCTATATTATGTCTGAAAGAATCAAACTGCTACCAACAGTCTTTATTTTATTCTTCTGAAAGAAAATTTTAGTTTCACTGAAAAGCAAGCCCATGTATTTTTCCATTCCTAAATCAGGAAATACTGAGTGTGTCACAATACTTTTTCTTCATTGTCCCACAACCAAAACTAGCTGTGTGACCTCGGGCAAGTCACTTAACCCCAATGGCCCTCCAAAAAAGCAAAAAAAAAGAAAAGTATATAGAATTATATAGACTGAGGGACATTGATACTGGTGCACATTTATGACTGCAGTGTTATTCAGAATCTTACTAATTTCAACCTAAGTAGAAGTTGCTCAATTGAGAATATGAGCTTACTTTTCTTTATTCTATTCATAAACACAGAAATGGAAGAACAACTATTTCTGAAAAGGAATGACATTTTTTTTTTTTTTGCTTCGGTAGGCATGCAGATACTATGCACTGTTAAATATACATATGTGGAATAATGAAAACAATCATTTTCCCCCCCTTCACTGGCCACATTTTGAAACATTGTTTTATGTGTTTAGGAGTTTCTGGGATAGGTGTTGGGAGTGATTTCTAAATTTGCTTCAGTCATTAAGAATCCTGACATGGCAATGACAGATTAAAAAAAATGTTTTCTATTATGGAAAACGATTCATAACATATACATAATTTATGACTTCTTAATTATTCAATATTATTTAGTAAAAATTTTATGCCTACTGGAATATTAATATGTTATAAACAAGTGTAAATACTCCCATTTTAATTAAAATACTTTAGCAAGAAGTTTGAAGAGAAAGTTCCTGCAAATAATAAATAGTATGAGGAATAAGCAATATGGTAAAGTGCAGAATAAAAGCTAATTACTGAGAAAAAAATGCCAATAGACTCATTCAACTTAACCACAAATGGCTTTTTAGCTTTTTATTATTATCACAAAGTACTTTATAACAACAATTTTGAAGATATATTCTTTCCTGTGTTTTGTGAAATATGTTGCAAAGATTTCTCTAGGGAATGTGTTATTAAATATAGAAGAGAGTCTTCTAATTCAGTGGTGGAAAGTGTTGATTAAATGAAGAGGAAAATTAGATTTCTTTAGAGTTCCCCTTTGTACAATAGTCTCCAGTGGCCAACTCTCTTGATTGTTCATGATTCCCTCTAGATTCTGGAAAATAATAAACACATCTTATAGGAAATATTAATAATGCTTTGGATGACTTCTAGCATTATGTATGAATATAAGTATAATATTAGCAACACTTTGGATTTTGAAAAAGCAAGTGTCCAAAATTAAGATGACTTTTATAAAAAGTAGGAAAAATGTATTTGAAAATATTGAATGATTTTTTTTCTTTCACTGACTACAATATGAGAAAAAGAAAAAAAAGTTTTCATTTTCATCTTCCCACTCAATCTTGCATGTATCCTTTAGAATTGGAAAACAACTGGAAATTTCTTTTGGGTATAGTCCAAAGAATGACAGTTATGAGATAATAAATAAAAAAAAGAGGTGGATACTGCCTTCTAGACATTAAAGTCTAAGGTTTTATTTTATTTATTTATTTTGTTTTTATCAAACTTAATGCTTTTTTAATACAGAAAACTACTATGGAATAATAATAATGGTAAATAATAACTAACATTTACATAACACTATGTACCAGGCATTGTGCTAAGCATTTTACAATTATCATCTCATTTAAATCTTACAACAGTCTTGGCAGATAGGTGCTGTTATCATCCCCATTTCATAGATGAGGAAATAGAGGCAAAGGGGAAATGACATGCCCAGAGTCACACAGCTAGTAAGCATCTGAGATTGTATTTGAACTGAGGTCTCCCTGATGCTAAGCCTGGTACTTTACCCTCTGTACCACTTCCTATAAAAATATAGATTGAAACCTTCTCAGCAATTTATAGTTTTGAGGGTTGCCTAAGGAACTGAAATGTTTAGTGACCCACACAGAGTCACGGAGCCAGTCAGTATCAGAAGTAAAACTTGAACATAGGCCTTCCTTGCAATGAAGCTGGTTCTTTATTAAGTCACTTGTAAGCCATCTGTGCTTTAGTAGAAAGAAAAGTGATTTGTAAGTCAGAACACTTAAAGTCTAGTCCCATTCTATTTCTACCAATATGATGTTGGGCAAGATACATTGAGATTCAGTTTCCTCATTTGCAAGATGAGGCATTTGAACCAACCAATCTCTAAGATCTCTCCCTGATGTCCCTGTCTGTGTTTGTTCATGAATTTATTATATGCACAAAATGTGGAATTAGGTAAATAGCTTAATATTTCTTTAAAAGTATAACATGCACCATAAAACCTAAATTCTAAGTTGACATGGGCTATATTCTAATCTTATCTTTTTAGCACATTTTGCCCACGCCCAGAATTTTCTGTAGGAGCCACAGAATATAGCTATTGTTGAGGGCTCCACAGCTATAAATAAAGTGATACCATGTCCCATGCCAAGTGCTCATGGTATTTTTTTGTTGTCCAGTCATGTCTCACTCTTCATGACTCCATTTGGGGTTTTCTTTGCAAAGATATTGGAGTAGTTTTCCACTTTCCTCTGCTTATATTTACAGATGAGGTAACTGAGTCAAACAGGGTTAAGTGACTTTCCCAGAGTCACATAGCCAGTAAGTGTCTGAGTCTAGATTTGAACACATATAGTTCAGTCTTCTTGACTCTAGGCCAGGCACTCTAGCTACTGTGCCACCTAGCTATCCCTAACTCAGGTAGAGAGCAACATTTATTTTAGAGTGCAGGGAAAAAAACAAACAAACTACATAGAGCATTCAACATAGGACCTGAAGACTAAATTTTCTTTTCCTTTCTAGTGATTCATAGAGTTATGGAATCTTAGGGTTGGAGGGGACTTTGTCTGTCACGATGATTAAAAGCAAGTAGGTGTCAAGTGATAAAAGAAGTGGAAAGGCCAGGAAAAATCTTGAGGAGCCACATAGGAGCTTTTCAGGAAGCTAGAGATTCTACGTTTTTTCCCTTGATGAGGGGAGGAATACATTCCATGGGGGACAACCAGAGCTAAAGCCTGGAAATAAGACATGTAATGCCAAACAGGAAGAATAGCAAAAAAGACATTCTGTCGAGAACATAGACTATGTAAGAGGAGGTAATATGTGATAACTCTGGAAAGGTAAAATTTTTTTTCAACATTCATTTTTTATAAGATTTCAACTTCAAAATTTTTCTCCCTCCCTCCTTCCCCTCCCCACTCCCAAAGATGGAAAGCAATCTGATACAGGTTATGCATGTGCAATCAT
Organism: Petaurus breviceps papuanus; assembly: GCF_028583685.1. Taxonomy (NCBI): domain Eukaryota; kingdom Metazoa; phylum Chordata; class Mammalia; order Diprotodontia; family Petauridae; genus Petaurus; species Petaurus breviceps. The sequence continues at coordinate 4,440,267 of NW_027185698.1, forward strand.
ATCAAAATATTTCTACATTAGTCATGTTGTGAAAGAAGTAACAGAACAAAAGGATAAAACAAAGAAACAAAGAAAGCGAAAATGCAATACTTCACTCTGCATTCAGACTCAATAGTACTTTCTTTCGATGTGGATAGCATTTTCCATCACAAGTCTTTTGGAATTGTTTTAGATCATTGTATTGCTGAGAAGAGGTAAATCCATCATAGCGGATCATCACGTCATAACATCATAACAGTTGCTGTTACTGTGTATAATGTTCTCCTGTTTCTGCTCATTTCACTCAGAATCAGTTCAACCAAGTCTTAGAAAAGTAGTATTGACATTAGGAGTTTGGGAGTCCTCCTTCCAATGAACCCCTCCCCCTCAACATGACTATGCCTCTCACTGGAATGTCTCGATGAAATCTGAGGTTTATTGTGATACAGATATGACCCTGGCTTCTTGAACTCTGTATCAGTAGAGTATGAGCTCTTGGTGGGCATCTACCAAGAGGAAAGGACTTTGAGTAGAAGCCTGGTGTGAGCTTTTATCTTGAAAACCAGCCTAGGAGAGTTCTTTATTGGATCAGCTACCTAATGGTGACCCTTTTGGCCCCAGCAACTCATGAAACCTTATAATGAGGACTTCAATTTGGAGCAAGTAACTGTCCTGATAAAAATCATGGGTGGATATTTGGGTACTGTGATATGTACCAGGAAATGTGATGGGCATTTAAGGAAGGAAATCACACATCTGACACTTTAATGACTTCAAACTTTACAAAGCATTTTTACTTGCATTAGCATATTTGATGCAAAGTAGTAAAAATATTTTTCTCCCCACCTTCACCCATTCCCCTGTTTGAGAGCAGAAACCATTTGCTTTCATTTTCCCATTGCACAGTGCTTGTACATAATAGGCATTTAATGCATTTTCAAGTGAATTTTACCAATGAGGAAACTGAAGTCTAGTAACATTAACTGCTTTGCCCAGAAGTCACATCACAAATAAGGGATTCAAACTTGGGTCTTTTGATGCTAAATATAATTTTCTTTCAATGAAACCATTCCTCTCTTTTCTACCTTCCATTCCTCTTTTGTCCCATCTACTCATATCAGAAAATGCAAGACAAAGTACATTCTTTCTATGAACGCTTTTTCTTGTTTCTGTCATAAGCATAAATCTGGGAGGGTCCATAAAGGTCATCATCTCCACCCCACTCACTTTACAGAGGAGGAAACTGAAGTCTAAGAAAGTCCAATGACCTGCACATTGTGACCAGGTGGCAGGGCTGGGATTAGAATTTATATCCCTGGACCCCAAATCTAGCATTCCTTCCCCGAAGCTATGTCATGTACCACAAATAAGGGGATCATCTTCATGTATTCTGATAGACTAACAATTTTCACCACCAACAACTGCTAAGGAATTGCAGGCAGTGCTGGCAAGCTACCTATGCCTCCATATGAAGAAACAGGTCAGGCTAGAGGTAGGAATTAGCATTATCTATCTCTGCCTTCACTCAATTACCAATGGAATACATAAAAAAATAATCATCCACATACAAATGAGTCCCCTATCCTCCCTTTAAAGACAGTTGATTTCTGTGCTTTAAGCTATGCTTTTAATGGAGTCAGACCCAGACAAAGGATGGCTTGTTTTCCCCTCATTTTCCGGACTGCATCAAGGCTCAGTGTACATGCTGAGCTGTATGGACTTATTAAACATACCCAGGAGCTGACACTAGCATAAAAATGTAATTAAAGTATTGAATCGCTCCTCCTTTTCTCTAACTCTCCTCTGCTTCCTTATCTTAGAGGTGACCTTAGGCTTTAAAATAGAATCCTCAATTCATGCCATAGAGGGAAACCCTTCAGGATTTAAACAAGTGGATCTTCTCCCCAGGGTGGCCATACCTAATGCTCACACTAATTATGGCCCTTATGTGTAGAAGCTTTAATGACAGTAAACTTCCCAGTGTGATGCTCCTGGCTGCTGTCACTTTCTTTATCTCTGTAATTATTTCATCTCGACTTGGACAGTCACTCAGACAAGATGGATAGTCAAGGCTTTCAGATTTGGAGTTAGTTGGAGAGATTGGTAAACTTGCTTCAGTGGGGAGCCTCTAACTCCCTACCAGGTTCTATTCTAACTACTCTCAACTTTGTGTTTTTAAAATGAACAAATGAAGTACTATTCCAGCTCCCAGCCAAGTATTAGCAATAGCTGGGGAGAGCCAGCCAGGGAGAAATGGAAAGTTCCCTTCAGTAATCATAGGTCATTTCTTTAGAGATGACATTTTGGCAAGCTGAGGCATTTGTATTTCTTATTGGAGCAAATTGCCTTTCACTCTCTGTTTCTAGCTTATCTTTGCAGACCTACATCACCTTACTCTTCCCTCCTTCACTCCAGATTGTAGCCAACTGTCTTACTTGCTATTCCTCATACAAGACGATCCTCTTCCTTGCTTTATACATGCTATGTGTTGTGCCCCATGCCTGGAATGCTGTCCCTTCTCATCACCGACTCTTGGAATTCCGTTCTCCCTCCAAGGTTCAGCTCAGGTATCATTTCTTCTAAGTCCTTTACCGTTCCTCTTTGTTATTAGAGCTCTCCCCCCTCAATCTCTCCATCCCCCACTCCCCAGCCTGGCAGTATAGTGGTTATTCATAGGTTTCATTCCACTGTTGATCCAACTGGAAACTTTGACTTTGCTTTGTTTCTGGGCTAGGCTGATTTGCCCCTCCTGAGAAAGCCTGGTGGCCCCCAGCTCCCAGAGGCTCACCAGATTGGTGCTGCACTGAATACAAACACCCTAGGCCCTTTAGGACCTCCTGAACTCCAATGAACCATCAGCCTCAGTCTCCCCAGTGAGTGGGACAATAGGCATGTAACTGCAGGCCAAATTTTGCTTTCATTTTGTATGTATTTATACCAGCATCCTCTTCTTCCATTTCCCTTCACTTCAAACACTATGAGGGCAGGGTTTTTGGTTTTGGTTTCTGTATCCTTAGTATTAAGCATAATGTTTTGCAAATATAATAAACACTTAATAAATGCTTGTTGAATTGAATGATAGAAAACTGAATTGAACTATCAATACTTCTCAGCCACAAATGTTATCATGGGTGGCTTGAAGCCTAGAGTCATAAAACTGGGGTCAAAAATGGCAGAATTATGGATTTAGAGCTGGAAGAGTGCTTAGAGGTCAACTACCATATTTCCCTATATAATCCCTGTTGTAGATTTCATGCCAAAATTTTTTTTTTGGTAATAAAGTGGGGTGTGACCATTACATAAAGCTGAGAATTCTAGGCTCCCAGCTCCCAGTGCTGAGATAAATGGATATCCATATGCCACTGGTGAATGCGTTGCTTCTGTTTTTACTTTTTAAGCGATGTGTCAAATAGAATTATGCCATGCGGCAATTACATGATGATAGATTATAAACCAATTTTTGGACTGAGGAAAAAATAACTGGGAATGATGATTATGTCCCAGTGATGAATATGCAGTGAAATATGATAGTTCAACCTTCCCATTCTACAAATGAAGACTCTGAGGTCAAGGTAGGTAAAGTGACTTAGCCAAGGTTATAAAAGTAATCAACCTAATAGGTGAGATATGAACACAAATCCTCTGACTCTAAATCTTGCAGTCTTTCCCTACACTCTGCCACCATTTTCCGCATGATATGGAGAAAAGAGTTCTGTATTTGGAATGAAAAAATAAAGGTTAGAATCCTGGCTCTGCCAATTATTAGCTGAGTTAACTTGGTTAAGTCCTGTAATCTATCTGTTTCAGTTTCCTCATCTGTAAAATAACATTGAAGATGCCTTCCAGCTTTGAGTCAATCCACCAGGCTCCCTAGTTCTATCATGGCCCTAGCCAATTGTGTAACCTTGAGCAGATCCTAATTCTCCTGGAGTTTTAGTTCCTCCATCTGTAAAATGAGCTGATTTGACTGCATTGTTAAATTACCACATTCTGTATACATATATCTCAGATATTTCTTAAATGTGCTGAAAGTAATGAACAAAGAAAAGCAGGGGAAGGGTAGTGTCCCATTAGAGGAAAAGGAGAAATGGTTCCATTTGTGAGTTGGGCCTCTATTTTGATTTCTCTTTGTGTGTACTCCAGCAAACAAAGGCTGGTCTTGGTTCGAGGTGCTAATCTGCTTCAGGGTTGTCAAGGATAAGGTTCTCTGAGCAGTCCACTAGTATGTTTTATCTAGATCTGACTTCTGGAAAGAAGAGGCATTGACCTAGAGATCCATAAGGACAAGCTAAAAGTATGAGTGGTTGCTGATAATCTGTTGTTTACGGGATTAGTTTCATCATTTTTTTGTAAGTGACCTCAACTTGTTTTCATATGGTTCAATCTCTTTTGGGAACCTCTAGAATTCTGCACTACAAAGGATAGAGTCAGACAGGTGTAAGAATAAAAGGAAGGGAAGAACTACCAATTACCTGGTGAACTTGAAATTTAGAGAGAATCAGTATGAGTGATTTAGGCCCGGAGAAATACTCTAGGACTCAAATGGTCACAACTGGCTGGCTATATTTTCCAAATTGCCCAGATAATTACCAACTTTCCCTTCATTCTCTGAAGGCCACAAAGGACAGAAATAGCTTGTTTGTTTTCCTAGTAGATGACTGATTGTGATGTTTGCAATCCCAAAATTAATTTTTAAACTAAGCAAACATGCAGCTATTAGTCATTATTGATTCTTATTGCAAAAAGTCTAGTGTATATTCCTAACTCATACTGGATAATGTGCCTGAATTGGTTTTCTTTTTTGCCTATGCAGAAGTGAAAAGACAGGAAATGCTCTATTATCTATGAAAATTATACACCAGCCATAAACCAGTCAACTGCTAACATGTCTATTGATTGCACATTGACCACATTCCATTTTCAGAGTCAAGATGTTAAGCCATTTTTATAAATGCTGGAAAGTTGTATGAATATAATTCAAATCACGAAAAAATTTTAAAAAGCTTGCCAGCAAGGCTGATTGGGGAATGGAGCCCATGAGATAACAATGAGTTAAGGGTCCATTTCAATCTTGAAAACAGTAGTTGCCACATTCAGAGATTACATCATCCAAAGCAAAAGGGGTGTATGGAAATAGCTATTTAAACCTCATTAATAATTTCTGAAAAGACAGGTTCTGAAGGAATTAATGGGGATTGCATATGAATGAGATTACTCAAGGAGAAAAATGTAACCCTTTAGAGAGTTTTAGGAATGAAAACTTCAGGTCTTTAACCGTCTCTATACTTTAGCTTTCCCATAAATAGGCTAGAATCACACACACACACACACACACACACACACACACACACACGGGCATGCCTACACTCATAATCTTCATGACCTTTTAAAACAACAGCCCTATTGTGACAGCAAATAAAGTATTCGATCAATTCATTAACCTATTTAAGAAATATTTCATTAACATCTCAGAGCAGTATGTAGAATTAAAGGCTATGCAACTTTATTTTTGAGGGCAATTTAGAGAGCAAGTATTTGGATATGCCCATGTATTTCTGAAAATATTCCTTCCAAGTTGAAATTTTTATTTATTGAATCTCATTGTATATAACCATGGTGCCTTGCTTTTGATGCTCTCCATCTAAGGCAAAGGTGTCTTACCTTTGGCATATTGAAGCTTGTGTTCACTGGTGACTTTTCCCTTCCCTTCCCCTTACAGCTCACTGGAGATCACTGGGGATCTGGTACAGAAGCAGAATGGTACAATGGCAAGATATCTTCTCTGGAGAAAGAAGAAATAGATTCAGATCCCACCTCTGACACTGCCTTTGAGACCTTGGGTAAGTCTATTAACCTTTCTTGGCATGTCTCAGTTTCCCTGTCTTTAAAATGAGGGCCCCCAAAAGTTAATAAACTTGTATAGTCTTTGATCCAGCAATATCACTGCTAAGTCTGTACCACAAAAAACATAAAAGAAAGATGAAAATGGCCTATTCTTGGTTACTTTTTGTGGTGGCAAAGAGCTAGAAACTAGGGGGAGTATCTGAACAAAAATGAATATTATTAATATAATGCTATTGTGACATAAAAATGATGAAAATGGCGAAAAACCTGGGAAGACTTGTATGAACTGATACAGAGGGAAGGAAGCAGGACAAAGACAGCAACATTACAATGATAAACATCTTTGAAAAACTGAAGAACTATAATCTTTTCAACCATAATTCCAGAGCTTGCTATCTCCTGATAGTGACAGGATGTAGAATGGACATGGCTGATGTGGGAATTTGGCTTGACTATGCTTTTTTGCTAAAAGATTTTTTCTTTTTGTTTGAGGGGGATGTGAAAGAGAGAAAATAATGCTCATTAATTTAATTAATCTTATTAAGATAAGGTTTGATTAGATGATCTCTGAGTCTCTGAGTTCCCTTCCATCTCTCTCTCTCTCTCTTTTTTTTTTTTTTTGGTTTTTGGAGGAGGGAAGGTAGGGCAATTGGGGTTGAGTGACTTGCCCAAGGTCACATAGCTAGTTTTGTGTTAAGTATCTGAGTTCAAATTTGAACTCAGGTCCTCCTTATTCACTGTGCCACCTACCCGCCCCAGTTCCTTTCTATCTCTGAAGCTACAATTTGATATTTGCCTTAAGGCTTAAAAAAAAAAACTCCAAATATTGAAGCTATCATTCAGGAAGGCATGCTGAAATATGCTGGCAAATGTTTAAAAATTGGCACAATGGAAAAAATATATATACAATACACTTTTAAGTTTAATTTGCATTATTAGTATTTTATACATCTTAAGTCTAGACAATAAATAAAATAATAAATTAAGCCTTAATTTGTAAGGTTTGGCAATTTCTGAGGTATTTTGTAAGTGTTTAGACAGTGAAAATTTGACACTTGGCTCTCCTGATTCAGTTCATGCTGGCTCCAATCTTCTACAAACTATATATAAATATCTATGGAAGACACATGCATGTACAAACATCTACATGAATATCTCAGAAATGCTATTAAAAATGTTAGTAAGAATTTATATAGTGCTTTTAAATGATTTGCAAAATGTTTTTTCCATGATAGCCCTGAGATGTAGGTGGTATGTATTATGCTGTTCAATTAACATTTTGTGGCAGAAATTTCTTGCCCTTTTATATAATTAAAAAAAAATTTGTACTGTCTCTGGCCCACAGATTCCTAATCTCACATGAATGGATTAGACTACTTAATCTACCGACTGTGAGGCAATCATGTAGGAAATTTATTTTCATGTATGAAACTGGATAGTCCTTTTCTAATAATCCATATAGTGTCTATCTTTTTGTTTTTGCTTTTTTTTTTTGCTTGTTGAAACCTCATCACTTTGGGGTTTTTTAGTTTGTTTTTGGTCTTCTCAACTTCAATTTTTTATTCCAAACTTAAATACCCCCAAAAGGCCATTTGCATACAGATAGCAGAATACAAAAAAGAGGAATATCTATGAACCTGTGAATCTCTACTTCATGCACCCCCTTTTAAAGGCATATAATAAATTCTATGTTACTCTTCACCCCCAGAAAAATCTGAATTCAAAAATACAAATTGAATTTCTTAACCATTATTATTGAGTGAAACAAATTTTTTTGTATATATAATGCAATATTAGGCAATAGTAAATATGGTTTGATTGAGGGATAAAGGAGAGAGGAATATGACTATGGAGTGGGGTGGTAGTGAGTCACGAGGTGACTTGCTTTTCTATCCTGTGTGAAGTCACATTTCGCGCTCTGTATGTTAGGGCAGCTTGGGACATGTTCACAATATTCAGTCATGCAGTGAAGCTCTCTGTATGTAAGCCACTTATAGGAATTGTTTGCTAGGCTTCATTTGGGAAACTGCTTTATGATTTTTAGTCTTATTTTTAAAAAAGTGATTTGTACTTTGTAGATTTGGTATAAATTACATATGTGTATGTATGTGTATAAACTGTAAAGAAGGTGATCAAGATAGGGTTTGGGCCTCTCATCTATGCTGTGTCACCTGTGTTAAACACTTAGCTGCCTGTATACTTCAGTCTTGATACAGACTTTTTGTAGTTGTATTTGTAGTGATCATTCAACAGATTGGTATTTTACTAAGGATTAGTATAGCTGTGGAGATCTGAAAGTGATTATTCTTCTATTTGAAGCAATCTACTACTTGGGCAATCTAAATACTGCTGATTGTGAATGGTGTATCACAGAGAGAGACATTTAAAAAAAAACACTGCTATTTTTAAAACAATAACTAAGCAAGTGCTGGCCTCGAGGAAATGAACTGATTCCAGGGAAGAATAAATGTGCCAATTCAACCACAAGTTTGTCTTGAAAAAGATTTTTGACTTAATCAAAATTTTGTCAAGGTGATAGAGTGAAATGATACAGAAATAATCTTAGTTTTTAATTCTCCCTCACGTGTGTAAGTGCACACATAAACATAATCCAACAAGTATAACAAAAAAAGAAATTTGAAAGCTGAAATGGACAAAATAGAATCAGACTCAGCTTGAAAGAAACAAAAATTTAAACATAGAATCTTAGAATCTGGAAGCAGGAAGAGATTTTCAAGGTTATCTAGTCAAATCCCCAACTAAGCAGGAAATCTCCCTACAGCCCTCCTGACAAATAGTTCTCAGGATACCTTGTGTTAGGGGAGTCTATCTTCTAAGGCTGCCTATTCCTATTCTGAGCAGTTTTCTTTGTCAGGAAGTTTTTTCTTCATATTGAGCTACTCTGTTCCTTTTCAGTACTCCTAGCTCAGCTCTAGAGGTCTGAACAAAGTGAGCTATTTGGTTTTTGTATGACAATACTTCAATTGCTTTCATGTTCCCCCTTATTCTTTTCTCCAGGCTAAACATCTCTTCAAACAATACTGATGTGGCACAGTTTCAATTCTCCTTACCAACATGATGACCTTTTTCTGGACATTCCTTAGTGTGTGAATGTTTTATCTAAAATGTAATACTCAAAAGTAAACATGGTGCTTCACATGTTAGACTAGCCAGGGCAAAGTACAGTGGCAAACTGATCTCCCTTAAATCATACTTTTGTTAATGAAGTCTTAGGCCACATTCACTTTTTTGGTTTTCATGTTATTGTTATGTTATGACATGTCATATTGTCATATTGCGTGAACTCATGGAATTTGTGGTCCACTAAATATCCTTCTTCATTGTCCAGCCACACTTCCCCTATTCTGTAAGAATAAGATTTTTTTTTATAACAGGCATGATACTTTACATTTATTTCTATTACATTTAATTGCATTAGGCCCATAGCTGTAGCCTGTTAAGGCCTTTTTAGATGTCAGTTCTGTCACCTAACCTTTGAATTCTCATTCCCAGACCAGAGTCATCTCCAAATTTGGTAATTATTCTATTGATAAAAATTTTTCAAAAGATGAAGGCCAAAGACTATAGATTTGTAGCACTTTACTAAAGACTTCCTTCATTACTGATATCAGACCACAAAAGAATAATATTTGTTCAGTCAAGTGATATATGCTGAATGTGTTGTCATACAACAACAAACCATAAGCATATGCTTTGTGCATGGTACTATATGTAGTGCCAAAAGGGGAATATAATATGACACAAACAGCTTTAAAAGAGTTTACAAACAAATAGATGAGGACTACACAAATAAATATCTTACAGTGAAGGTGTACAAAGAAGTCTAGCTAAAATGTTTTGAGAAATTTGAGTGGAAAAAGATCCCTATTGGTCATGGAAGTGATAGTAAATGAATTGGGCTTTAAAAGAAGGGATAAATTTCAATAAGAGGAGATAGGCAAAGTGACTGTTGTAGGTGTAGGAGATTATGCCAGCAAAAGCACTGAGAGAGGAAATGACAAAATGTAAATGGGTGACAAAATGTAGCCAAGTCTGGCTGGAACAAAATATGTGAATGGGAGGAGTATGAGATAAGGATGGGAAGGGAATTTACAGTCATATATTGGAGGGTCTTACATATCAAAATCAGAATTTTATATGTCATTAGATAGTGAATGGGAGCCAATGAAGATTTTCAAGTACAGTAATGTGAAAGGGATCAGTGGTGTGTGCAAAGGAAAATAACATTTGAACAGGATTGGAGACAAATTAGGAGACTTGTGACAGCAGTTTGGTTAATTGGTGATAGGGCCTGAATTGTTATGGGGGGGTAGTTATTGGGGGATTGGGAAGGAGAGGATGGAACATGAGAACTTTTGTATATGTAGGATTAACAGGAGTTGATGACTGATTGGCTAGGGAGGTGTCAGTGATGAAGAGGAAAGAAAGATGGCTTGGAATTGACAGGCTCTGGTGGCTAGGAGTTGGAGGGAGGGAGAAGTAGGGGACAGGATGAAGTGATTGTGGACAAGGTGACTTTGAGGTCCCAACAGGACAAAAGGACATGGTCAGTAGGTGGTCCCAATCTCTTTGTCTTATCTAAGAGGATGTATCATAAGCTACTTTCTGAATTCTTTTGCTGAAATCTAGGTACACCATCTCTGTGGTGTTGATTTCCTAAGTGTTCAGAAACCATTTGTTCAAGAATTTGGCTAGTTATTAAGTCAAGATTCTGGAGTGTGTGTGTGTGTGTGTGTGTGTGTGTGTGTGTGTGTGTGTGTGTGTACAGCAGATAGATGGTATAGTAGTTAGAATGTTAGGCCTGCACTCAAGAAGATGTGTTCAAATACAGCCTCAAATACTTAATAGCTGTATGACCCTGGGCAAGTCACTTAACCTCTGTCTGTCTCAGTTTCCTCATGTTTAAAATGGGTTTAATAATAGCATCTTACCAATAGCATCTACCTCCCAGAGATGTGAGGATAAAATGAGATAATTGTAAATCACTTAGCATAGAGGTTAACACATAGTGAGTACTATATAAACATTAGCTGTTGCTATTATTGTTATCATTTTCATTATAATTTATATTATTAAAAGTGCTTTGAGCACTGCATGGAACTTAGTGCTTATTAATGTTAGCTGTTATTATAATACACAAAGTGTATATTTTTGCATATGTATATATACACAAATGTGTATATAGACATATTTGTATATTTATTCCTATATGCATATGTATACATGATTTATTGATGACCCTACCACCAGCATTAAATTATCCTTTATAATAAATAAAAACAGTACAGCAAAACAGTTTCGAAGACCATATTGGAAAATATATACAACTTTCTATACATATAGTTGCCCCTGCTGCTGAGGAGAGGTGTCTTTCAATATCTGTTCTCCAGCAACAGATTAGTTATTACAGTTATTTGGAATTCAATGCCTTTAAAAAGCATTATTTGCATTTATATTATTTAGTTGGCAACCATTTTAAATATACTGCCTTTTCTCCCATTATAAAAATTGAGAACTTTATCCTCCTCTGCAACTTTGGCACATTTCTTATTCTCCATGATTTATCAAATGTCATTGGTTATGTCTTAATAATCCCATCTCCAAGTTCTTGTAGTATCATGGGTTGGAGTTTATTCAGAGACAATGACTTGAACTCATTGAGGACAGTCAGATAGCTCTTCACAATTTCCTCACTTATCTTGAGTTTCAGTATCTTACTTAAGGAACATTCATCTTGGTAGGGTACACAGAAGAGTGATAATGAGTTAAATAGTCCTGTTTTCAGTCTATGTTATCTTGTACTCATCTGGTCCAAAAAAAATGGTTCTATTTCTCTGATCTTCCTCTGGCTTCCAAAATAGCTTAAAAAACAAGTAAAAAATAAAATAACTTTAGTGTTACCTTCCTGTGAATAACAACTTTTCCCCTTTTGTCTTTGTCTCCCCAGGAAAATGCCTGGCACATAGTGCATAATAAATGCTTACTGATTGATCCATTTGCAATTGATTCATTGTAAACTTTAGTGTGTTCTGGGTTTTCTAATTTCTAGCATTTAAAAAAAGAACTGTGTCAGTTTCCTTCTTTTCTTATTACCTTCCTTTCTACCTTCCTTCCTTCCTTCCTTCCTTCCTTCCTTCCTTCCTTCCTTCCTTCCTTCCTTCCTTCCTTGTATACTGTATAGCTAAGGAAATGTACATAGCACCAAGGGCAACTACAAATATGCCAGCATAGTTCTAAATCACAAAATATAACAGACTCTTCACATAGAAGACAGAAGCAAAACATTTATTCAGGCACCAGAAAGCCAAATGCCAACACCAGAAAGTCAAATTAATCATAGCAACAAAGAAATCTATATACGAAACACTGCAGTGAGCAACACCATCCCAGAGCCTTCCCACAAATAAATACTTATAAGCCTACCTGTCTGTTTGCCTGCATTCTCTCTCTCCTCCCTCTGTATAATTGTTCTGACTTCTAGCTTCCTCTGGATTCTGTTCCACCCATTCTTTCTCCACTCATTCAGCAGACTCCTCTCACCATAGTTACCATGTGATTACATTCAGTCCATTAAGTTAGGGTGGGGAAGATCTTCAAATTCCTGTTCCCATTGCATATACTTATATCTACTTGTCTTTATTTCAACTTTCTGTATATTTCTTAGAAATTTGAGTTGTTCAGTGAGTTGCTTATGCAACTATATTTATGTCTACCTTTAGTTTTTGATTAGCATAATTTATGCTAATATTGGCAGAATTCCATTCAAATTTCTGTGAAAATTTAGAACATGGGATCCCACATCTACTTTCTTTGAACTCTTTGGAATATTTTCTCCCATAGTGTAGGGGGCATGTTGTACTACATTATTATCACAATCTATATTCAGGATGTTCAAAGTCGAGTGTTCATTATACTATAACTCTTTTGTCTCTCTTGTTGAAATATTTTCACTACTGATTTTGGGGAGGTTGCAGGGCATGGGAAGAAAGCTTTGAATGAGGCAAGAACTAAAGTTCCTTCAAAGGCTCTATGTAAAAGTACATTTTGATCTATTGATCTCAAGAATGGAAGCTAGTGGTTTCTCATTCTTATTTGTCTTCCTTCCCTTACACAGATCTTAGTTGTCTACTAGAAACTAGAGTTTTTCTAGTATAAATGTGTGAGGCTGAGTATATTATGATTGACAGAAAGGAATTCACACCGAGAAAAAGAAAATACATAACATTTTAGGGCTGAAAAGATAAATCAACTAGTCAAAACCCCTCCTTCTATAGATGAAGAAACTGAGAGCCAAAGAAGGCCATAGTCTTGCCCCAGCTCATGCCGCTATTTAGTGATAAAAGTCTACTTGGATTCTTGACACTTACTACCTTACAGAATTATCACTCTGTTACTGAATTCAAACCAGGCCTCTGACACTTATAAGCTGTGTTACTCTGGGCAAATTACTTAACCACTGCCTGCCTCTATTTCCTCACCTGTAAAATGGGGATAAAAATAGCATCTGTTTTCTAGGGTCCTTGTGAGGATCACATGAGATGACATTTGCAAAGTGTTTATTTAGCAGTACTTGGCATATAATAGATTAAATAAATGCTCGTCATTTCTTATTTCTCTTCATTATAATTTTAAAAATCCAAAATTATTTGGAGAAATCAAAATAAGAGATGATGTAGTAGAAAGAGGTAATCAGGAGAACTAGGTTCTATCCTTATCTCTGCTACTAATTATATGCCCTTGGGCCAAGTCTGTCCTTTTTCCTCATTTGTGAGGGGAGGTCTAGATGATTTTGAGGTTCTTCTACTTCAGGAATCTCCCCAGTCTTCTAAGGACAACTGTGATGGTGAGTTCAAGTTGTCTGAATGAACAGATACCGAAAGAACTTTTAGAAGTGGTTGTTAAACTATTATCAGTGATCTTTGACAAGTCATTGAGAATAGAAGAGATGCTAAGGTTCAAAAGATGGGCAAATGTCCCAGTTTTTATAAAGGTGAAGATGGTATTATTTTGTCATGCTTAATAGTTCAGAAATATAAAATAAATGAATGGAAATGACAGCTTTGAGAGATTTTTGAAAATGCAATGGCAGGAAAGAGACATGGAAGTCTCTTGAAGAATCAATGAAAAATCTTTTGTATTAAAATTAAGTGAAATATATATTATACAAAATAGGGTATTAAAATTACCTTTAAAATTTTTACTTTACATGTTGGTAGGATTTATGTAAATATTCCTGTAACCCTTAATACAGTGCTGTGCATATATATGTATGTATGTATGTGTATTTATGTGTGTGTATACACACACACACACACACGCTGGACAGCTCAAAAACATTTTTTGATGATCATTGTAGCCTGAGATACAATATAGAAAGTCCAAGAAATAGCAATACATCGAGATATGAAGGACTTGGAAATACCACAAAAAATATTGTGCAGCTCCTGAATTTTATTAGCCTACTTGTTTTCTTAGTGTTGAGGAAAATCATTTTATTGGATATTGTTTTTGCCTCTTTTCATAGCTGAGAATGGGAAGCAGTGATATGAATAGTGTCTAGGTTATGACTATGCTGAATGGACCTTTATGACCCCAGAGCAAAAAAGCTACTAATTTAGATCATTCCATTCATCCCTAAAAACTGCCCTTGCAAGTCATAGGTCTTTTGATTTGGAAAGAGTCTTTGAGATCACCCACTCAAACCTCTTCTTTATATAGGTGAAGAAAACAATGTCAATAAATCCCCTCATTTATAGTTCCAGGACATAAAAGGTATTTCTCATCTGAAAATAAATAACAAAACAATATTCATTTAATTAGTATATACCACCCCACAATTCCCATACCTTTATTAAAAAATAATCCTTCAATAATCTTCAAAAGTTAGAATAGTGCCAGGCATGTTTGCATGGGCATGTCATCCCAGCGTCTGGGGAGACTGAGGCTGGTGAATCAATTAACTCAAGAGCTGAGCTGCAGTATGGCTAAAGGTGATTTAGGTAGCCATTCAAAGTCCAGCACCAGTTTGGTGTGACTGCTTAACAAGTAACAAACTGGTCCAGATCAGAGATGGAGCACATCAAAGCTTCAATTGAGCAGTAGTGAGAGCAGGCCTGTGAGTGGTCACTGAGCTTACATCCTGGAGGAGAAAGGCCAAATCAGTCTTTACAAAAAAAAACAACCCCAAACCTAAAAACACCACAACAACCAAGTAGCTTCTAACTTAGAAAAATTTCTTTGTATCAAAATCAGTACTTTAGATTCCCTTGTGTCTATTTCTCAGTTATTTTCCTACATTTTTTTCCCAGGGTTCAAAAGACTCTTTTTCCTTTTCTTAGAACATTTGGATTTTATGCTCCAAGGAGCAGATCTGGTAATGAGAGAATATGTTCTGTAAACTCCTGGTGATGCCAGTAACACTTTCAGACTAGAAATTAATTTTTAAACAGTCGGCTTCTGTGACCATGACACTGTTATTAAAATCCCTTTCTGGCATACCAGCCAGCTTCTTTTAGTCACTGTTGATGCTTTTGTTTCTAAAAAGCTATATTTTATGCTACAATGGTACCTTTTCCCCAGAATTAATATTTAATCCAAAGTATATTGGAAAATAAAATAGAGAAGCATTAAAACTGCATAAGCTTCAAGTTAGTTAGGGCTTATACTTTTACTGGGAAACTTGGAATCAGAACATGGGCCTCTTTCTTCTCAGGGAAAAGGGAGGAAAGAAGCTTTGTGAATGATTGCTGTAGCTGTGGTTATAGGGTAAATTATGGGGTCTTACTAGGTCATGATAATGATACCCTTGGCATCTGCCAACTCCTGAACCATAAGTAGGGATGGGTAATTCCTCGCATGTATATTTTTCATACTTGAATGTATTCTCTTTTTCAGAAAATTACTAAGTATTCAAAAGGGTAGGAAAGTGTTACAACTGTGAGACTGAGTCACACTGGAATTGTTTCCTTCTGAAAATCATGGGGTGTTACATGCTTGTTTTTTTTTTTAATTTTAAAACGCAAATACAGTTTTAGAGTCAGGACATGGAGGAAATGCAGGATTTCAAAGTGGGCGGGATAGGACAGAGGAAGAGATGGGGCCCTTTTAGTCATAGAGTCACATTGTCATGGGCATTTGCTGCCGAATTATCACATTCATTTTATAGATTTTTTTAAAGGCTATGTTTACCTCTTGAAAAATATCACAGAAAAGAAGCTTAAACTTTAGTACACTCCAACTGGGTAGTGAGGAATGCCAGGGCCTGAAGTTAGGAAGACTCAGTTTCATGAGTTCAAATCTGGCTGCAGATACTAACTGTGTGGTCTTGGGCAAATCAGTTAACCCTCACTTCACCTTAGTTCCTTATCTGTAAAATGAGCTGGGGAAGGAAATGGTGAGCCACTCCAGTATCCTTGCCAAATGGGATCAGGAAAAATTATACATGACTGAAAAAATGACTGAAACACGCTCCAGCTAAAAGATAATGTTTATTTGCTTTTGGTCAAGTCGATAAGCCAACAAGCAGTTGCGTTAAGTGCCTACTCTGTGCCAGGCTCTGTACTTAGCACTGGGGATTAAAAAAAAGGCAAAATGCAAATCAGCTTTTGAGGTGCTCACAGTCTACTGGGAGTAGTAGTACATATGCACTATGTAAAGTATGTGCAAACAGAAGACATACAGGAAAAGTTGGAGATATTCATAAGGGGAGGTACTAGCACTAACGATGATCAGGAAAAGCTTTCTGTGGAACTGGAGAATTACATGTGAGAGTCCTGTGGTTCAAATAGGAAAGTTCATATTTTGCTTGAAGTTTCATATTTTGGCACTCTATCTGACCTGATTTAATTATAATTTTTTTTCTGTCCTTTTCAGATCCATTTCTAGGCATCTAGGTGGTATAGTGAGTAGAGCTGTGGGCCTCAGGTCAGGACGACTTGAGTTAAATTCACTTATACTATACTTATTAGTATTATTAGATAGATTATTAGATATTGTTATTAGATATGTTATCTGGACACATCATTTAACCTTTCCCTCCTTTGGTTTCCTTATCTATAAAATGGGGTTAATAATTGCACTTTTGGCCCATAGTTGCTGTGATAATCAAGTGAGATAATATTTGTAGAGCACTTAGCACGGTGCCTGACACATCATTTAAATGTTGTATTCTTTTCCCCTTTTCCCTTAGTTTTAAGGAAATTTAACTGGAGTATTATATCATTCCCTGTTTCTCTCAGTTAAGAAGGGTCTCCCTTTTGTCACAGTTTAATAGCTTGTTAAACCAAACACCCCAGCTACTCCAAGGCCAGTTTTAATTATAGAAATTAAATTATGGATCACAAAAGCAGGGATACTTCAAAGGAGAAAAGTAAGAAACGGTTCCCATGCATAATGTGAATCTGGTAGGAGACAAGTAATATATATCCAGGCAAAAAGAATGCTGAACAATAAAGACTCATGGGGAGCATTAAGAGGATTCAGTAACTTAACAGGATTTAGTGATTTAACTTAAAACTAGTTATAATCTGCTTGGAGGCTAACATTTAAACTTCATCAGAATATGGCACAGTTGGTGAGACTGATGATGAGACATTTTACATGTTACCTCATTTCCATACTATTGTTCTCTGTCAAACCAATCTCTTTGAACTTTCTGCTCAGCTCTTTCCATAATTAACCACTTTGGCCTCTGTTGAGGCTGTAACAAATCTCCCTGGTTCCATAAACACACTTGTAAACCTCCATACTTTCCAAACTCATAAGGTCACCTCCATCCTGGGATTATTTGAATAGCAACCTGTGCTGGAAAGGAACCAAGAAGTGGAAAAGGCCTGCAAAGACCTGGGCACAAGCTTGCCTAGTGAGGTTAACATTCTACCTGATGTCAGAAGGTTGGGGAACTTCATACTGTCCAGTACCCTTTCTCCTTCTGAGGGAAAATTCAAGGAGAGAGCAGCACTACTTGCCATATGGAAGAAGGATAACCAATAACTTGATGACAGGGTGGATAGTATACTTTTGTACATACATTGAACTATCAGCTCTCCCACTTCAGCAGACCATCAATGTAAAAACTGGGGTCTTTTCATAACTATTAAAAAAAGGAAAAAAAAGTGATGAGATCAACTAGAACCTTCCTTTCATTTGATTTATACCAAACTTTTATTTCTGAAATGTTTACCAATACAGTGTAAATAAAACAGATACAACTTGATCAATTTGTTATTCACTTTCTTTCATTGTCTTTTTCTTTCTCCTTCCTTTCCCTTCCTTTCCCTCCCTTTCCCTCCCTTCCTTCCCCTTCCTTTCCCTCCCTCCCTCCCTCCCTCCCTCCCTTTCTTCCTTCCTTCCTTCCTTCCTTCCTTCCTTCCTTCCTTCCTTCCTTCCTTCCTTCCTTCCTTATTCTACCATAAAAAAGATATAGAACTTTTAAGAATATAATTTCAAAAGACAATTTTCCGGTTGCTCTCGGGCAGAGCAGAAGGCATTGTCAGGAGTAACGTGCTGTTCAAAAAGTATATTGCTATAGTATGCTGGGTCACATTGCATCCAGCTAAGGCAGTCAAATAGCAGATGGAAGTAGTGGGCGGGTGAGAGAATAGAGAGTGAAGATGACAGAAGAGGGAAGTAACCTAAAATAAAAATACTAAAAAAAAAATGTAAAAGCTTTTCCTGACAGGAGGGAAAGAGATAATCATTAAGGTACTTCAGTGTTCTTACACGCAACATGCTATTATGCAGAATCATAAGAGCTAAGCATTAGATGACACGTGGGTCCAGTGTATGTTTCACTGAAATGTCCCCCACAATACTATCCCAACAAGTGTTTTACTTCTGCTTGAAAACTCCTAGTGAGGTATGACTCGCTCTCTTCCAAAGTGGCCCCCCACCTTGGAACAGCTTGAATTATTGGAAAATTTCCTCATATTAAGTCTAAATACATCTTTTTGCAACTTCATTGTATCATTCCTTAGCTCTGTAGTTGGGCCAAACAGAATGAAGCTAAATCATCTTCCGCATGATCCTCCTCCAGACACTTACACAGTTATCTCCTTTCTACTCCTCCAGCCTTCTTGACCCCATTCTTTTCTTCTGCAAGCTTGGCATCTCCAGTTCTGTAAACTGTTGTTATAATTAATATACACAATCTGCTTACTTCCACTAAAACCTTTTCCCTGTGTTTTACTATGATTCCACATGAGGTAAGGAACTTTGCCATTGGTGTTGCTGTGATTTTAGCCATATAGTCTCCTTCTCTCTTCCTCTTTAGAGGTCTTTCTCTCTGTCTTCTAAATATCTGGTAATCTCAAGGATTTGAGTGTGTTTTGATTTATTTTTAGAAAATTGTTCATCCTCAACTAGATGTTGGGAAACTCTGGGTATAGTTATATTTATTTTTAAAAATCCAGAGGGAGGATCTTAAGAAAAAAATATGAAATGGCATATTCTGAATATCCATAGTGCTATATCTTTAAATTGGACACAGTTTCACAATTTTCATAAAATGAGGTAAATTTAAGCTATCTGGAGGGTATGTGTACACATATGTGGAATTATTTTGCCTAACCAGAATCCCCAGTTTCAGTATTTGAGAGTTCCTAAGAATCTAAACTCTTCACGTTGAGAATTATATTATATACATTCATTACATTGGAGAGAATGAGATGAAAGCAGGGGAGACAAATGTTTATGATAAAAAGTTACTAGATACTTTTTTCCTTTTAATTATATTAAAATATTTTATCTTACCCTAAATGTATACAAATGGATTAATTTTACATTAGAAACATAAAGGAACTTGCCCTGAAAGAATAATGACTCACCAACACTTTGATTGTTAAAGTAGTAGTTTTATATTTTCCTTTATTTTATTTTCTCTTAAACTTTTCTTTAAGTTTTATTTATGCCTTTGGTTTTTACAACATGGACATTTCCTGGTGTAATGGTAATGTAATTTGGATTTGAAGATCCCTTTGTTTTGGCAAAGGTAGCAGGTACTTAGCACTTAGTAATTGATCAAGCCTCTGTTGGGGAAACAGAGGGTATGAACTCCTGTCTCCTGTTGCTGACATAATAGGAAGGGGTTAGCTGAAACAGGAAGCTAATGCTGTGTGTATATAAGGAAAGCCCCAGAGAGGGAAAGTTAGATTTTCTTGAAGCAGTCTCTGTGGAGTGTAGCAGCAAGCACCCCAAGCGTCCTCAGGGTCGCTGCCAACACAAGTTCTTAGATCTGCTTTGATAAAGGAAAGCAACTCAAAATGGGTTAACAAGCTTACTTTAATCAGACAAATATGTATCATTTACCTAGTTCAGGGGAAAAAGGTCAGCACACCGAACTTCAGAATATATAGACAGAATTATCAAGACCGAGAAACAGATCAAGTAGACAGTTTTCAAACTGTCCAATCATTACATCCATACCAAATCAACATCTGAGTTTCAACATCTGGGTTTTTCAAAGCTGAGGGGGGGCTCTCAACAATGGTTTCCCATAATCCAGATCAAATCACAGAACACTTCTCAAAGTGAGCCCCCAAAACAAAGCTACACATCAGGGCTTATATAGCCTTCTCCTGGCTCAGAGAATGTAACAACCTTTTGGACCCACTGACCAATCAAAAAGTATCAACTGAAAAACAAGCCTCCCACCCCAGGCCCCAGGTGCACTTTAGCGTAGGGGCAGGCAAGATCTTAAAAATTTACATTCCTATTACATGGAGGCAGAAGCTGCTGTTCTAGGGAGGCTGAAGTGAAAAGCCCCTCCCCAGGTTGGAGGGAGTGATTTTGATTTTGAAAATCTGGATGGAGTGGTTTTGATTCTGGGAACCAGCTGAAATTTCTGATGAGTCTGAGGGTCAGTTGGAGCTGCTAAGGATTTCTGAGGGCCAGCCAGAGCTTCCACAGACTGAGGAAGCATAACTGTGATGCTGGTACTTTGCATGAACCTGTTTGTGACTTTGTTGAGCCTTGACTTCCCAGGAACAGAGACTGTGAAGGATTTGAGATGTACTGTACTCTGTGAGCTCCAATGTGGAGCAGGAACTGCACAGAGAGCTGGACAAGGACCAGGGAGCTGTCTGCCATTGAACCCAGGTGACAGTTTGTTGAATCCAGGTAGAATCTGGGACCATGGAAGGGGATCCAGGGAATCCAAGAAACCACCCTGAGTCAAGCTGAAAGAAGACTTTATTTGGATACTCTGTACTGACTGATAAATTGTAAATTTTCTAGTGATCTAAGGGTGGAGGGTCTATGTATTTTCTAATGCTTAAATAGTGAATAATGAAGGATTACTGATTGACTAAATGATTGTACTTAGTGATTGACTAATGAATAAGTAATTGATTTGTAACCTAGTATGCCCCATGAGTGGAAAACTTTTAGTATTGTACTTTGTGACTGAATTAAGGATTTTGTGAATGCTTGAGTTACTAAATTATTGTTCTTTGTTCAAAACTTTGTGACTACTGTAGTGAAAACTATGTGACCATTTTCTGTGATAAGTTGTAATATTGTGAATGCAGTACTTTGATTTACTGTGAATGTTTTGCTTTGATTCATTATGTAATAGAGTGTTCACTATACTGTGTAATCGGAACCTTAAAAGGTGTTCACAGTAGCATTCTTCTGGAACGCTTCTCGTGCATGGCATTATACCTGGTATAGATTCATCTCTACTCCAGAATCCTATCTCCTGTATGACAGATCAAGAGTGTATCAAATTAATGACATTACAGATCATTGTTTGAAGGTAGCTGATGGGATGTGTAGTGATTGGATGATTAAAATTGGATGATTTCTGGCCTATAAAGGCAATCCAACCCATCTCTCTCTCTTTGCTGTTTGAGGACTCTTTGCCTTAGTGCCACCTTCCAGGGTACAACAAACAGGAATAGAATGAAATAATTTGTCTTCTTGATCCATCAGAAGCAGTAATATTGACTTTCCATAGAAACATACATTCATGGAAGATATGCTTTTATATAGCCTGAGAGGGTAATTCAAAGACATTGTACTGGAATTCCAACCTTCTCTGTAGCAGAGGGGAGATTCTGAACACCTAGGTGACATGTGCCTAGAATCTAGCCTTGCAAAGAAGAGTTTGTTATCAGCACCAGCTTTGAGTGTTACCTGGAGGATAGACCAAGGTTTAACTGTTCCTGAAGTTTGATAGTTTAAGAATGATAATTTCTAGGGAGAAATTTCCTGATATTGCCTACTCCTTGGAGAAAGCAAAGAATAGTTCCTATGGTTGCTGTAGAATGTTTTACTTACATAGGAAAAGTCAGTGAGTTAGTTACTTGGGCAGCACAATCCCAGTAAGTCCTTGCTCAGGACCCTCCAAAGCAAATTCATCTTTTGAAGTTGTTGAAAGCTCCATGGTGGTTTTATGAATCTTGGAAAGATTCTCTCTGACTCTCTGGTAAAGAGGGGTTCACTTGAATGAAAGAAAGTTGTGATCAGTTCCTTTTCTTGGGGGGAAGCTGATAGAATAATACTTGGATATTTTGTTTCAATATGTGTTTCCAGACTCCATTGAATTGTTACCACTTTATGCATTTTTGGTGGAACGAAATAAAGGTTTTCTCATACCTAATAACCACATTAGATATTAGGTAGCTATGCAGAATTTTGGGACTCTACCCATCCACAATTGGGACACTTTAGACATGAGCCTTCCCTAAGTTTTTTTTGGAGATTTTTCTGGGTTAATCCAGGTTGAAGGAATTGTTCAAGAGTAATTGATCCTGGGTTCAAGTCCCCAGACAAGACTCAGTCACGGCAACTGTAGGATCAGACATTTGGAGGTAGAAGGAACCTTGGAGGTCATCATATCCAGCATCTTCATTTAAGAGAGGAGAAAACTGAAAGAGAGATTAAGTGACTTGCCCAGATTCTCACAGTTAGCAAGTGTATGAGGCAGAATTCAAACTCGGGTCTTTCTGACTCCAGGATCAACACTCTATCCATTATGCCACCAAGCTGCCTAGAGACCTTTGGAGACATTGGGTCATCTGTTATACTTGGAACACAGACAAGTATTTATGCAAAATCAGACCATAGACCACATCTAGCCTTTAAGTATAGAACTCTGCAACCAGCGTGGTGTTCCTTTTCTACTGAGGGAAGAAGGATTTTTCCTGGGACAAGATCATTCTTGACCATTTTTAGGTGTCCCACCAAAAAAAAGAAATAAAGAGCAACCCAGACCAGTAGATGATAACATAATAGCACCAATATAGAGCCTAGGTTTCAGAAATTTAAAAAAAGTATCTTAATTTCTTAGCACCTAAATTGGATTTTATTTGTGAAAAAGAGTTTACTTTTTAGAAGTAGTGAGTGATCTCATTGGACAATGCTACTTATAGAAACTTCAGAAACATTAGTCAGATTTCCTCCAAAGAACTAAAATTTGTAAGTCATCAAAATTAATTATTAATAACTAATAATAAATATTAGTTATGAGGACTAATATTTCTTATCTCCTGGCTTTTAGTGTTTCCTGGGATATAAAGTGGTATTGAATATATTAACTATTAACTTTTACTTCCTTTTCCAGTGTTCATCTTAGGTTATCTGTTACATTGATGAGTTGTATTCAGATAGTTGAAAATTTGAGCTGCTAAATTGATTGAAATCTGGAGGCAGAAGAGACAACTGTAATCCCTGAAGGTGCTATACTTCTGTAGTGCTTTGAAAGTCTGCTGCTGCCATTTATACTTTTCTTCCCTGGAATTCTTCCTTCATAACAGACTTTGAACTAAAAATAAACTAAATCCCCCATGCTCTGCAAGAAGTTTAATTTTTAAAAGAAACCTTGATACTTATTTAAAAAAAATCTTAATGATTTCTTTACTTCCCTTTTAAAAAAATCTTTCTACCAATATGCCTACTTTTATATTTGTTTTTAAGAAAAGAAATTTCAGAGTTACACTACATTTGGTAATTACTTTTAAGTTTTATGCTTTCCTGTTATATTTTTCTCAAGAAAGCTTAAAAGCATTTTTTTGTCATGGCATCAGTCATTTATAAAGTGTGTGTGTGTGTGTGTGTGTGTGTGTGTGTGTAGGGGGGAGTGTCTTCCCCTTAAAATGACAATTCCTTGTAACAAAGAAAATTAAGGAGAAGCAGCTGATACAAAGACCAGATCTAACAGTGTGTGCAACATTCTGCCCCAATAGTTTATCCCAACTCCCCATTAAGAGAAAGGAAACATGTTTCACTTTCTGTTCTTCAAGACCATAGTTTTTTTTTTCCTTTTTAAAAATTAAAATTTAGGTCTCAGTTTCATTTTGGGGATCCTTTCATTTATGGCATTGTAGTAATTGTGCCTAATGTCTTTTGGGTTCTGTTTACTCCACTTTGCATTAGTTCATACCTATTTTCTCATGTTTCTTAGAATATAACATATTCAACATTCTTTATGGCTCAATAATATCTCATTACATTCATATGAAGCAACTAGCTGGCGCAGTAAATGGACTACTGGCATAAGGAAGACCTGACCAGACAACTGTGTGGCACTGGGCAAGTCACTTGGACTTTATGTGCCCCAGTTTCCTCAACTAAATTGGGGAAAATAATAGCACCTACCCCCTAGTGTTCTGTCAAGGATCAAATGAGATAATGATTAAGTGCCTAGCATGGTGCCTGGAACATAATAAGCTCAATATAAATGTTAGTTATTGTTGTTATTAATATTACTGTTATTATTTTTACTAGCCGCAGTACCCCCTCCCCCTGCCCAGTTACTTCCCAATTAATAGGCATCTTTTTTATCCCTAATTCTTTTTTTTGCCTTTTGGAGGGCAATTGGGGTTAAGTAACTTGCCTAAGGTTACATGGCTAGTTTTTTTTTGTGTGTGTTAAGTGTCTGAGGCCAGAACCGAACTTGGGAACTCCTGATTCCTGGGCCGGTGCTTTATTCACTGCAACACCTAGCCTCCCCTATCCCTAATTCTTTACTAACTCAAAGAAGGCTTCTCTGAATATTGTGAAATATACTGGACCTTTGCTTCTGTTTTTTGTTTTTTCACTTTTTTTGGGGGGGTAGTAATTACTCAGTAATAGAATAACTGAGTAAAGAGCTTGGACAATTTAGCCACATTTTTGCATAATTTCAAATTAATATTCAGAATGGATTGACTACTTCACAACTCTGCCAAGAGTACATTAACATTATTGACTTCTCAAAACCTGACTTAGACGTCTCAATGTTCATTGTTTTTGTGATTTTGTCATATTTTTCAGTTTTTCACAGTGATTTGAAGACCCATAATTATTTTAATTTTCATGTCTCTTGCTATTAGTTACTTTGAACATGCTTACATGTCATACTTTGTAGTTCTAAATTCTCTGTTTAAAATGTTTGTTGATATCTTTTGAATACTTATCTAATAATTGGAGAGTAACTCTTGGAATTATATATTTGTGTAAATGCCCTATTATATTGGGTATCAGTCTTTTTATCAGTTATTTTTAGTGCAAATGTTGTCGTGCTCAAGAGTTTATTTTCTTATTCAGTATTAGTTGATTTTGCTAATGAAAAAGATTTTCAATTTTATGTAATCAAAATATGTATTTTATTTTCTATGATTGTGTCTTTCCTTTCTTTAGTCAAGAATCTCCTCACCCTCATGAGAACATAAAATGAATCTGATCTCTCTTCTCTCATTTTGTAGCTATTTTGAATGTATTTTCTCTTGCTATTTCTTCCTAGCTTTGGTGAATATTGTATAGAAATGCTGATGCTCTTTGTGAGCTTATTATATCTCCTGATTCCTTGTTGAAACTAATTGTCTCAATTAGTTTCTCTACTAATTCTTGGGGCTTTGCTAAGTACATAGCCTGCTGTTTGCACAAAAAAAAATAATTTTGTCTCCTCTTTGTTGATAGTTATACCTTTAACTTTATTCTTTTGTCTTATTGTTATTAGTAGCACTTCTAAATCTATGTGAAATAATAGTTGAGGAAGAAGACATCCTCACTTTATCATTGTTTGCCCTGGGGAAACTTCCTGCTCTTTACCATTATGTATAATGCTTGCTTTTGTTTTAAATATGCATTTCTTTCTAGACTATGCTACCCTTTTTGACTTGACAAATACTAAAAATAAGACTTTATTAAAAAAAAGAGAAAAAGATTATAAATAAAACCACAAATCTCTGTTATTTACTTGTTATTTAAAAATATATAAAATTTAGTATTTGACTTTTGAAACTGTTCTGCTTTCTTTGTTTCCCTCTGAACTTCTGCTGTCATTTATGTTCTAGGATGTAGAAGATGTTTTGGAGGCTGAAATGACCAGATTTAACTTTAACAAATTACTATTCAGCCGTGCACCTCTGTGTTGTTGCTGTGTTATTTTGGTTTTGCTTTGTTTGCTCTATTTCTTTATACAAGTTCCTCCATATTGTTTTAGTTCCTTAATTGTTCCTTATGGTACAATAATATTCCATTACATTTGTCTCCCACAATCTTGTTCAGTTTTCCCCAATTATCGAGTACATGGTTTGTTTCCACTTTTTTTGCTATTATGAATACTACTATAAATACTTTTGTAAAGATAGGACTTTAATTCATGTCAATAACCTCTTTGGGGTATAATTAAACCCTGTAGTGGGATCAGTTGGATATTAGGAATAGTTTAGTAGCTATCTTTACATATTTTCAAATTATTTTCCAGAATTGGTCAAATTGGACCAGTTTCAAAACTTTATCCATAATAAATGAATGAATGTATTAATCTGTACTTTTTTTTGGGGGGGCAATGCAGATATTTTATGTTTCACAAATTAATCGTATTTAGCACTGGAAGTCACTTTATAGATCATTTAGTCTGAAGGTTCTTAATCTGTTTCAGGGCATGGCCTCCTTTGGTAGTCTGATGAAGCCTCTGGACTCCTCAGAATAGTGTTTTTAAATGTAGAAAGTTAAAAAGACATTAGCATATAAAGGAAACTAAAAATATTGACTCAGTTATTGAAATACTGTTAAAAATAAAGTTAGCAGACCCCAAGTTAAGAACTTCTGGTTTTGTCCAGGTCCTTTATTTTATGGATGAGTAGAGTGAGTCCCAGAAAGATAAAAAGGTTTGAGTGAAGATGTAAGTTTCAAAGCTGGGATTTTAGACCTTGTCATCTGACTCCATAGCTGGTACTGGAGTCTGATGGAAGAAGAGGGTCTGACTGATAGGCATTGGGCCACTGCTAAACAAAGCCATGTTAAAACATACACCGGTCCTGGCAATCTGTTAATTTGTGGGGTTAGGAGCACCACTATATTCCAGTCACTACTTTGCAGAACCTCGATGCCACCCTTGACTCTTCACCCCCCTTACTACCCATATCCAATCAATTTCTAAATTTTGCCTGTTAAAAATCATTCATTTTCTCCATGAGCTTTGTCTGTATATCATAATAATAACACATTACCCACTGCCTCCATTTGGACTCTATGAAGGATAAAGAAAAACAACCAAGCAAATTCAATATTCAACACAGTGACACAACTGATAGTGTATACAACATTTTGTCTGAGTTCTTTGCCTATGCTCTGAGGTGGCATATTATGTTTTATCGTGGAATTCCTGGGATATTCATTGTTTTTTTTAATTACTCAGTATTTATTTTGTATTTACTTATCTGTCTACATGTTATTTCTCCCAGTAGGATGTAATGATTAGAAATGATATTTTTGTCTTTATATTCCTAGAACCTACCACAGTGCCTGGCACGTAGTGACTGCTTAATATATGCCTACTGAATTCAGCTGAATTGGATTGAATTAGTTGTGAGCATCTGCTACATTTGTATGTCCTTGCTTTCCCTGACCCCAGCACATGCAGATGCTTTGTTCTCCTCTTTCTGTACTAGTCTGCCTACTTTACTATATATCAAATTGGCCTGAAATCTCTAGCTATTCTTTCTGTGTCTTCTATCATTGACACCGTGACTCCTTCTCTGACTGTGGTTGTCAAGGGCCTCATTCTTGGCCCACTGTTTTGCCCATCCCTGCTTGCACTGCTTCTTCTATCCATTTCTTACTGGGGTTGATTTCATGCCGACACCAACATGCTGGAGTTGAGAGACATGAGAAGAGGAGCCTTAGGTTAGACTTAGGTTAGACTTGAATAAATTGAACTGGAAGAGTCTGTGGGATATTCCACTTAATCATGGCTATAATTAATGTTTGAGATTTTGATGGGGAAAAAAGGATGGCTGACATTAGTGTCTATATTTTTTTGCTTGGAAACAAAATGGCATCGACCACAAGCATTAAAAGGTACCTTGGTCAAAATCACTGAGAAGAGCATTTCAGTAACGACATAATTGACAGTTTACTAATAAAAGCACCTATTCCAACATTTCTTAATGCCAAATCACTTTGTCTTCAGGAATACCTCACGCTAGCTTCAAACCAGGGGGAAGAGGGCCTTAATTCCTACCCATCAACCATTCTAATACAGTAACCTTTTCAACCACTTCAATAAAACATAGGAAATACTTATGCTTGCCTGGCAGGTGTATTCAGCTCTGCAAGCCTGACTGGACTCAGCTGGATCTCAAATGTGATGATTCAAAACACCATTGAAAACAGAAACAAAATGAAGATTTAGTTTGAATTGACCTGATCACAAACATCCTGATTTTGCTTCCTATGGAGAAACGTTTTGTGAGTCCAGCCCTTTTGTTCCTCCTAGAGAAAGAGCACACCAGTTCCCAGTTTTCCATCAGTCATTTTTAACCTGTCAAAGTTTTGAACCTGTTTTCTTCTTACATTTCAATTTTTTTCCTGTTTTTTCTTGCCTATTAGAGTAATGCTTTATAAGGTGGAGAGTGCCCACCACAGTGACCAGAATTGGTCATGATTTTTAAACAGACTCATTGTTTTGATGCAACAGACACTTTCTAACACATACTGCCCCAATTATATACTCCTCCTACATTATCCCTCCCTAATAGTATAACTATGACAGATTATAAATCATTTTGTACTTTTTGTAGTTTATCATTTGTTCACAGAAAGGATGTGTGCTTTACTTTTGAAAGCAATATGCCAATATAGTCTGTTTTGCATCCATTTTGCCTCATCATGTTATTTACATTGTTTTATTCATGGTATCTGTCATTGTTTACTCTCTATCATTTCAGACATTTCTTCCCAATTTTTTTCTGAATCATATATGACATTCCATTTGGTGCATTATATTTATATTTGTCCATTATATTCACATACCAAAATACGTCCACTCATTCATCAGTCATTGAATGTAGAGGACCACAGGCCAGAGGGACTGACCCTGATGTCTGAATAACTCCTCTCAGGTGAAGGGCCTGCTGCCAAGCCTGGATTGGTTCCCTATCCACCAGGAAAGAGCTCAAATACACAGGTGTGAGGATTATGTCCTCGAGACAAGTGGGGCACCCACTCCTGGGAACAAAGAAGTGTACAATGTCCTCAGGTAAAAACAATTAGGAAGCGTCCTATAAAAGCTTGGATGCAGGGCAATAAAATTGGCTCTCTATTTTCCACCATTCTGGGAGTCCCTTCTCTTTTTATACACCCTCATGTACCCTCTGGGTAAGTGATTCTTTCTCAGCCCTGCTGCAGCATGGCAGGGCTCCCCACAATTGGATACATTTTTTCAGCCTTTATCACATATAATTTGTCTTTGTATATTTTAATACATTTGAATGGTAGCTATAATTTAGTTTTTAAAATCTTATTTTATTGAACTCTCTTGTTTTTATGAACCTTCCCTTTCAAGTATTCCCTTTTCCCCTTCTTTACCAGAGAACTATCTCATGTAATAAAGACTTAGAAAGGACAAGCAGTTCAATGGAATCAACACAAATATCAACTCTATATGATAGTTTATACAATATATTCCACACCCATAATTACCCTCCTCTGCCAAGAAGGAAGACAGATATGAAAGGTGCCAAAATCAGTCATTAGAATTATGGAGCTTTCAGTTTCTTTCCCAGAGAGAAGTTGAAACACCACAAAAATCATGTAATTTCTAAAAATGGCTCCCAAGACACTTTCTATATAATCCATTTTACATTTAGGCAATTTCTGATTTCCTATTTTTTATACTCTGTGAGGTTAACATGGTTAAATAGGTTTATTGCCCGAGAATATTAAATGATTTTTTTTTTTATCACTTCTGAGGGCTCCTCCTCCTCCTTGCAAGGGAGGTAATTACACATGTTAGTTAAATGGTGACAAAGTCAAGGATGCTCATAATGAGAAAGGCTACATTGTAAAGGAGGGATTCCCTTTTTTCTGTTCTTGTAAGGTCGAGTGTGTGTGTGTGTGTGTGTGTGTGTGTGTGTATGCATGCATGTGTGTGCATGTATGTGTGTGTTAACCTGGAAAATCAGGCAAAAGTACACTGCCTGTGAAACTCACCTGACATTCTATGGGTCACTTTCACATGATGGAAAACAGCTGCTGCCAAAGATAAAGCCACAGCCTTCCAGAAGGTGCTAAAAATGAGGCAAGTGGAACATGGAACATGGGACTAGCATAAAGAAATAGTCAATAAGACTGTATGAATTTGTGTGCTTGGCAGATGACAATGAATATCCTTAGAAGGAGGAAAGATAAGAAGTGATAGGTCATCTCTGCACAGAACTCCAAATTTATATTTTGAGCCTGGAAGTCTCTTGCAAGGTCCATACCTCCATCTCATATTTTCTTCAATAATATGTAAAGTCTTCTAGTAACATTTGAACCCTTTGAGGGCACAGACTGTCTGAGTCTTTTTCTCCTTAATTTGGATTTGCTGCCTTGCATATAAAACTTAATAAATCGCTGTTGAATTAAATTAAATGCCTCCATTTGAGGCAGGTAGTTGTTGCAGTGGTTGTAGTGTTGGTCCTGGAGTGAAGAAGACATAAGTTCAAATTCAGCCTCAAACACTTACTAGCTGTGTGGCCCTGGCCAAGTCACTTAATTTGTCTCAATTTCCTCCTTTGTAAAATAGGGATAATAATAGCACCTTCCTCCCAGGGTTGCTGTGAGGATAAAATGAGATTATTTTTCTAAAAGCACTTAGCACAGTGCCAGGTACACAGTAGGTGCTATATAAATGCTTATTCCTTGCTCTTCCCTTTCCATTGTATAAATAACATTTGACATAACCCTGCTCTGTTGTCCTAAGATCTTGGGCAGTTCAAACTTTGCTCTCTTTTCCACTCCACCCAATTCATTCTCCCCCTGCTCCTATTCTTAACTTTCTAGGCTTGAAAAGCACATCTTTCCTGCTTTTTCATCCTAGAACTTTCCTTAGTCTTTGGAGATTCCACTCCCTGGAAAAGCAAAGCACCTCTGTGGTTTGTTCAATGTGAAATATCCCTCGAAACTCGCCTCCCTTCCCCCTCATTTCTCTCATTTGAGTTCTTCCTGCAACATCCATTTTTGTATGAAGGTCCAGGATACCCTGATTTCATTTCCTTCTTGGCCTTGTTCCTGATTTTCTGGACTTCACACTGTGCTCCCAAGTCAAACTCCCTTTTATGTGTTGTCTTCTTCCATTAGAAGGTAAACTCTTTGAGAGAAGGGCCAGTTTTTCTTTTCTTTCTTTCTTTCTTTTTTTTTGCTTGTGTCCCTTGCGCTTAGCATAGTGTGTGGCTCATAATAAATGCTTAATAAGTCTGTCCCTCTTTCTCTTTGTTTCCTTGTTTCTTTCCTTCTTTCCTTCCACCCCCAAATCTATTCCTCCTTCTGATATCACTTCTGTCTGTGGCACAACCATTCATCTAACCACTCCTGCTTAAAATCTTGGTATTATTCTTTTTTTGCTCTTCCTCACTTAACCATTTGTTAGATTTCATCACGTTTCCACCCTTACTTGTACCATATTGGTGTAGGCCCTTTTGATCAATTGCCTAGATTATTGACATAACAATCTAATAGATCTTCCCATTTCCATTCAACTCTTCCTGTCAGATATTTTCTTTATGTATAGATTTTGACATATCACTTTTCTACTTAAAACTCTTCAGTGGCTCATTTAAGGTTTCTACTTTATTAGAGCTCTTCAAACAAAGGCTGTGTCTGTGCATCAAGAATTTAGAAGGGATTCTCATTCAGGTATAGGTTGGTTTTAGGCAGGTAGGTGGGATAGTGGATAGAGCACAAGGCCTGGAGTTAGGAAGACCTGAGTTCAAATCCAGCCTCAGACACTTACTAGCTTTGTGACCCAGGGCAAGTCACTTAACCCTATTTGCCTTAGTTTCCTCATCCATAAAATAAGTTGGAGAAGGAAATGGCAAACTGCTCCAGTATCTTTGATAACAAAACCCCAAATGGGGTCATGAAAAGTTGAACACATCTGGAAAATGATTGAACATCATAGTTTGGATTAACTAGGATGTCATAAAATTCCCTTTCAAATCTAAGGTGCTACAATTCTGTATAAAGGGAGAAGTGCAAGCTTTGCCTGAAACTCTGCGCCATTTATCAGATGATATTGCCAAACCTTTCTGATTCTGTCATGATTTGTTGCTTTTGTCACTCGGGTTGTCACAACTTCTTTGGCCCTTAATTTCCTCATCTGTAAAATGAGGTTTAGACAGGATAACCTCTAAATCCTTTAATATCAAGTTCTTCCAATTAAGGTTTCTTTTTCTATCTGCTCTTTCTTGAGGTTTCTCAATATTCTTCTAGAGCTAAATGGCTTGTTTTACAACTCACAAACCAGATTAAATATTCTGGTTTTGTTTCTAGTTTGCCAAGTTTCAATAAACATTCTCTCTTTTTCTCCCATTGAGCTGAACATAATGACATGTAACAATCCCTTTTATACGTGTATCAGAAAATATGTGCATAGAACAAATAGAAAAGCCATAATTCCATTATATACATCTCTTATAGGCAAATGAGAGAGAGCATGAAGCACATGGCAAGTGTCTGAGGGTGGATTTGAACTTGAATCTTCCTGACCCCAGACCCAGAATTTTACCCACTATTTCAACTCGTTGCCTAGTTTCATAAGATTTGTAAATGAAGAATAAATCTCCATTCACAGTTGAAAAATTACTTTCAAATTATTATTTTGACATGCAATTAAATGATAGATTTAAGGAGGGAGTTTAGATGTCCTCTATTCCAATCTCACTTTTTGTATGATGAAATTAAAGCACATAGAGGTCAATTGACTGAACCAAAGTCAACAAGAGGTAAAAGGCATAGCAAATATTTGAACCCAGGCCCTACAACTATAAATGCAGCAATCTTTTCATCATATCTTAATTCCATGTAGAACCCAGGGAAACTCAATGTATTTCTAGAATAAAAGAAACTTACAATAGCATAGAATTCTTCTATTTAAGAACTGTTGCAATTTTAAAATTGTGATTATATATCAGAGTTGTGTAAGTTATTTATCCTTAATGTTTTCTTGGTATCAATTGTTCAATAGATATGAAATTTACTGGTATAGGAAGGATTACAACAGACTGCTGGATAAGTGGAATAGGGTTTCACATGACACTTGGATTTGAAATCAATATACTATTAATGCTTTATTGTGGTTTCCAAAGAACCTACACTGCCCATTGACTGTGGCAATGAACCAAATTTGCTATTTATTTATTGAGGTAGCAAAGTAATGAAAAGACAGTCTTTTTATTTATATATTCTTGGTGATGCTGAGTCGCATGGTCAATATTCCCTTTTCCAACTAAATAAGTACAAATGTTCAAGGCAATTTTGTAGGCAATATTTTTGAGCAGATAAAAACTGCACTGGTTGTCTCTTCCAAATTACTGCATTCCCAGTATACAGACAGTACTGATTTAATAGAGGACAGTTGCTTCCTCTCAGTGGTAAATCAATGAACCAGTATACACCATGGTGTTAGGCACACAACACAAATGTGGGCTTGGTTTTTTAGATCAGATGTAAGACTAAAGTTCAAACATTCACTAATAGTATTTTTTACTTCCGTGGAAGCTTTCATCTTGGAAGTCCCCCCACCCCCCAAAAAAGACAGGGGTTTCAAAAGCTATACCGGATCAATGAGTGTTACTAACATTGCTTGGTAGAGTAAGGGGAACTCAGTAATTTTAAAGCATGTCGAGAACCAAATTCCTAATTTCCATCCCACATGGGAACTCTGAAGAAAATACTTGCTTTATTATGTTTGGTGAGTGACTGGGAAAATACTTTTGCTTGTGTATTATTATTATTATTAAAAACAATTATGCCTCTTCTTTATTCCCATGAGTGGTAATAGGAAAAATGATTCAGTTTTTTGGTAAATTAATGGCAGTAATCCGATTCAGTTTAGTTTGATCCTACCTAACAAGTATTTTTAAAGCACTTACAAGGAGCAAGGCACTGAGGCTACAAGACAAGTCCTCACAGAGTTTACATTCTATTGAGGGGAAACAATATTCAGGCAGATAAGTATGAATTTGAGGAGAGAAAACTCTATTGGGGGATGGGAAAGGCTTTCCTTAGGAGATGGTACCGGTAAAACCAAGGTTTCAAAGACTTGCTTTTTCTGACCTAAGTGAGTTCAGAATACAGATCTAGTCTAGTGGATTAGTATATTTGGGTCCTGGCTTGAATTGAAGTATTCCCAAAGAAACGAAGGTTAGTACCCTATTGTTTTTCTGAGCTTATGAGACTGAGAAGTTTATGGAATCAAGGGCTAGATCAGCTCTTTCATGTGTGGGAGGCTAAAGATAGAGGGGAGATGAGAGAATCAGATTGCTTAAACAGTTGGAAATTTAAGACAGACTAGAGAAATGACAATCTTGTTTGAGGTCATGTGAGAGGCAGATACTCTGGGACTAGATTAAACCTTAGAATTTAAGTTAGAAATGAGGGATTAAGATTGTCTAGGTTGGGAAGAATTCTTTCATTTGCATTTCTGATCATTTACATCAGAGGTTGTTAATGTGGGGTCAGTGAACTTAAAAAAATTTGTTAAATGTATTTCAATATAATCGTTTTTCTTTGCAATTTTATCTATTCATTTATGCATTAAAAAAATTATTGGCTAAGGGTTCCATAGGCTTTACCAGATTGTCAAAGGTGTCAGTGACACAAAAAAGTTAAGAACCTTTGAAGGGAAAGTTGATTTCTGAATTTTTCTCTTTTCTTTTACCTATTAAATAAACACGATAGAGCTGGAGTGAGCTTTAATTATATATTAGGAAAGAGTAAAAAAATGATGTAGGTGCTAGAACAAAGAAAAGGCAAAGTTTAGGAAATTAATCATCTGCTTATGACAAATGTTTTATCCCAGGGAGCCAGGTTGATTTAGAGACCAAGAAAGGGTGCTTCCTTCTACCTTCCAAACCTCCAGTGAGTAAATGATCCAAGCTTTATCCCTTGGAACTTGCATAGCATTGAGTTTAGCTCTCCTTTATGAATGTATCACAGATAATTTTATGTTATATTTATTTGTGTATCTGTTATGTCTGATCCTTTCCTGCCACCATAACCATCACCAACAATGACCATCACTACTAGGCTTCATTGATTGTGAGCTCCACATGGAGGGACCGCATCTTCTTTAATCTTTGTGTTTTTCTCAGTTTCAAGGCACAGTGTTCTTCATATTGTAGGCATTTGAAAGAATCACGGGATCACAGATTTAGAGTTGGAAGGGACCTTAGAGATAATCTAGGCCGACCTCTTCATTTAATAGTTGAGGAAATAGGGAAGCAAACACATTAAGATACTTGCTGAAATTCACATCACTAAGTAGTGAACCAAGGCTTCAGATGCGGGTTCTCTGCACCTCTTGTCCAGTTTATTTACTACTTCACAAAACTTATTATAATTACTTGTGTTTTTAAAAATGATTGTATCTCATATTTATGTGGTATTTTATAGCTTACAAAGCACAGCAGCCTCATGAGGAAGTAACTGTACTTCTGTTATCTCTATTTTATGGGTGAGAAAACTGAGGCCAAAGAGATATTAGTCCAAGGGTTATAGAGTTAATAGACTCAGTATTGGAATCAAGCTATGCTGGTTTCTGGTCTATCCCTTTATTAATTATTCAACAGTAGTCAAATAGTCAAGTAACTACTGTATATAGAACCCTGTACTAAGCACTGGTAGAGATACAAAAACATTTAAAAATGGATCTCTGCCCTCATAGAATTTATGTGTAACTTCAGACTGACTCCTGACGCAGTTCCAATTCCTTGGGGCCATTTGGTATTTCTCTCTAGACTATTGTATCTATAGCAAAAGTCAGATTTATATAGCATTTTAAATTAGCAAAATACTTTCCTCACAATGATCCCAGGTGTAGGTGGTATAAATATTATTATCCCAGCTTGCAGGTGGGGAAACTGTGGTTCCCAGAGTATGTCACTTAGCTTTGATCACACAACTGGTAATTGTTAGAGCTAGAGTTTGAATGCAGGTCTTTCTGTTATATAATTGCATTATATGATTACATAATGTAAACACATATAACTTTCCATTATGTAATTTGACCTCTTAGAATCTTTCAGTAGAATTATAAATTGATGATTAACATTTTTCGAACTTAAAAATAAAGCATACTTCTTCAGTTATTTTTCTCTAAGTATTCATTAAGCATCAACTATTTCCAAGGGACCCAGTAGAGGATAATAAAAATTCACTGCTTTCTAGGAGCTCAGAATCTATATATGAAGGGAACTCAAACACATAAAGAAATGAGTGAAATTGACCAGAATGCAATAGATACTTAAGGGAAAGGTTTAGTGTAATGTGGGCTAGAGAAGTCAGAGACGGACGATGGAGCAGATGGTAGACTGGAAGTTCTTAGCATTCTGGGTGGGATTGGCTAGATCAGGCAGAGAAGGGAGAACAAATTAGGTAGGGACATGTGTATGGGGGGTAACATGAATAGAGGTTAGTGGTAATGAGCACTAAAGTTATAATGAACAGTGCTTGGGACAAAATCAAAGGTCACCTTAAAAATCTGTTTTTGACGAAGTGATACCTAAAAATTTCATATTGGGAAACCCAGGGAGGGAGTAAGATGTTGCCAGTCTGGAGAACCAATTGCCTAAGGAGTGATGGGGTATGGATATGAGGGAGTGTACCATCTGGATGCATTCTATTTTAACTATTTTTTTTTACCTTGGTTCAAAACTTAACTGCTTCAGCCTGATGAAGGAATACCTCTGCTGTCAGCACCCTGTAAGTTTCTATACCCCGAGTCAAAGTGCCAGCTGCCTTGCCCTAGTCATAGTTCGGAAGAACATAGTATTTTGGAATGAGAAGAGTAAAATAGTTCTTTAAAAACATAAACACTCAGCATATGACCTAGAAAATAAAGGCTGTTTTCCTCTCAGCATGGTCTTATGTACCACTTTTCTTTTTATAGAGTCTTCCCAATTTCTGTTTTACTTTCAATTCTTTTTGGAGCTATTCTTGCTTTGTCTTTTCAGACAGCTTCCCTTTACCCTTCCCAGCCCCAGTGTTACCCCCCCCCCCACTCTTTTCCCTACTAGAATATCTTCTTTTAGGAATTTGCTCCTAGTGGATAACAAAATTATGAGAAAATATGGGAGTAATTCTTTCAGAAATGCCCTGATTCTTATTTCCCAACCCTGACTGAATCTTTCTAATTAGGAATGTTGTTATAGCCTTGAGTATTACCTGGAAAGGTGAAATTTGACCTTGGCTGTAATTATATTCGTCCCTATGAAAGACTTTTAGTCTTTAGTCATCCCCTCTGCAACAGAACTGCCCACCCCCTTCTTTGCAGAAGCATTTACATTTATGGCACTTGGAAAAGTCATAATGACACTGTAGCCCTTTCCCTGAATCCTAATTATGGAGTTTTAGACAGATACTGTGACTCACACTTTCGAAATGAATGCAGGCTTGTTATCTTTGTTTACTGTGATTGTTTGGCTTCGGATTTTATGTTCTGTTTTCATCATCTTCTGTTTTCATCATCTTCTGTTTCTTTCACAGGATCTTGCTAAAAACCCTGGGCCCACTGATTTTATTCCTAATAGCTAATATCTGCTTTAAAATAGAAGTCAGCTTCAAACACTACTGTTATACAATCTGAATCTTCCCATTGGGAAAATATATGATTTATGTACATGAGGAAAGGCTTTTTTAAAGAGGAGCAGGAAAGGCTATTTGATGCTTTAAAAATAAATAATCGAACGAGGCTCAAGAGGTCCTCTGCTAGCAAATCCCACTAAGACAAAACGAAGGATAGGCTGTAAACTGTCTGGCTTTGTAGAAATTCCTTTGCCCACTGGGTGTCACTGTTGATCCATCTACTCATAGAATGTGTGGTTTCTTTGGCAGTAGAAATTTTTAGATTGCTGAAAGCAGTATGTATTTTCTTTACCTAATGAAAATTCCTGCATAGGAAAGGGCTTATTTTGGCAATTTTAAACTTGAAAAATGGATCTTTCTGCCATTAGGAGTCTTATAAATAAGAAAATTCCTAATAGGTTAGTTCTTGTGGCCTACAGGGACTAGATGAAGGCTGATGTCATAGGCAATTTCAAGTCTTTATCATTAGGTTTGAAAATCATCTCTTTTCATAACAATAACAACTGACATTTACATAACACTTCAAGGTTTACAGAGCACTTTCTTCAGGACCACTTTGAGAGGTGGCTGAGTGGAAGAAATAATGCAAGAGTTGACCTCAAGAGTGCTAGGTTTAAATATCTGGTGGGAAAAGTTAGTTACCAGTTCTATTTATCTTCTCTGAGGAAACAAACATGGCTCATGATATTTAAGCTAATTACTTGATAAGCCTGTGGTGAAGAAATTACTTTGGAAAGCTAAAAGAACTAAGGGTAGGGACTGAATGGTGTGATTTCATTGTTAAAGGGAGCCCCTAGGAATGAAACTCCCAATATCAATGCAGGGGATCAGAGCATAGAGTTAGACTTGGAATTGACCTCAGAGGCTATATTCTCTACAATCTATAGCCTTTGAGATTTGCCTAGGGCATTGAGAGGCCAAAGGTCACCCAACCAGTAGGTGTCTGAAGTTTTCCTGGTACCAAGGCTGACTCTCTAAGCACTATGCCCTACTGAGTAAATGTTAAAAGTACTATCTAAATATGAAGTATTATTTGCTCTGGTTAGGCATTTGAAAGAAGATACAGAGGACCAGAGAGGTTATGTGTTCTGGTATGTTCACAAAGTTTTAATGTGTTACTCTACAGCTTCAAACCCAGGTTTCTCAACTCTGGTACTCTTATTGTTGTACCCAATTACCTTCTAATCATAACCTACATCTCACTGTTGCGGTCTTGCATTTCACAGAACTGATATTGTAGCTCATTTCCCTTCCTCCTTACCTTCAATCTTCACTCAAAGCAAAGGTCCCATGGCTTCATCATTATCTTATATGATTGTCCTTTTCCCTCCTAGCCTTTCCCCTTATATGTAGCCATGGAGAATTTAATGTGCTTTGGATCCCCAAAGTGAGAATAAAACTGGTATCTTTTATTCTGAACACAGTGGTACATGGGTTTCTTGGGAACCAAGGTGGCATCCCCCTCTGCCAACTCTGGATTTGTTGTGAAGCAAACATACACACCTTATGCATATACTAAAAATATGGGCCAGTAAATTGATAACTTCTCAGATATCACCATTTGTCTTTTTAATGAAAAAAGCCTGAATTACATGGCAACATATTTATCAATATTTATTTTCTATCTTATTTTTATAGATTTTTTTTATTGCAAGGCAGTTACTCAAATGTTTTTTTCAAATCCTACAGCAACTGATCCCTCTCAAAGGAACTATATATTTAATATAGCCAATCTCCCAAAATTTGCTTTTTTTCAGCTCTTTCTTTGTTTTTCATACTTTTAAAAAAGTTGCTATATTTTTTTCTGACCTTACTCTTTTTCTTCAAATATTCCTTTCTAGTTCCCACTTCCTAAAAGCTTAAAGAAGGACAAACAGCAAAATAACCCACATGTACAAACCTATATCACCCCCCAAATGACACTTAGGGGAAAATATTAGTTATTAAAATGCAAAGATGACATAGAAGTTTTTTTTAAAAAACCACCTAAAAATTAGAAAGAACTTGGTCTTGAGAAAGCCTCATATCATCAAGGTCAATTAACTGGGACATAGGCAGGAAGTAAGTTTCAAGTGTGTGGCTCCTTGTAGAGAGAATACATAGCTTTCTTTTTTCTTCATTGTCAATCAGGGGACCATTAGTCTCCAGATCAAGTAGCCTTCTTGATCTCAGCTGCTTGCTGTATAGCAATAGAGATAATCTCCAAGGTAACCAAGGTCCAAAATTCATAATGTTTTATAAGCTCAAGTGTGTATCTTCAGTGCATTGAGAAGTAAATCAGTAACACTGCTACCTTGGAAAACATGGACTGCTAACTTTCTAAGTTTAGACAGATGCAGTAATGATGGGCCCTTCTTTAGTGCTATATGAGAGTTTCTTGGTTCACTTGCCTCTATTTCTCTGAAAATTTTTTGTTCCTTAAATATACTGTGATAAAGCGTGTGGGTCTAATTTAATTTGATTGAACAAATATTTGTTGTTAATTAAAAAATTTGAAATTTTAGGGATATAAAGACAAACAGTTCTTAACTTTCAGGAATTTCTCTCCCTAAATCTCGAGTACAGACCTACCTATGAGATATTGTGGATATGATGCGAGACCACTGCAATAAAGCAAATATTGAAATAAAGCAAGTCACATGAAGGTTTTGGTTTACTAGCACATGTAAAAGTTATTTTTATACTATGCTATAGCCTATTAAGTGTGTAATATTATTTCTAAAAAACCCTATGTAATCCCTTAATTAAATAATACATTATAGCTAAAAAATGCTAACCTTCATCTGATCCTTCAGTTAGTCATAATCTTTTTGCAAGTGAAGGGTCTTGCCTCAATATTGATAGCTGCTGTCTGATCAGGTTGTGGTGGTTGCTGAAGGTTGGGGTGGCTATGGCAATTTCTTAAAAATAAGACAACAGTATAGTTTGCCCCATCAATTGATTTCCCTTCATTGAACACTTAGAGGCCATTGTAGGGTTACTAATTGGCCTAATTACCATATTGTTGTGTCTCAGGGAATAGGGAGGCCTAAGGAGGGGAATGACTGTTTGGGTAGGGCAGTCAGAACACACATAACATTTATTGATTAAGTTCTCAGTCTAATAAGGTGTGGTTCATTGCTCCCCCAAACAATTACAATTGTAACATCAAAGATTACTGATTGCCATAACAGATTCAATAATAATGAAGCTTGAATATTGTGAGAATTAAAAACATTTAACACAGACACTACATGAGTCCATGGTGTCAGCGAAATTGTTACTGATAGACTTGTTCCAGGCAAGATTGCTACAAACCTTCAATTTATAAAAAACACAATATCTGCAAAGTATAATAAAGTAAAATGTAATACAGAGAGGTATGCTTGCACTATATTTCTGGGATAAATATGCTAAAATAGTTTAAAGGAGAAAAGATAACTTGACTCCCCCCCCCCCCCCCCTTACCCTCTCATCCAGGGTCCACAGGCATAGCCACAGGATTTCTTCTTATTTTAAATAAGTTACTCAGTTCATCTTCCAAGAATGACTGAGATTTATAGTAATTAGCATTTATTAAGTACCTATTATGTCCTAGGCATTGTGCCTTGAGGACACAAAGACCAAAAAGAATCAATTCCTGTATTCAAAGAGCTTATATTCTATTGGGAAATATAGCACAGGCACATAAGAGTTTAGATTTAGTGCCAGGAGGAAACTAAAATGGGATTCTAACTGTTAATGCCTTCTCCTCTGTATACTTTGAGTGTGTCTTATAGAGACCCATTTTTTTTACATGTTGTTTCCCCTTTTAGAATGTAAGTTCCTAGAGGACAGGGATAGTGTTTCACTTTTTCTTTGCATCCCCAAGGGCTTAGAGCATTACCATTACCATTAGTCCAGGAGAAATGCTTGCTGTTCACTTGCTTGGTTGCAGGTAGTCAAGTCCAAACTCCTCATTTTAAAGATGAGGAAACCGAGTCTCAGGAATGATAAGTAATTTATTAATTTTATAAATAGCTAATGAGTATCAGAGGCAGGATATGAACCAAGGTTTTTCTGACTCCAAGGCCATGCACATAAAATATACAAAGCAAATATCTTATTTTAGAGTAGAAGGCACTAACAGCTGGGTTAGTAGGAACCAAATCATTTCTACAAATGACTTTAATGTCCTTTTCTCCCAAATATTTCTTTTCTACTTTTCTGAACCTTTTAGAAGAGACTTTCAAATACAGTTTTTTTATACCAGATTTTCCCCAAATGTAAAATGTAACTTCATGTCAAAGTCTCACAGCCCATATACAGTTAAAAGTACAGTGACAGAGAAATTACTAGTTATAGACATTCTCTGTGATTATGCTTTCCATCTTATCTCAGTGTGACCTCTCCAATCATTCTTAGGCAGTTGTTACAGCATCTAGTGTGAAAAAATTAATAAATAGTAATGATATAGGCAGAAATTAATTTCAAATTCTAATTCCGATTTTAAAATGCTGAAAAAAAACCCAGCTCATTTTTTGTCACCCTTATGTATTAGCTTTGGCACTTAATCTGATATATGAGAACAGAATGTGGGTATCTGCTCTTTTAGCAAGACAATACAAATTTCATGCAGAGACTTGACTAGATACCATATGTGAAACTCAGGGAGATAAGCTAACTTTCACTGAGTTGCCAAGGG
Source organism: Petaurus breviceps papuanus (assembly GCF_028583685.1). Classification (NCBI taxonomy): domain Eukaryota; kingdom Metazoa; phylum Chordata; class Mammalia; order Diprotodontia; family Petauridae; genus Petaurus; species Petaurus breviceps. The sequence goes on from NW_027185698.1 coordinate 4,482,826, forward strand.
CAACTTCATTGCTCATGAAATTAGGAGCTACTCAGAGAAAATAATGTCTAGACAAGTTCTTATATTGCATTTCAGGCAAATGCCTCTTCTCCCTCCCATAACTATTATCTTGTGCTGCCAAAATGCTCCTGTCAAATACTTCTTATCCAATTACAAATCTGAGACCTTTGAAGACTTGAATGACATGGAAGTGATAATATTTCCATGTCGTGAGTACCTGCGTTGAAGAATGGGGGTGGGTAATGAAGCAATATTAATTTATCTTATTTTTTATATTTTGTTTTTAAGCTGGCACGTGCTTAGAGTGTATGTGATCCAACATTTATTGCTTTAGTAACATCATCTTTTGACAAAGGTTTTCTTCTTTTGACTTTCTCCCTCAACTATTTCAAGTCATGTATTCCTGGCCTAGAGTCCCTGATATGACACTTGTTCTTAATAGCTGACAATTTCTGTCATTTCTTCTTGTCCTCATTGCTTAAAGAGGACCTTGCTTCTAGTGTAATTATTGGGGTACATGCATTAATGTGAAGCACCTCCCATGTCCCACATTTATCTTTTCCATACACATTCTATATGTGGCCATCTTTCTTCTTGTGGTGCTCAGTGCAGTCTGTGATTCTGTTTCTTTTGTCCCTTTCCAGAATTTCAGGCATTAATTCTGAAAGAGGCCACGGCCATTACTGATTGCTGCTGATGAGGGGTAATCTGTCTATAAGTGCTTGCTTCATGACAGTGCTACCTTCCTCACTCCCCACTCCTACTTTATTCATTTCTTATAGGGCCTTTTGCTCTAAACTTCTCTTCAAATTGAAACTGCACCTAGATTGGGTTCTGTGTGGGTGTATATGTGTCTACATACACACACATGTTTTTTTGTTCAGTTATTTTTTCTAACACTCTGTGACCTCTTTTGGAGTTTTCTTGGCAAAGATATTGGAGTGGTTTGCCATTTCCTTCTCCATCTCATTTTACAGATGAGGAAATTGAAGCCAATAGGGTTAAGTGACTTGCCCAGGGTCACACAGCTAGTAGGTTTCTGAGACCAAATTTGAACTAATCAAAATGAATCTTGATTCCAAGTCCTATGCTCTATCCACTGTACCATCTAACTTCCCTATGTATAGGTTTGCTTATTTAATAATGTTTCATTTGATTAACAAGATACTTTCTGGGGAGAAGAGATCAGTGATTTTTTTTTATTGCTTTTTGGAGGGCAATTGGGGTTAAGTAACTTGTCCAAGGTTACATGGCTAGTATTTTTTAGTGGGTGTTAAGTGTCTGAGGCCAGAACTGAACTTGGGTCCTCCTGACTCTGGGGCCGACGCTCTACTCACTGCGCCACCTAGCCACCCCAATCAATGATATTTTTAAAATGGGGTCTTTATGATATGACAATTAGGGCTATGGAAGAAAATAGATCTTAATAACATTTTTTATAAGTATGATTTTTCAATTGCTTTTTTCTTTACCCTTGGTACCTCCTCCTCCTTTTCCTCCTCTCATCTCCCTCCTCCTTTCTTCCTCTCCCCACTCCTCCCTCCTTCCCTCCATCTCTCGCTTCTATTCTTCCTCCTCCATCTCTCTCTCTCTCTTTTTTAAAGCAGTTGGGGTTAAGTAACTTGCTCAAGGTTACACAGCCACTTATTTTGTGTGGGTGTTAAGTATCTGAGGCTGGAACTGATACCAGGTCTCCTGACTCCAGAGCCAGCACTCTCCGCCGCCCCCCCCCCCCCCATCTCTTTTAACAAGAATTTCAACCTGTTATCCAATATTGCTGGTCCTAAAACAATTATGAACAACATCTGAACAGCAAATTTTGAAGTTATACATGAAATACAATGAGTTTCTTTGGGTATTACAATGAGATATCAGATCAGGGAGCATGAAAATTCTAGCCTAGGTACATTGCTCAAAATCCAATGATAGAAGATGTAAGTCCCCTTATGGCATGTCATTTGGAAACTGAGGCTTTAAGTATGAGAATCAGAAATATGGGTTGGACCTTTATATTATCATTTCTGGATTTACCTTGGTTTTCTTTCTGACCCTGAGCAAAACAATTAGATAGTTGGGATTTTTATTTGTAAAATGTATAATTAAATGTATGTTAGCTTTCATCTTCATGTGAAATGTTATAAATTTCAAAAGTCTAATGTTTATATCTTGAGTAAATTTGTTCCAATTTATTGTGGGTATTGGGAAATATCCATTTCCCATTTTTGTGCCTTTGCAATGGTCCCTCATGACTAGGTTGCTTTCCCTCCTTATCTTTGCATCTTGATTGTCTCCACTTTTTCAATACTCACTTCAAATGCTACATTATTCAGCATTTGTCCCCTATACCCTTTGCCCCTTGAGCTTTTCTCCCTTTATGCTCTGCATGTATCATTTCTGTACTTGTCTATTTACATGTGGTCTCCCCATTTGCAGCTTTTTGAGAGTTCGAACTGTTTTTGTGTTTTAACCTTTCTTTGAACCCTGTTAGTGTATAATAAGCACTTAATACATACTTACTGATTAATTTCTTTTGCCGTCCTATTCATGGTGCCTGGTAAAAGACAGAAAATTATTTTCTGCACCTTCTAACATCAGTTTCCTTATATGATCTCTAAGGTCCCCTCCAGGTCTAAATCCTAGGGTTTTGTTTCTCTGGACTTCTATGTAAGCTTTGGAAAGGTCATCTAGAGATACTAACTTTGATTAACTGTCTTCCCTCCCAAGATACAGGAAGAGCAGGCTCAATATGTGAGAAACTTTATGGAGAAACACTAACAATTCTTTCTTCTTTTGTTTTCCTCTTTTTTATGGACACAATTAAAATGCTACCAAGATTTTATTTGAACACTTGTTCTTAAATTTGCTGAGTGCACACTTTGGTGTTGAAATGTAAACATGCAGCAATGGATGGATTACTTCATCTGTTGCTGAAAGCACAATTTTGAATGTTGAGGCTTTTTTGCACCACAAACAAGTCCAAAATGTGGGTTTATTTTGACATTGCCTATATTTCACAGTTTAGACACATCTGTTTGCATTTTACTTGTGTGAGGGTACTCAGTAGTGAATGAGATGTAGAATGATGCATGAACTATGGGTACAAAGCATAGCAAGGCAAAAAAAGTTCCTGCTGAAAAGCTGCCTGGCCCAGGAGAAGTAGTGGAATTGTCCACCTGTTTTACCTGCTTCAATACACTTTTATTCTATTATATGTGTCATAAACCTTTAAAATTATCGTAAAATTTTTATTTGAGAAACACGTTGCTATTCAAAGATGTGGGTTGTAATACAAATCAAATCGCGTTCCTTGTGAAGAATGATATATAGCATTTAGCCCCGGTCTTTTTTTCCTCTTCTTTAAAACTGAAAACTTATTTGCTCTGCCTTTATTTTTGTCAAAATAGATTCTTTCTGAAGGTAATTACAAAAAAAAAAAAACAAAATATAAAGACTTTGCCAAAGGAATCTCAACCAATGAACCTTTAAAAAAAGCACTTTTCATTTTATTTCTTACTTGCTTTATTTTTGCCTTTTATTTTTGTTTACTCTGAACTTAAATGCCAAATAAAACAAGCTTTTCCTTATATATTGTATAACAGAATGAGAGGATTTCACATAAAACTGAATCTCTATTATATAGAGTTTTTTTCTTTTGAAGTACATAGTAAATTTGACATGTAATTTTCAAAGCTGTACTGCATGCCTAATTCCTTCTCGTTGTTTTTTCTCTCTTTTTTTGTGGGAAGAACTTTATACTTAGATCCCTTTTTTCTCCCACCTCATACTGGAAAAAAAGAGAAAAGCAAAATTCTTGTAACAATAATGTACTCTGTATAATGAATCAAAATTCCCACATTGGCCATGTCCAAAAATGTATATTTCATTCTGCGTGTTGGCTTCACTGCCTTTCTGCCAGAAGGCAGAGATGTTTCTTCATCAAACTTTGAAATTATACTCGGTCATTGCAACAATGAGTGTTCTGCAGTCTTAGAATTGTTTTCCTTTGCATTGTTGTTACTACAGGGCCTACTCCTCTTCTGTTTATTCCACTCTTCTTTATCTGTCTTTCTAGGTTTCTTTGAAACCATATTTTCATTAATTTCTATGGAAAAATAGCATATATGTATGTATAATATTTTGTTCAGCCATTCTTCATTGGTGGGACCCCTTTCATTTCCAATTCTTTGTCACTACAAAATAGAGCTGCCAGAAATTTTTTTTGTGCATGTGAAAACTGCTTTCTTTGGAGGTACAGGTCTAAGGGTGGGAAAATATACAGTATTTAAAATATTTAGGCTATTTCATTATTCTTTCTTATTTCCATACTTTCCCCTAAGAGAGCCTCCAGTATCCAGTGGCTCATCTGTGTATATAAAGTAAGAATTTTTTAGAAAAACCATGGCCTGCTTATAAAATTTACAGGTGACATAATTTGAGGAGGATTAGCCAACAATCTGTATTGCAGAATCAGCATCCAAAGCAGTTTTTGGCTGATTAGAACATTGGGTTAAATCTAAAAAGACATTTAGCAACGATAAATGAAAAGATACACTGATCAAATTTCTAGTTTAGATGGTAATTTGAAATCCTAGGGGACCCCCGCTTATCAACTAATGTCCTAAGAAAGATCTACAAAGACACTAGATGGAACAATGAACTAAAAAGAATGAAATGAAATACCACAAAGCTTTCATTTGGTCCAGGACCACATGAGATGATGACCAGAAGCCTGGAGACATTTGGAGAGAAAATGTGACAGGGCATAGTATAAGCTCTGAAAAATGGCATTTGAAGCCAGGAGGGTCTTGGCCAAGATTTATCAGAGCATTATCAGGAGATAGCGCCAACCATAATAAGTCACATTGCACAAGACAGGGCCGAGTGATGCATGCCTCGGGGCATTGGAACCATAAGCAGTAGGCAAAGCCAATAAAATGCTGGACAAAGAAAAACCCCAAGGATCCCTAAAGCCAGCATTTTTCTTGAAGTCACAGCAATAAAAAGCTCCAGTTTAGTGCCTGGATTCCTTTCAGAAAGTATGAGGATGTAACATCTTATTGGTATCAATCAGTTTCATAGTAGGGAAATGGAGCCAACCTCTGATTGGGAATTATGCAAAGAAGAATGAGAGAGATATCTTGAGACCAATACTTGCTTCAGGTCACCAATAACAGAGGCAGAAGCCAGGGATTATAGTGGGAGACAGAACATGGTTCTAGCCTGGGACTATAGTGGCCTTGGTATACAGACTACAGAGGGGACAGCAACAAACAAACCTATCCCTGCCACAATTCTCAAAGAAGACACTAAGTATGGAAATATGAGTAAGCAGAAGAAAACTCCAAATACAAGGAAGATGTACTATTATATCTTAAGTTAAGCAAAACTCAAAAGGTAAACCCAGAAGAAGATTTACTAATTCCACAGCCAGTACAAGTAGATCTTCAGAGGAAAAAAAATGACTTGGCTACAAGGACTCTAAGATTATTTAGAAGAAATGAAACAAGACACATACAAAAACTACATTTTGGGGTAAAAATTGGAAAAAATAATAAGTAACTTAAAATAGACGGTAGAAAATATAACAAAAGTAATGGATCCCTAAAAGAATATGGGGCGAACAGAGCTCAATAATTCCATGTGACAGTAAGAAATGTTAGAACAAAATTAAAAGACTGAAAAATTATAAGAAATGTAAAGTATATACTATTTTAAATAAATAACCTAGCAAATTAGTTGAGGATAGATAATTTAAGAATTCCCAGACTCCCTGAAAACTATGACCAAACAACAACAACCATGGATGCTATATTAAAAAAAGGAAAACAAATGAGAATGGCCTCCTACTATTAGAACCAGAGGGCAAGGTGAAATTCAGTTAGTCATCAGGAATTTACTTAATATCTACTATATGTCAGGTGCTCTGACAAACACTGAAGACACAAAGAAAGGCAAAAAACAAACCTTGCTTTCAAGGAGCTCATAGTCTAATGAGAAAGGCAACATACGAGTAGCTATGTACAAACAAGATCTATCTATCTACCTACCTATCTATCTGTCTGTCTCTGTCTGATAAATTAGAGATAATTACAGGGAAAGCACTAGAATTCAGAGAAATTAGGAAAGGCTTCTTGTAGAAGGTGGAATTTTAGCTGCATCTTGAAGGAATCCAGAGAAGCTAGAAGAGGGAGATGGGGAAAGAAAGAGATGATTCCAAGCTTAAGGGACACCAAGTAAAAATGCCCTAAGTTTTGAGATGAAATGTCTTATATTAGGACCAGTGAGATCTGATTATATATGAGTAAGTAAAATACAATAAGACTGGAAAGTAGGAGGCAACAAGTTATAAAAGAGTTTGAGGGTGTTATATTTGATCATGGAGATGATAGGGAACAATATTATTGAGAAGATAATTTGGGGTAGGCTGAAAAAGCAAGACTAACTTTTTAGCTATCATAGTGAAGAAGTCAGATTATCTCTCAAGCAAGTGAAGACAGAAAACAAACAACTATTTACAATCAAATAACATGAGGTAGTAGAAAGAACTCTGGACTAGGAGAAATGGGTATGAATCCCAGTTCTGCCACTGATTAACTGCAACCTTGGATAGGTCACTTTTGTTGGGCCTTAGCATGGTATAGTGGAAAAAAATAGTGATTTGTGGGCCAGAGACAATTCAATGCCTAGATCTGTCACATTACCTATGTGGCTTTGAACAAGTACTTTATCTGTCTAAGTGTAAGTACATCATCTGAAAATTGAGGAGGTTGGACTACATAATCTCACTTGTCCCTTATAGTTCCAACAGTTAATAAGTTGTTGATTAAAAGAAGATTCTAGGACCTAAGAATGAAAGAAGAGCTGTCCAGGAATGTTAAGAGTCTCTAGAATAATTTTCACTATTTCTACTATTTTTTTTATTAAGTCATTCTTCCCTTTCTATGTGAACCAGAATCCAAAATTTCCACAATTATTATTCTTATACATACATACCAGGTAGCACTTTACTTTTTTGAATCAGGTTTGAGAGGTGAGCATGAAGCAGGTCACTTTAAGTGTCAAAGTCTTTAAATTAGCTAAATGATAGTACTCAGGTTATCTCTCACTGAGATTATTTAGTCACTTCAAGATGTTTGTAAAGGGATCATGGCCCTCTTATAATTTTTTTCCTGCTCATGTGACCCCTGAATCCCAAGTAAACAAAATCCACTGACTTAAGAAGACAAAGGCTGATCAAAGTCCTTCTTTCCCCATAATAATGTTTTGCATAGGCAGGGAGAGTTTGATATGTTTCTATTGTATTATGTAAATATTAATTTGCTCAATTTTATCTTTTAATCCGTTTGTTAGTTTATCCATTTGTTCATCTAATTCATTCCTTTTTTTATTTGTGAGTAGAGCCCTTCATCCCAGTGCTGTCCTCTTTAACTCTAGAATATAGGCTATTCACTACACATTGAACATTCAGTACCCATAGCTTTGCTATTTCCAGGGGTAACTGACAAAAAATGACTTCTGCTAGAAGGAACTAATTTTTCAAGGGAATAAAATCTCTTTGAACACGTTTAGCAAGTTTTGAATATGCCAACCATAACATAAAGGCATAATCTAAGTTTTAGTGAAGTATAGGTTATCTCGTATTATCAAAGAGTATTCCAGCAGAAGTCAAGTTCAAAGAACCAGGAGAACATTGAAAACAGTAATAGCCACATTGTGGGATGAATGACTTTGATAGACTTAGCTCTTCTCAGAAATGCAAGGACCTAAAACAACTCCAAAAGACTCATGATGGAAAATGCCATGCACATCCAGAGAAAGAAATATGGAGTCTGAATGCAGATTGATGCATACCATTTGCTCTCTTTTTTTTGTTTTGTTTTTTTCTTTCTTATAGTTTCTCCCATTTGTTCTAATTCTTCTATACAACATGACTAATGTGAAAATATATTTAATAAGCATGTATATGCAGAACGTATATCAGATTGTGTGCCGTCTTGTTGGAGGGAGGAGAGGAGGAAGGCAGAGAAAATTTAAAACTTATGGAAGTGAATGTAGAAAATGAAAAATAAATAAATCACTTTGTAAAAAAATAAATAAAAATATTAAACAAAAAAGGGAAAAAAAGAACCCAAACTTAAGTAGGCCCCACTCAGCTAGAAAAAAACTATGCCCATGTCTGAGGACCATGTTAATTTCAGTGAGCCCCATTACTGCAATAATAACAGTGAACGTCTACATAACATTTTTAGATTTTGAAAGTATTTTGTATAAACTTATTTTAGCTTTATAAGAAACCAGTGAGTTTAATGCTACCAATCAATTCGGAAATTTAGCCCCTGAAAAATAAAGTCATTTGCCCATGCTTGCATAGTCAGTAAGTGTTGATGGAATCTGAACCCATGTCTCCCTGACTAATGGCCTGAGCATTCTGTCACATAGGATCCTAGACTTAGAGCTGTAAAGGATCTTAAAAGTCATCTAGTTCATCTTTATCATTTTTCAGGAGAAAAAATGGACACAGACGATAAGGAATCTTCCTATTGGCCACACACGTAATAAATTCTACAATTCATTTTTAGAACACAGAGGCCCTCTGATTCTAAAACCTACCATACTTCCCAATGTACCACTTTACTCACATTTATGTAGCATTAAACATAATCCATTTGTGAAAATAGGCTTGTAAGATATTGTTATTCCCATCTTACAAATGAGGAAAGAGAGGTTCAATTGCCCAGTGCCATATCATTAGTGAATGCTGATTTTCTGGCATGGAATTGTTCTTTCTGTTTACATTGTTGTAATCATTAAGGATATTGTTTTCTTAGCTCTGCTTACTTCTGCATCAGTTCATATAGATTTTTCCATGTTTCTACATATTTATCACAAACCAATGAAATCTTAACTCCTTTCTGGAGTGTTCATAGGATCCTAGATTTAGAGAAGGAGGAGAACTTATAAATTACCTAGTAAACTGAAGTTCAGAATGAGTGGTTCAAATTACTCATACACAAGTAGAAGAACTGGGATTACAACATACATCATCTGATTCCAAATCTGATTTACCTACCATTACTTTGTACAGCTTCTCTGTTGAGGTAAAAATGAAAGACAGGATTTTTTTTTGAAAAATACAAGAGTCTACTGTGAAATACATGAAACTTAACAGGGCAACAGGAAAGTATGGGCAAAGAAGAGAGATAGAAGATGGAAAGTAGATTAGAGAAACATACTTTATCTTTAGAGGGGTATCATAAAAATTGAGAGTGCTCTGGTGCAGCAACCTTTGGAATATATTATGTACATAGTGAATCAGTCAATGGGGAGAAAGTCACCAACTGGTCTACGCTCATATTGCAATATGCTTACACAAAACTCTGTTTTGTTGATGGCTAAAGCTTTGACAATACAACCTGAATTTTCCAGCCATGCCTGTTATTTTTTCTTTTCTTTCTTTTTTATTTATTTTTTGGCTTTTTGGAGGGCAATTGGGGTTAAATGACTTGCCCAAGGTCACATGGCTATTTTTTGTTATAAGTGTCCAAGGCTGGATCTGAACCCAGGTCCTCCTGACTCCAGGGCTGGTGCTCTATTCACTGTGCCACCTAGCCACCCCTCATGTTATTTTTTCAGTCGGTACACTGGAGCCTTATATGTTGGTAGGGATACTACATCTATCCCAACTCTGATGCCAACAGATTGAGGTTTGAGGTTACACACAGATCATCCTACCTACACATCATCATGGATAAAAAAAGATACAAAAACACCACCTCTCCTTAAGCCAACTAATCTCTACAGTGTGTTCTGTAGTAGACACTTGAAATCAAATTTCTCAAACCCTTGGTATTCTCTGCCTTCCTCCTCTCCTCCCTCCAACAAGATGGCACACAATCTGATATATGTTCTGCATATACATGCTTACTAAACATATTTTCACATTAGTCATGTTGTATAGAAGAATTAGAACAAATGGGAGCAACTATGAGAAAGAAAAAAAACAAAACAAAACAAAAAAAGAGAGCAAATGGTATGGGTCAATCTGCATTCAGACTCCATATTTCTTTCTCTGGATGTGCATGGCATTTTCCATCATGAGTCTTTTGGAGTTGTTTTAGGTCCTTGCATTTCTGAGAAGAGCTAAGTCTATCAAAGTCATTCATCCCACAATGTGGCTATTATTGTTTTCAATGTTCTCCTGGTTCTTTGAACTTGGCTTCTGCTGGAATACTCTTTGATAATACGAGCTAACCTATACTTCACTAAAACTTAGATTATGCCTTTATGTTGTGGTTGGTATATTCAAAACTAGCTAAACGTGTTCAAAGAGATTTTTTTATTCCCTTGAAAAATTAGTTCCTTCTAGCAGAAGTCATTTTTTGTTAGTTACCCCTGGAAATAGCAAAGATATGGGTACTGAATGTTCAATGTGTAGTGAATAACCTATATTCCAGAGTTAGAGAGGACAGCATTGGGATGAAGTGCTCTACTTATAAATAAAAAAAAAAGGAATGAGTTAGATGAATAAATGGATAAACTAACAAGCTAATTAAAAGATAAAATTGAGCTAACTAATATTTACATAATACAATAGAAGTATATCAAACTCTCCCTGCCTATGCAAAACATTATTATGGGGAAAAAAGGATTTTGATCAGTCTCTGTTTTCTTAGTCAGTGGATTTGTTTACTTGGGATCCAGGCTTCGGTGGGTTGGGAACTTTTGAAAATTTTATAGATTTTTTTCTTTTTATTCCAATGTGTTTATTTTATTCTGAACTTAAGAAATAAAAGAAACATTTCTATAACATAGTAGAACTAAAAAAAAAAGATTTTTTGTTGAACTCCAAATCTGTTATGTACTAGTTGCTATTCCACCTATCTATCTATCTATCTATCTATCTATCTATCTATCTATCTATCTCTCTCTCTCTCTCTCTCTCTCTCTCTCTCTCTCTCTCTCTCTCTTTTCTCTCTCTCTCTCTCTCTCTCTCTCTCTCTCTATATATATATATATATATATATATAGCATAAAAGTTATCATGTAGCTTATATTTTCCCTTTTTTCTTCCCTCTTCTCTCTGCCCTAGGGATGACTACCATTAGACACAAACATGTGTGTGTATGTAAAATCATTTTATACTTCTATTTATCAGTTCTTTCTCTGAATGAAAAGAATATCTTCCTTTCTAGGCTCTTTGTAGTTAATTTGGATATTTGTAATAGTCAAAATGAATTAGTCACTCAAAGTTGTTTTTAAAACAATATTGTTACTGTTTGTTTTTGTGGTAGGGTTATTTAATATTTTAGTATTTTATTTTCCCCCTCTTACATGTAAAAACAGTTTTTAACATTCATTTTTAAAACTTTGAGTACCAAATTCACTCACTTCTCCCCTCTCCCTTCTCCATATCATTGAGAAGGCAAGAAATTCAATATAGGTTAAAACATTTCTATAATAGTTGTCTAGTAAAAGAAAACATAGACCAAAATAAAAAAAAACCCTCAAGATAAATGAAGTAAAAATAAAAGTATGCTTCAATCTATATTCAGACACCACCATTTCTTTCTCTGGGGGTGGATAGCATTTTTCATCATAAGTCCTTCAGAGTTGTTTTGGATCATTGTATTGCTTAGAATAGCTAAGTCATTTACAGCAGATCATCTTACAATATTGTTACTACTTTGTACACAGTACATTTTACTTTGCATCAGCTCATATAAATATTTACCGGCTTTTCTGAAAGCATCCCACTCATCATTTCCCATAGTATGATAGTATTCCATCACAATCAAATACAAGTTGTTCAGCTTTTCCCCAATTGATGGGCAATCCCTCAATATCCAATTCTTTGCCATGAACTGCTGTAAATATTTTTGTATATATGGGTCCTTTTCCTTTTTTTTCTTTTAATCTTTTGGGATATAGACCTAGTAGTGGTATTGCTGTGCATGGTTTTATATATATATATATCTTTGGGCATCGTTCTAAAATGCTCTATAGCATTTTTGAATTGGCTCACCATTTCACCAACTATGCTTTAATGCCACATTTCCTCCACATTCCCTCCACCATTTGTAATTTTCCTTTTCTGTCCAATTTTCCAATCTATAGATATGAAGTAGGACCTCAGAATTGTTTTATTTTGCATTTGTCCAATCAATTGTGAGAGCATTTTTTCATATGACTATAGTTAGCTTTGGTTACTTATCTGAAAATTGTTCATGTATTTTGATCATTTATCAATTGGTGAATGGTTCTTACTTTGATAAATTTGATTCAGTTCTCTGTATGTTTGAGAAATGATGCCTTTATCAGAGAAAACCGCTTCATATTTTTCACAGTTATTATTGTTAACTGTATTTCCCTTCATCCTATTTCCATGTTGTTTGTTCTATTCTCTCTATCCTTTCACCCTGTCCTCCTCAAAAGTATGTTGCTTCTGACTACCCTCTCCCTTAATATGTCTTCCCTTTTATAACCTACCCATCATTCTCTTATCCCCTTCCCCTCCTTCTTTCCTGTAGAGTAAGATAGATTTCTGTATCCAATTGAGCATGTATGTTATTCCCTCTTAGAGCCATTTCTGATGAGAGTAAGTTTCACTCACTCCCCCTCACCTTCCTCGTCTTCCCTTCCACTGCAAAGGTTTTTTCTTGCCCCTTTTATGTGAGATGATTTATCCCATTCTACCCCTCCTTTTCCATTTCTCCCAGCACGTTCTTCTCACCCCTTAATTTTACTTTTGAAAGATATCATCCCTTTATAATCAACTCACACCTGTGACCTCTGTCTATATATATTTCTATCTGTCCTAATAATGAGAAAGTTCTTATGAGTTACAAGTATCATCTTGTCATGTAGAATGTAAACAGTTCAACCTAATTAAGTCCCTTATGATTTCACTGTCCTGTTTACCCTTTATGATTCTCTTGAGTCTTGTATTTGAAAGTAAAACTTTCTATTGCATTCTGGTCTTTTCATCAAGAATGCTTGAAAATCCTCTATTTCATTGAATGTCCATAACCTCCCACCACCCCACCTTTAGAAGGTTTGCTCACTTTCACTGGGTAGGTGATTCTGAGTTGTAATCCTAGTTTCTTTGCTCTCTGGAACATCATATTACAAGCCCCCTGATCCTTTAATGTAGAAGCTGCTAAATTTTGTGTTATCCTGACTGACTCCATGATATTAGAATTGTTTCTTTCTGTCTGCTTGAAATAGTTTCTCCTTAATCTGGGAGGTCTGGGATTTGGGTTATAATATTCCTTGGAGTTTCCATTTTGGGATCATTTCAGGAGGAGATCAGTGGATTCTTTCAATTTCTATTTTATCCTCTAATTCTAGATAGAGGGGTTGGGAACTTGCTGCCCCAAGACCACATGTAACCCTCTAGTCTTCAAATGTGGCCCTTTGAATCCAAACTTCATGGAGCAAATCCCCTTAATAAAAGTATTTATTCTGTAAAAGCTGGACTCAGTGAAAAGAACATACCAAAGGACCTGGAAGACCACATGTGGCCTCAAGGCTACAGGTTCCCCACCCCATCTGTCCAGAAAAGCAGGGAAGTTTTCCTTGATAATTTATTTATATTTTTGTATTCACATGCCCATATAGCCTCATATATAGACACACACACATATATGTATGTGTATATATATATTTCTATTCCCTTCAACTACTGAGAAAAGTTTCATAAGTTACAATTATTGTTTTTCCATGTAGGAATGTTAATAGTTCAACTTTGATAAGTTCCTTATGATTTCTTTCCCCTGTTTACCTACTCATACTTCTCTTGCTTCTTGTATCTGAATGTCAAATTTTCTATTCAACTCTGTTTTTTTTTCATTAAGAATGCTTGAAAGTCCTCTATTCCACTGAATAACCATATTTTCCCCTGAAACATGATACTCAGTTTTGCTGGGTAGGTGATTCTTGGTTTTAATCCCACCTCCTTTGACCTCCAGAATATCAGATTCCAAGCCCTTTGATCCCTCAGTGTAGAAGTTGCCAGATCCTGGGTTATCCGGATTGTGTTTCCACAATATTCAAATTGTTTCTTCCTGGCTGCTTGTAATATTCTCTCCTTAATCTGGGAATTCCAGAACCTGGCTATAATATTCCTAGGAGTCTTCTTTTTGGGATCTTTTTCAGGAGGTGATCGGTGGATTCTTTCAACCTCTATTTTGCCCTCTGGTTCTAAAACCTCAGGGTAGTTTTCTTTGAGAACTTCCTGGAGGATGATTTCTAGGTTCTTTCTTTGATCATGGCTTTCAGGTAGTCCAATAATTTTTAAATTATCTCTCCTGAATCTATTTTCCAGGTCAGTGGGTTTTTCCCATGAGATATTTCACATTGCCTTCTATTCTTTCATTTCTTTGGATCTGTTTAATAGCATCTTGATTTCTCATAAAGTCATTAGCTTCCATTTGCTCAAATCTAATTCTGAAGCAATGATTCTCCTCATTGAGCTTTTGAGATTCTTTTTCCATTTGGCAAATTCGGCTTTTTAAGGCATTCTTCTCCTCATTAGCTTTTTGAGCCTCTTTTGCCATTTAAATCTGTCTGATTTTTAAGGTATTATTTTCCTCAGTCAGGCTGTTGACTCTCATTTCTTAATGTTCTTGTGTCATTCTCATTTCTCTTCCCAATTTTTCCTCCACTTCTCTTATCTGCTTCTTAAGGTCCTCTATGGCCTGTAACCAGCTTGTATTTTCCTTTGAAGCTTTTGGTGCAGGAGTTCTGACTTCACTGTCTTCCTCCTGTTCCATGCTTTGCTCCTTTTTGTCCCCAAAATAGGAGTGTAATGTTGGAATCTTCTGTCTGCTTTGTTTCCTTTGCCTGGTCTTGTCACCCCTCAGTCACTTGATGCCTGGGCTTTTTGCCACAGTAGGACTCTGCCACCAGACAGGGGAGCTTTCATCCCAAATGCTGGGGTTTTCTCAGCTGCTGGAGGTATTAGATGGGTGCCCTCTCTGAGGTCTCCCACATACTCTGGCAAGCTGGACACACTCCCCAGGACCTCCACCCTAGACTGCAATCCAGATCCAAGCAGGTTAAAGCAAGAGCAATTACCCCTCAGACTGGTGCTTGGTCCCCCTACACTCTGCAGGCCAGGAGCTGATGCTGCCACATGGCACTGGCTAGCTGTGCTGGCCTCTCAGTTGCTTCTTGCCCTGGGGGCAAAAGCCACTCACTCCCACTTACTGGGTCCCAAGGTCCAGACTGCACTGACCTCTCACTTTGTCCTTCACATCTATGTGTTGATAAATTTGGAAATGGCCACAGCTGCTGCTGATCTGGAGTCCCTCTGGCTGGCAGCTGGTCAGGCCCACCCTGGGGCTAAAACCTCGGAGTGGGGCTGGGCTTGGCTCCCAGAGCACTGCTCTGGCCTATTCCTGCCAGCCTGTCGGGCTGTCCTCAGCGGGAGGTTAGCTTTTCTGTGTCATTTTGTGTGTTCTGCAGCTCCAAAGTTTGTTTAGAGTCTCCTTTTTACACGGATTGGGGAAGGTGGAAGCTGGAGCCCAACGGAGGTCCTGCTTCCTCCTTGATAATTTATTGAAAGTTGATGCCTAGGCTCATTTTCTTTGTATCATGAGTCTCATGTAATCCAATAATTTTAAAATTATCTCTCCTGGATTTATTTTCTAGATCCATTGTTTTTGCAATGAGATATATCATGTTGTCTTCCATTTTTTAATTATTTATTTTTTTTAAGCAATTGGGGTTAAGTAATTTGCCTGAGGTTACACAGCCAGTTTTTTTATGTGGGTGTTAAGTGTCTGAAGCTGGAATCAATATCGGGTCCTCCTGATTCTGGGACTGGCACTCTACTCACTGTGCCACCTAGCCGACCCCTATTTTTTCACTCTTTTGATTTTGTTTTATTGTTTCTTGATATTTCATGAAGTCATTAGCTTCCATTTGCTCAATTTAATTTTTAAGTAATTATGAGATTTTGTACCTTCTTTTCCATTTGACCAATGTACATTTTAAGGAGTTTGTTTCTTCAGTGAATTTTTGTGCCTCTTTTTCCATTTAGCCTATTTTTAACGCATTCTCCTTTTGACTTTTTGTACCTCTTTTACTATTTGACCTATTCTGTTTTATAAGGTGTTATTTTCTTCAGTATTTTATTCTGTGTGTGTCTCCTTTACCAAGCCTGTAGACTGTTTTTTTCATGATTTTCTTGCATAACTCTCATGTACCTTCCAAATTTTTCCTCTACTTCTCTTACTTGATCTGCAAAATCCTTTTTGAGCTTTTCCATGTCTTGAGACCAATTCTTATTTTTCTGGGAGGCTTTGGATGTAGGAATTTTGATTTTGTTATCCTCTTCTGAGCAAGTGTTTTGAACTTCCTTGTCACCATAGTAACTTTCTATGGTCAGAATTCTTTTTCTGTTTGTTCATTTTCCCAACCTATTACTTGACTTTTAACTCTTTATTAAAAATGGTTCTGCTTCCAGGGTGGAGGATGCACTATCTCAAGCTTCAAGGGTTTTGTACAGCTGTTTTTAGACATATATCTAGGAACCAGTAAGTTTTCAGTTCTTCCAAGTTGGTGTGATCTAAGGAGAGGCATGTTTACTACTCACCAGACCTGTACTCTGAAGTGTAAGTGACCACAAGCACTCTTTTGTATTCTGGAACTGTGAGGAGGGTCCTCTGCTCCACTGTGGCTACGAGCTCTGGTGTGCTTGTAATCCTCCTTGCCCTGGCACTGCCACTCAACACTGTGAGCGAGATTCGAGTATGGTCAAAGGATTAGAGTTCTGCCTCAGTGCTAGCAAAGAGGCCCCTGTAATCTCCTTCTGACAATTGTTCGACCTACTTACTGTCTGTGAGCCAAGAACTTAGTAAGCAGCTTCAGCTGCTGCTGATTTAGTAGCTCCCAAGGCTGGTTTGCTGGGGCACAGACTGTGCTGGACTGCCTCCTTTCTCACCCTGTGCAACAGACCTTTCCTGTCAACTTTCTAAGTTATCTTGGGCTGAAAATTATTTCAATCCATCTTTTTGTGTGTTCTGCTGCTCTAGAATTTGTTTAAAGTCATTATTTAAAGTTATTTTGAGGGTTTTTTGTGAGAGCTTAGGTGAATCCATGACTTGACTCCACCATCTTGGTTCTACCTCCCTACTGTTATTGTTTACAATGTTTCTTGGTTCTGCTCACTTCACTCTTCATTATTTGATGTGAGTCTATCCATGTTTTCCCCAAGATCATTGAGATCATCATTTCATAAAGCACAGTAATATTCCATCATAACCACATAGCACAATTTGTTTAGATCTTCCCCAATTGATTGTCATCCCTGTAATTTCTAGTTCTCTGCTAGCACAAAGAGAGCTGATATAAATATTTTAGAACATATAGGTTCTTTTCCTCTTCCCCTGATCATTCTTGGAAACAGATCTAGTAGTGGTATTGCTGGGTCAAAGTTTATAGAAGTTTAATAACTCTTTGGTCATAATTCCAGATTTCTCTCCAAAATGCTTGGATCAGTTCACAATTCCACCAATAATGAAGTCATGTTCCAATTTTCCACATCTTGGTTTATGCCAGTAGAAGTCATACTTCTAGAACCCTGTGTCTTGTGGTACTAGTGAAAATAATAGATGTATGCCTGCTTTACTTCATTCTTATGATCCAAGAAATAAGAATATCACAAAGTAATTGACCCAGATATATCTTTTTTTCTCCTTCCAAACAGCTCTTTGGATTCTTTTAATTGTTTATCTGTGACTCATTCTGCTGCCAGCCATACTGGAAGCATAGCCTAGAGCAGATATATGCCAGTCAGTCTGTCAATAAATATTTAAGTACCTACTATATGCCAAGTACTGTACTAAATCCTGGGGACAGAAGAAAAGGTAAAAGAGAATCCCTGTTCTCAAGGATCTTACAATTTAATAGGAGAGACAAACAAACAAATATATACAAACAAGCTATGTACAGGATACATAGGAAGTAATTAGAAGAAGAAAGGCATTAGAATTAAAAGGATATGAGAAAGTCTTCCTATGGAAGTTGGGATTTTGGTTGGGACTTAAAGGAAAGCAAGGAAGCCAGTAAGATTGAGATGAGAAAGGAGAGCATTCTGGGCATAAAGGATAGTGAGAGAAAATGTCAGGAGCTGAGAGAAGCTGCAAAGCCAGTGTTACTGGACCTATGCCCTTCAGTTTATGCATTGTCTATGACACTTTTCAGGAGTTCATGAGCTTTCTGAGGGTATAAGACAATGATTTACTTATCTACTCATAGAACCTGACCAGCAAGCTAAAGTATTCCAAATTGCTGCAAAATACCTTCATTAGTTCAATCTAGACTGTTTTTTTTCAAGTTGAAGAAGTAGCAATTCAAAAAGGAGAAGATGAAAATTATGGAGATTGTAAAATGCTGATTGGGGTAGAGGGAGGGTAAGAGCTGAGAGAAGAAAAGCTACCATATTATGATATAATGAGGTAGAATGTGAATTAGTCAAATTAAGTCATGCTAATGTTTTCCTCTCAAATAGCATTATGCTAAATTCTTGGAATCATATACTTTTACTCGACCAACATATATATTTGCAACCTGTCTACTTTTGTGCTTCCTTCTGTTTATTTAAAAAAATTCACATTTAAATGTATCATTTCCTTTAGATTTTGTCTTTAAACATCAGAGTAAAGAGTTGGGAGGAAGGTGGAGTCTTGAGTAATATAGAGATATTTCATTCAATTATTATTCATACAGCCAGTAAATTTGTTTATGTAGATCTGGACTTGGGATCTACTAGAATCAACTTGTTTGTAGTTTGTCTTGATTTTTCCTACATACAATTTAGTTTAAAATGCCAAAATCCCTTCTTAATTTCTTTCTGTCTACCATGTAGGTGTTCACCAGCCTTAGAAAAAATAGTAGAAATTGTTGAAATAAATGATTTCTTCCTGAGCTAAAACTTCAATTTATTTACAATTTAATGAAATGCTCTTTATGCAACTATTGTATTTTGTCATAGCAGTGATGGTATACATAATTTATATCTTGTTTATAAGCCTAACAAATGTGTTTCTGAGAGATAAGGCGTCTATTTCTAATACTGGTTATTCTTTGCATAGCCAAACTTCCTAGAAAGGTTTATGAACATTACTTTTGACTTATTTGTTAGTGTTTATTTCTCTCTTTAATTTTGGGGCCAGGTTTTTTTCTGCATGTGGAAATTCCTGTGCCTCTTTGTTTATTTGATAAGGTGATCAGCTTCTCCTTCTGATAATTTATAAACCTAATATGGAATTCAAAATATTCATCCTAGATTGCCAATTTAAACTCAATTAAAATGAAGAACCTATGATTGTTTATGGAGAATTAAACAAAACATTGTTAAAATTCTATCATATGGATTTCTGGATACCTCCCACTGAGCATGCCATCTTGCTAGTTTCAGGGCCCATTTCTTGATTTATCACTCTACCCTGGAGCTGATCTCAGTCTAAACCATTCTTAAATTCAAAAGAGATTGAATATAAGGGAGACCAATAGCTTTGAGATAAACATACAACAGGCCCTGCAATTTACAAGTTTTGACACATCATATATGATTTTATTGAGTTCTGGGACTGAGGCAAAAAAAAAAAGTTTTAGGGAAATGTTTCCAGAAAGGTAGTATCAGACTGATGTTCTCTGAAAATTAAAAGGGTATTCACAGCCTATAAAATAGTTTGATGTATTGACAAATACTTCAGTTGCATTTTGTTATGAAGTTCACTTATTGTTTAATAGGCTGGCAAGGAACACCTCTAGAAACTTAATCACTTAGCAGTGTTATGGGTCAGTAATTAATACAACTTCTTCAAAACACAATACATTTTCTCTCTAGTTATGTACAATGGCTCCATACAGTTGGCTTTTACTAAATGTTACCATCAGTTCCAAGTTACAAAATAGTAGGTTGCTGTCCAGTGCAGTCTATAATCTCTGAGAATAGTGTGATTATAATCATCTGAGTCCCATAAAAGAATGACAAGCATGAGATAATAATTACAGTTATAACATTAATAGAAACAACAACAATAATATCTATATCAAAATCCATGTTTTGGTAGTGGATGGGGAAAAAGCAAAGTAAAGGATTTCCAGCCAGGGTGATGCACATGGGGAACTCAGTGTGTCCTCAGACCACTATGATTGCTGAGGATGGCCTAAGAAGAAGGTTAAGAAAACTAAAATATTTGAGACAACCAGTAATTGGCTTAGCACCTGGCCTGTATGATTATAACTGCTCCCATAAGTCTAAGAAGCAGACAGTGCTGCATAGAGTCTCTGGTTGGCCCTACTTGAAATCATCATGATCAACAGTTTGGCAATACTACAGCAGAACAAGAGATGTCCCATCACATTACGGTACCAGCAGAAAGCAAGGTAAACTGAAACAGACCAGAAACAACTATATCCATACTATTAGAAATACCTCTACCTCCATGTAGATGGTACTGAGGACTAAAATGGGCAAACCATGAGAAAACAAAAAAGGAACTGAAGATGGGGATACTCTATATTATATATCAGTGCTACACATCTTGCCAGTTATATACTTGGACTTCATATAGATTTTGTGCTAATGCTATCCTCAGTCCCAAATTACATGACAACTTACTGCAGATCCATGTGGGGTGATCTTTTTTTTAAATTTTTTAAAAGCAATCAGGGTTATGTAACTTGCTCAAGGTTACATGGCCAGTTATTTCTGGGTGTGGTGCTAAGTATCTGAGCCCGGATTTGATCCCCAGGTCATCCCGACATTGGAGCTGGTGCTCTTACTCGCTGAGCCACCTGGCCGCCCTTAAGCAATTGGGGTTAAGTAGCTTGCTGAAGGTTACATGGCTAGGTGTTTCTGGGTGGGTGCTAAGTGTCTGAGCCTGGGATTCGATCTCCAGGTCATCCTGACACTGGAGCCTCTGCTCTTCCTCTCTGTGCTACCTGGCCGCCCCCAATGTGGGGTAATCTTAAGAAATAACCTCATTCTGATGCCTAGATTAGTTAAAATAAAAGCAGAAAGAAGTTACTTAAGTCTGAAGAAGAAAGAACTTAAGTATCAATACCTTCAGGTATTGAAAACATACACCTAATCTTCAGAAGTGTTACAAAATAATGCAACAAATTATAAAAATAATACGGATGTCTCAGTTTTCAAGAGGAAATTAGAATACTTAGAATGGAATTTTAAAAAACACTTTTGATTTTGACATTACAAATCCAACAAATAGGCTAACTATATCAAATGACAATTTTTTAAAGGTCGGTGTTTGTTAGGGTAATCACGAATTTATCCATTCTCTTTTAAAATTGTTTTAATAAATAAAAATGAAATTTCTTTCCCCCCAGTTCTGAAAAAAAGAAAACTCATAATAAAAATGCATAGTCAAAAATCGGTCATGTTAATTATATATTTTTGTGTATATATGTATGTACATGCATGTATGTAAATATATATATATATATACTATATATATCATTTTTATATGTAGTCATAAATATATAGTTACACTCATGCATACATAATGTCATTCTACTTTTTTTGGTCAACTTTACTAATTTGATTGAAATAAAGTTTTTGATTTGCATCTTTTAAATTTTCAGTGATTTTGAACATTTTTTTCACGCATTGATAATTTTAATTTCTTCCTTAGAAAACTGCCCTTTCATATGCTCTGACAATCATTTGGGGAAATGGTGGTTGAATGGTTGTTTTTATCAATTTGAATGAGAAAATTAAGGGATGTGAGCTCATCTTCTGCATAAAAGTTCTTTGGGACATTTCTAGTAACAAATGGAATGGCAGAGATGAGCCTGTTCTCATATGGTTTTCATTTTGTGCTAATTGTGTAGTCTGATGTTTTGTTATAATTACAGGATTCCAATATGGAGTCATTTAGGCCAAGTGGTCATAACGCTCATAAAAGCAGGTAGGCAAAGAAAGAATTTGTATTCTTCCATAGTACTGATCCATGTTACCTCTGTCTAGGCAGATAAAACACTTGCAACTTTGGTTGGATGAAACTCTGGACTTGCTTCAAGGGTCTTGAGTCATTCTTCTGCTGCCTTAGATAGCCAATTTAGTTCATGGTCCTAATAGAGAAACTCCTCCTACCTAAGTCTGGTATCAATAAGTGACCCTAAGAACTTTTCTACAACATATCAGTCTAATTAGGATGTCCTTTAATATATCTGATAATAATTACATTTTCAACCAAACCTATTCTAATGGTATATAATTTTCCACCTAAGATTCAACTTTGAGTGCGTTTCTCCCCTGATACATCTTCCCCTTGTACTGAGTTTCTTATGCATGGAAGATTGAGCCTCAGTCTGTTTAAATTGTCATATAGCGTATGTATATATACTTTCATTTGCCTGCTTGTTGCACCGCATAATAGTAAAGCTCTCAGTTATACCAACTTCTAAGTACCCAAGTCTTAAAAATTTTAAACCCATGTCTTTGCTTTAACCCAAGCTATGCATATAATTTTGGGGGCATCTAGGTAGGTGCAATGGATAGAGTGCTGGACCTGAAGTCAGGAAGACTTATCTTCTTGAATTCAAATTGGTGTGACCCTGAGTAAGTCACTCTGTTTGCTTCAGTTCCTCATCTGTAAAATGAACTGGAGAAGGAAATAACAGCCCATGCCACTACTTTTTTTGCTAAGAAAACCACATATGGGGTCATGAAGAGTTAGACACGAATGAACAACAAATGCATATAATTTATAAATCAATATACATATATTGATGAGTATATGCACACATTTTTTTTTTTTTACTGAATGGGGTCTTCATTAAAAAAACCTGGAGACATCTGTACTAATGTATAATTCTCAAATAGTTTAAAAGTCAAGGAAGTCTAATGACAAAGTATGTCAAACAAGAATAACACAAATTGGGAGACGAACCCTTGATTGCTTCATCCTAGAGACCAGATTTAGGTGATTGTTACAATAGTATATTCCATATGGTCCATCTAGCTCTTTTTAGAGAAACATGACATCTTAGTTAAATAAAGAATGTAATTACAATTTAAAATGAGTAGGCTAATACTTTTAATAGGGATGTAACTAAATTATTAATGGTAATGAAAACATAATAGCATATGAAATGATCAGCCTTTACTTGACAAGTTCTAAAGTCATGGTGTAGGAGGCTAAGATATCTCTTATGGTAACAAAAAGCTAGGAGTTTAAGGAATGACTTGGGCAATTGGATAAAAATTTATTGGTGATTAACAGATATTTACCTCAATCATAGAGGATTTTAGTACACTCTCTTTTAAAAATGCATTATGCCAATGTATTTTTGTGGGGGGCTATTGATATCCCGTCCTCTCACTTACCCATAGTAAGTCTTCGGTCGTCACCGGCCTCCTAGGAGGAATTACCAGACAGAGCACCCGAGGTTTGCAGGAGTTGTTTGTTTATTCAGGCTCAGCTACATCGCGACTGCCCTTAACTTCCGCATCAGGGCAACTTATAGGTACATATAGCCAATCATCTTCTACAGCTCTATTTATTACCTTTTAAGGTCATACATCAAGCAAGCAGGCACTAGCCCATATACCATTACTTCCTGGCCCCCAACATATTTTCTTTCTACCTCACCTACATTTCCCTTTGTATCACTATTGCCCCCTCACCTCCACTGTCCCTTAAAACAAAGAATAAGAGGGAAAAAACACAGCTCAGCAAAATTAATCAACACACTGACTAAGTCTCATGTTATATGCAGTTTTCTATTCAATGTGTTCTTTTCAAGGGAGCACCAAGGTCTTTTGTGGATTATTCTGATTTCACTAAATATTTATCAAATACTTCTCTTTTTACAGAGAAGCAAATAATTAAAACCTCCCGTTCCAGTTAACAGATTATTGATAAAAGGTCAGTCACTGATAACAACAGACTGTTGTAGACTAGCTACATTTTTAGGTGGCTTAGCACTTCCTTGCAACCTTTAATTGGCTTGGCAAAATGGATAGATTAGCTGTTCCAGCCTGACATGCTGAGGAAGAGACAGTCTGTAGGTGCCCTTGAGTTAGAAGGCTGGTGGTATGTGCCTAATAAGTAAGCCTGAGCATAGTCAGGGGAATTCTTTGTTAGTACAGCTCTCACCCTTGGTAAGTCATGAGCTCAGGCAGTTTCAGACTATTACCCACGGCAGTGTTGCCCATTTATCAGATATGGGTAAGAAGTAGGTTGCCAGCCAGATAGTATTTTCTTTTTTACCCTTAAGAACCAGGGTAAAATCCCTTCTGCCTTCTTTGTCTTTATGGAGCTTATCCAGCCAAATTTTGTTTTGGTTATAATTCAAGTACTTCCCAGGGTAATTTTTTAAATCAAAGTCCAATGAAATTAATTAAGACAAAAATACCAAGAAATCTGATTATCCAAGTGTCTGCCCCATAATCCATCTCAAAGTCTTTCTAATAAATTAAAGGGTTACTTATTCCAAGCTGACAGGATTTTCTTGGGTCTGAAGCAGCAAGGATAGAGAAGAGAACTTTGTTTTATTTTTCATCTTTTAAATTTCCGTTGGAATATTATCTCTTTCTGAGCAACTGGGATTTCCTTTCACTGATGACATTCCCTCTGGAATCCATCATCCACTGATTACATCCCTGTCTGATCTCCTATCTCTCATTCTTAAATACTTTATTCATGACATTCAAACAGAGTGGGGAATTTGGTATAAACAGGGTTTCTGATATTGTTTTGGGGAACATACATGTGTAAATAATTGAAGGAAAGAGACTTTCAGTGGATGCATCAGGAATTCCCAAATGGAGCAAGGCTGCCATAGGCTCCAGGCCTCTCCTTCCCTTCCCTTCAATTCTAAGCTTCTGAATTGTGTGTAAATTCACTAATAGGCAGCTAGTTGCAGCATTGACTAAGTTTTGGGACTGGAATCAGGAAAACCTGAGTTCCAATTTGTCCTCAAACATTTACTAGTTATGTGACCCTGGGCAAGTCACTTAACCTCTGCCTGCCTCAGTTTCCCCAACTGTAAAATGGGGATAATATTAGTACCTATCCTATAGGT
Organism: Petaurus breviceps papuanus; assembly: GCF_028583685.1. NCBI lineage: Eukaryota > Metazoa > Chordata > Mammalia > Diprotodontia > Petauridae > Petaurus > Petaurus breviceps. Next base: position 4,507,888 of record NW_027185698.1, read on the forward strand.
TTGCTGAAAGGATCAACTGAGATAATTTTTGTAAAACACTTAGCACAGTGACTTGCACATAGTAATTGCTTAATAAATGCTTGTTCTGTACCCCTCCCCTCACCACTTCCTTTCTGATAAATATCTACTGGACTTTTTTCAATCCCTTGTACTATATTTTACTTTATAATCTGTTCTCACTAGTGTTTCCAGGGCTTCCTTCATTGTCAACTCACCATTCTAATCACTTGGGGATTCTGCCCTTTGTTCATATTCCTTGGAAAAGCATCCTCAACAGGATCATGCTATTGCTCTACAGGTACTCTTTCGATTTTATTTTAATAGATAGTACAGATTAGTCAATAATTCTATGTTTGCACCAAAAAAATACATAGTTTTATTATGTAAGTAAAATCCCATCTCTCCATGAGGCCATTTCAGAAGGCACTTTAATTCTATTAACAGTATATCAGGGGTCCTTAACTATTTTGGGGGGCTATGACTCCCTTCAATCATTTGATGAAACCTATAAAGAAATCTCTTCCCAGAATAATGGCCTAGGTGCATAAAATAAAATGCATAGGAGTACAAAGGAAACCAATTATGTTGATCTAGTTATAAACACATTAAAGAAAAAAAGTTTATTCATCCGGGAGTTGCTTACACCAATGGAATCACACATTCATTTCCTATTCATCCCCATTTACAGAGAAGGAGAGGTAACATGGCATAGTGGAGGGAAGGGTTGGCCTTGGAGTTGAGAAGACCTGAGTTTAAGTTCTCCCTCTGCTATCTACTATGTATATTAACTATGTGATACTGGTAAGGCAGACAATAGTCTAAGACTATGCTATATACAAGTTATCTATCATTATTGATGAATGGAATTTCTTCATTGGGAATGAACAGTGCCAATGAAATGAAAACTCTGCAACACCTCCCCTCACCTAAATTACTAAGCAAGTTCCTAGGATCATCTATTTAGAAATAAAGGGGACCTTATAAGGCATCTAGGCAATTCACTATTTTATGGTTAAGGAAACTTAGGCCCAAAGTAGTGGAGTGACCTTCCCAAGGTCATATAAGCATTAAGTGGACAAATCAGTATTTGAACATAGGTCCTCCCATTTCAAGTCCAGTACTTCCTTCTATTGCTCAATGCTATGAATACCATTTGGAGCCAGAAGAGACTTGAGAGACCACTTGATCCAGATCTTTCATTTTATAGCTATGGAAAGCTAAGGTGCAGAGGACTTATGACTACTATTACTACTTCAGATGCTGTTGCTACTACTATTACTAGCTAGCACTTATATAACATTTTAAAATTTGCAAAGTGCTTTAAAGACATTATTCCCATTTTATAGTTGATGAAACTGAGGCAGAAAAAATTAAGTGATGTGCTCATGACTTGAGAATGTATTTGAATTCAGGTCTTACTGGCTTTAGACCCAGTGCCCTATTTTCTAGCTACCTAGCTGAATCTCATATTTGATGCACACACACATATGCATACATACGTATATATGTACGGCATATCTTAAATGTGTATATTCAAACCTTTGTTGTTGCTGTTCAGTCGTTTCAGTCATATCTGACTCTTCATGACCCCATTTGAAGTTTTCTTAGCAAAAACATGGGAATGGTTTGTCATTTCCTTCTCCAATTCATTTTACAAATAAGGAAACTGAGGCAAACCGGATGAAGTGACTTGCCCAGGGTCACACAGCTAGCTAAGTGTCTGAAACCAGATTTGAATTCAGGTCTTCTTGACTCCAAGACGGGAACTTGATTCACTGTACTGCCTAGATGCCCCTTGCATACATTTAAATGGCATCTTATAAATATATATGGGGTAGCCATGTGTTACAATGAATAGAGTGCAGAGATTAGAGTAAGGAAGAATTTTTCTTTTTGCCTTTTTTTTGGAGGGGGGAAGGCAGGGCAATTGGGGTTAAGTGACTTGCCCAAGGTCACATAGCTAGTTAAGTATCTGAGGTCACATTTGAACTCAGGTCCTCCTGATTCCAGGATCAGTGATCCAGTCACTGCACCACCTAGCCACCCCCAAGGAAGAATTTTTTATACTAAGACTAAGCTGAACATAATTTAATCTCATAATTTATTAAGATGAAATGAATATATGAATAAACATTTATTAAATGAATTTAATTTCTGTATCAGATGACACTATGCTGGGTCCTAGGAAGAAAAATAGAAAAATTAGGCAGTTACTGCCCACAGAGACCTTACATTTGCTTAAATTTGAGGAAAATGCTCAAATCAGTGTGGTCATTTTATCAAATGATGCATATTAGATCCAATATCATTGCTAAATTTACTTCCGAGGAGCCATCCTCCATATATGTAAAGCCTTCCCTTTTCTCTGAAAATCTCAAGGATACTGATGAAATACCTAAGTTGTCCATTGTTTATCACTCACCTTTGCTATGTGATCATCCCATCTTTTTTCTCATATACTTTTTTTATGATATCCTTAATCCAACTTTCCTTTTGTAATACTTGTTTCTAATATTTTATGGCCTGTAAGAGCCAATCCTGAGCCTCCCCAGTATCCTTGGTATGTTACTCATTTCAATTCTTTGTTGACTGACTGTACCATGATTTGTGATCACACTACATGATGTTTTAGAACCCACAAAATGTGTATAAGATAGTGAAGCAATAGTTCGAATCATTTGTATTTCAGAGATGTCTGTGCATTTACTTGCTTATTTTGGCTCTCTTCAATGGTCCGTGATCATCTATTTCTCATGTAGAAGAAAAGTCATAGAAAAGTAGTCATAACAAATACTCTACCCATAATGTCCATTAACATGCATATCAACAGTGTAGTTGGAGAACTATGGACGCCATCCAGTTGTCCTGATCTACATCTTGCCACTGGATCCCAATGGCTCTGGAGGAGAGAATGAGGCTTATGACTTTGCACAGCCCTCCCTCACTTCAGTTCACTTGCAAGTTACGGCATCACTTTCCTGGTATCATGGTCCTCTTTAGAATGAAGGACAAACAACAATATAGAACGACAGAGTCATAGAGTGATAATTCAATGTTCCATAGGTTAAATCATTTTCTTTGTATTTCAAAACACCACAGTAGTAGCTAGCTGAAAAAGGAGAAATGTGTATATACTTTGGGGAGACTTATAAGAAGTTTGCCTTTTATAAATTTTTGCAAGGTATCATTTCCTGTATAAATTTCCACAAGAGTTCTTTAGATATCTTTATTCTATTTGTTTCCAGAAAAGTGCCTCTACAATAATTTATTATAAAGAATGCAGTTTCCAACAAGCCCTTACCAGTTGCTTAGCAACATGCTTAGTTATATCATCTGATAGAAATAATATGATGAAATGTGAGGAATCTGTATTAATTTTGTAAATGAATTTTAACTTAGTAAACAGTACAAAATAAAATTTTGACTATAGGAATCTTAAAATAAAATCATAGGGTCCTCAACTGTATAAATTATAATTTTATTTTTATGATAGATATACTTAAATTTCACATTTAACTGTGGATCAAAAACCGTTCGACATAGAAATAAGTTGTTGCCCTGTGCCTTGTCTTCACTGAAAAACTCCACTCATGTGCCCATGGTAAGTAGGGGATAAAATTGCATGTCTGGGAAAGGAGACAATGGAATAGTGGCATTTGACAAACACATAAGAGTGCTTTAAATGTAACAGGAAATATCTGACTTGGTAAAGGGCTTTATTTTGTTAAATGTCAAAACTGTTAGAGCAAGAAAATTTAAAAAGCTAAATCTGAATCCTAGCATTAAATTCTGAATAACCTCAACTTAAAACAAATTTGTTTTTACCATTTCTTTTCATTTCCATCACAAAGTTGAATATTGCTTCCTCCTGCTGCCCATTTAATGCTTCAGTACATCAAAGACCTGTGTCTCTTTAGGCATACCTTGACCTGACAGAGAATATTACCCTCTCCTATCCAAGGAGAAAGTCTGCCTTAGTTGCTTTGGCCAAAAGCTTTTATCTGATGTCTCCTATTCTGGTGATGAATCTGTCTGTTTTAAGATACAATGATATTTGGACAATAGGTGCAAGGTTTGTCATCAGGCCTATATGCAAGCCTTTCTAACCTTGTGGTGCCTCCCAAAGCTTGTGATTTAGTGGCAAAAATTTGAAGAACTTTAAAGTTCACTATGATAAGATGTCAAAGTAAGACTTTAATGGAAATATAGGCACTATTCTTCATATATATATATTTACCATAAAAGATCTAATCTACCCCTCATTTCTAGCTCTCTTCTACTCTTCAGCTTCTGCCTAAATCTTAATTCCTTACCAAAATCTTATCTTTTTATCTTTGGTCTACAAAACTTCTCAAATGGATCTACTAGGGGAATCTAGAACCATTCCCTGAAATGCCTTTTGACAATAGGAGGACTTGGCTGCACTTCTATATGTCTCTGCAGAGTTAAAATTGAGTATCACACAAAGGCATTAGAGAGGTACATAAATATGAACAGACTGAGGAATGTAATCAATAAGGAACTATAAAAAAGTTAAAAAGTAAAATTAAGAATGAGCAAGGAGCAAGTAAAATAAAAAAATTAAGAATTGTTTTGTTAGATGCCCCCAAGATTCCTAAGGGTAGAGCCAAGATGGAGAAGAGAAAGAATTCAAATGAGCTCTCCCAACATTCCTCTCCAAACAACTTTAAAATAACACCTGAAATTGATTCTGAAGTGGCAGAGCCAACAAAAGGCCAGTGATACATTCTTCTAGTCCAAGACAACTTAGAAAGTAAGGAAGAGAAATATGTCACAGCAGGGTGGAGATTGCCCAAGAGCATGGAAAATGTCATCATCAGATCTATAGATAAGGAAAGAGTTTGTGACCAAACAAGAGACAGAGAACATCACAGGATGCAAAATGGATAATTTTAATTACATGACATTTAAAAAAAACCCTTTTACACAAACAAAACTATTGCAACCAAAATTAGATGGAAAACAAACAAAAAATGGGAAATTTTTTACAAGTCTGTCTGATAAGGTCTCATTTCTCAAATATATAGGGAAATGAGCCAAATTTATAAAAATAATAATCATTCCACAGTTGATAAATGGTTGAAGGATATGGACAGTTTTCAGTTTTCTTTTTGCCCAGAAGAAATCAAAGCTATTAATAGTCACATAAAAAAAATGCTCTACCTCACTACTGCTTAGAGAATGTAAATCAAAACAACTCTGGGATACCACCTCAGACCTATTAGATTGGCTAACATTGCAGAAAAGGAAAATGACAAATACTGAAGAGAATGAGAAGAATTTGGACTCTAAAGCACTATTGGTGGGGTTGTGAACAAATGGAGAACAACTTAGAATTAGAGTTCAAATTAGAAATTAGAGTTCAAAGGACTCTAAAAATCTGCATGTCCTTTGACCCTGCAATACCACTGCTAGGTCTTATCCCAGAGAGATGAAAGGATAGGGAAAAGGACCTATTTTTAAAAAATTATTCATAGTAGCTCCTTCCATGGTGGCAAAGAACTGGAAATCAATGGCATGTCATCCATTAGGGAATGGTCGAATAAGTTATGGTGGTGATGTAATGTGATGGAATATTATTGTGTTATAAAAATGATGAGCAGAATATTTTCTAAAAAACCTAGGAAGACTTATACAAACCCATGCAAAGTCCAGAACATCGTACACAGGAACAGCAATATTGTAAGGATGATCAATGTGAAAGACTTGGCTACTCTGATCAAGACAATGGCCTAAAACAGTTCCAAAGGACCCATGATGAAAGATGCTATCTACCCCCAGAGAGAATGATGAATGCTAAATACATATTGAAGCATATTTTAAAAAATCTTCATTATTTTTTATGTCTGTGTTTTCTTTTGCAACATGACTAACAGGGAAATCTGTTTTTCATGATTTTACATGTATATTTGATATCAAATTTCTTGCCATCTCAAGGAGCTCACATGGGTTGTAAGGAAGGAGAGAATTTAGAACTCAAAACTAGGGAAAAAAGATTAAATTTTTTATATGTAGTGGGAAATATTTAACCACATAAATAAAACATATATTTTAAAAAGAATTGTTTTGTTAAAACAAGAAGATACAATCATTGACAAAACAACAAAAATGAGATCCTAGTCGACAGAGTACTCTGTTGTTACCTTTGAAGTGTCTAGAAAGTACAAAGAAGCCCTCCAACACACTGAGTGGACCACATATGGTGAGCGTCTAGGCAAGATTCTCACAAGATGGACAGAGATAGATGAGTTGCTACCTTATCTTTGGAGGGAAATCCTGAATTAGGTAAATTACAGATCCATCTGAGGATGACTATAGGAGATACTGAGTTGTAGGAGAGACTCTAAGCCATGTTTTAATCTACATATAAACTTCTACTACCCATATTTAACAAAAAAATAAGCACATTTACATTTATATTCTATACATCTTTTAGTTAGCTATGTGATGGTAAGATGCCTGGTCTACTCTGGAATATTGTTTATGAAAGCATGCCTGTCCCTTTCTAAAATAAATGTCATCAGGTTGCCCTTGGTACAAGCTCAGGTATTTTTCTAAAACATAGAAATGGGAAAGTAGGCATATGGGTCAGTAGTCACTGAAGTTCTCTTGGATGGCTTCTTTTTAGTAGTAATAGAGTATACAATTTATCCTAGACATTTGATACTGTGTCCTTCTTCAAATACTTTGAGGATTAATCCTTCAATGTTCTCTAATTTGGGTAACCTCCAGCCTAGACCTCCCATGTGCATACTTGGTTCTGTCCATCTGCTTTCCCACCTTTGTCTTTTTCAGGACCCTAACCTAAATCTTGCTAATTTCAGGTATGTGATATTATTAAGCATATCATAATATATGTGATATTATTAAGCACAATTGTATTATTAAAGAACACATTAATTTATTTAATATAAATCAAATGAAATTTATATCAAACTTACTATATTTATTTTCCAAATCGTTACTAAAATAGCAAAAGGCAGAACTCTAAGAAAGTAAGAATAGTAACAGAAATTAAAACAAATAACTAGCATTTATATATCATTTTAAGATCTACAAAATACTTCACAAATATTATCACATTCTATCTTCACAACAATCCTCAGAAGTAAATTCTATTATTGGACAGCTAAGTAGCACAGTGGATAGAGTGCTGGGCCTGGAGTTGGGAAGACCTGAGTTCAAATCTGGCCCCAGACTAGCAATGAGACTGTGGGTAAGTCAATTTACCCTGTTTGCCTCAGTATCCTCATCTGTAAAATGAACAGGAGCAGGAAATGGCAAACCACTTTAGTATCTTTGTCAAGAAAATTCCAAATGGGATCATGAAGAATTGGATATGACTTAACAACATCAAAAAAATGATATCATTCCCATTTTACAAATGATACCAAAGGAGACACACAGGAAGTGACTTTTCCAGGGTCAAAAAGCTAGCAGTTGTCAGAAGCTAGATTTGAACTCAGATGATTTCTGACTCCTGGTCCAGTTATCTATCCATTGTGCCACCAAACTTCCTTAGGGCAGAGGAAAAGTCCAAGGCATGGAATACTGCCTTAAGATGGTCAGGAAATAAAAAAGAAGAAGGGATGCTGGATGATGGTAGTAGTGATGCAAGAGTATCACGAAAATGGTAGCTGAAGTGTGCTAAATACACATTTAATTATTTCCCTGTTCTATCCATAGAATCACTGTGCCTCCATACTATAATCCTATGTCCATACATGTTGTAACTTCCATCTCCCTCATTGTTTAGGATTACACTCTCTGGAATATTTTTTTCTAAAATGGAATTTTAGAAGACTCCAAAGTCTTTGAAACCTTGAACAAGGAAATTTTAATAAATATAATTTCAGGCAAAAACAGTTGGCTACTGGGTTTTTGACTGAACAGGGGAGAGTCTCCTGAAACTTTTTGACTTTGGTAAAGAAACTTCTAAAGCACTTATGGTCAAAAGGATTAGACTGGTTCTTTGAGGAATGATCTAACTGCCCCTTGCTCTTTAAGTATAAGGAATGTGAAAGTCAGAAACACTGATCTGTTTTGACTATAATTCTAGAAGAGATTTGAGCCTTGAACTAGTTGGAGATCGCAATATCTTCAGTGCCCAGTCTGTGGTTAAACAATATAATCTTGCTGAATTGCCCATGCTCTCATCCAGTCTGAAGGATTAAGGAATTGGGGCATTTCTTATGTTATCCTTTTAATTCATTTTTATGTGTCTTTATTTTATTTTAATTTAATTTTTTTTTGCCAGATATGGAGCTACCAAAAAGTATTTGGTTACTGAGAATTGTAATGTAATTTGAATCATAGACAAACTGACAACTCTAAATGTTGAAATGTGAGTCATCCTAAGAATCTTTGAACATTTTTCCGGAAAAAAAAATCATTTCAATAGATGTAATAATACTTTTTCATGCAACAAAAGGTCATGTTTAAGTTATAAAAGATTTAGATTATGATCAGAAATTGATAAAAACAGTTAAAAAATAAAACCACGTTTACAAAGTACCCTTAATTATAACTATTTTTTGTTCTTATTTTTCTGTTTTACTTTTTGAAGTACCACAGACCATATGTTTCTTCTCTTTACAAAGATCAGTATCTTCATAGATTGAGACAAAGATGATATCTAATATTCTGTTTGCTTCAGAGAAATTCTTAATTCTTATTTTGTTTTTAACATTCACTTGAATCCTGTGGGTGTTTGAAAAATGATTACTGAAACATCAGAGAGGACCTTCTGCTGGGGAATTTAAGAAAAATGTCTAGAATACCAACTTTGTTCAGTAAATACAGTTGTGATATTTCTGAATATCAAAACTAACACAATTGTTTCTTCATTTGAAAAGATCTGAATGAGGGCAGAAAAACAACAACTTAGCTTCAGAATTCAGATGATTTCCTAACCAAATAGGACAATGCCTTTGACAACCACTTGTCAGCCTTCCTCTACCTCAGAGTCAGAATTATTTTGGTAGGGAAGAAGATTCCAACAGCTAATCCAGTAGCAATAGTTTGGGTGCCTCTATTTCATTTATTAAATGAAACACTTAGTCCAGATCTTTTCTCAGGAACTTTACATATGTAATACTCTATGTTACCATTTGCTTTTCAGTGGGTCAGAATAAGTGCAGTGAAATGAGGAGGCCTGAGGTAGTAGATAGGAGAGAAAAAAACAAACTTAAATGAGTCTTTCAAAACTGTAGCATCCAGTCCAATAGCAGAATGGGTAATCCTTTCACTACTTGTTTATAGAAAATGAGAATTTATTAAGTACTTACTATGCATCAGATATAGTGCTATGTGCTGGCATACAAGCAGAGCAAACTCCCTAATTTGAAGGGGCTCACTTACTAATGAAGGAGACAATATAAAAATAACCACACACATACAAGATATATACAGTGTAAATAGAAGATGATCTCTGTGGGAAGGGATTGGCCTGTGGGAATGGAGGAAGGACAAGGACTGGAAAGGACCTTCAGTGGACAGGTAGGATTTGAGGTGAGGAGAGGTAAGGGGGAAGTAAAGAGAGAGATCTCTTGAATTTCAGAATCATAAATAGAAAAAGGACTGTTTCTTCACTAAGCCATCAACTTTGGGGGGTTCACCTGGTCTTTAAGAAAGATCTGTATTTGGTATTCCCGTGACACAGTGGATGTTATTCAAATACTATTTCAAATAGGGAGAGGATATGCCAATGGAATACAAATTAGCACTTAGGAAATAATTTTAATGATTTGGAAAAAATAGAGAACATTGACAAGGAAAGTTTATGCTATAGGAAATGATAACATTTGCCCCATACTTTTCCTTTATGAAGCCATTAGAAACATAAATCCATCTTTACAACAAGACTGAGAGGTAGTTAATGAAAGAAATGATGATCATTATCCTCATATTACAGATGAGTAAAACAAGGCTGAATGTTTAGCAACCAAACTGCAACTATAACTCATGTGGCAAATGCTTTATGATTCTCTTCTCATATTTCATTCTTCACACATATTTAATACATAAGCAAATTTTACATGATTAACTTGGTTATTCCTCAGTCTTCCAGAAGAAAAAAAGATACCAAAGTAAGAGTGAAAAACAGATAGCTTGGTCTGGTATGATGGGATTTCATTATCATTTCACATACACAAAAACACACACACACAAACACATACAGATTTGTATGCAGGTCTGTATATAAATATGTGTGTATGTGTGTTTATATATATATATATATCATCATCACTTCTCATACAGATATCATATTCAATTAAGTATGGAGTTCTCTGTCAATAAGCTTGACATGTTCACCTAGGGAATGGCACCAACTTTACCCCAAATCAATATTCAAGTTATGATAGACTGACAGCTTCACAGATGAATAAACGCCCCTTGATTTTTTTTTCTTAACATTTTTTTTTCCATCAGAGCAGTGAGAAAGCACTGGAGGTATGAACAAACAAACTTAATTAAGCTAAGGGATATGGTTGAACAATACAAACACAGCGCAAAGTCATGCCACATTGAAAAACAGCTTAATGAAAATCAGATCAATGGGAAAAATTAAATAAAGACCTATTGCTACTGACTCAAAAATTGGATCATGGATGATTTAGGAAAACAATCGCTATTAAAAAGTGGTTTTTAGATAAATCATTTACTACAGACATCAGGCTGATGCCTATCTTGAATTTGTTAGTTGTTTTTTGATACGTTTGACAAATTGGTAATAATCCTCTCTTATTCATAACAAACACAGGAAAAGACATAGCATTTTGGAAAATTAGGCTTACTGTCCTCCAAAATGCTTAGGTTGCTCATACCCAGAAATCTCAGAGAAGTAGCTTTTCTTGCAACTGTTTTTTATTTAAAGGAGATAGATGAATCTGAATAGATAATGGGACATCTCTTCTTCTCCCATGTCAAATATTTCTTTTCTTTTGTTGATGGTTAGTCAGACTCTAGCCCTGCCTGGTTCCTACTTTCCTCCATAGTTATACCTTTGAATTATGGTGTGGAAGATAACGAATAAAAATAGCTCAAATAGCTCAAGAGCACATGTAAAGTATGTAGGTAGCACAAGTTTTATTGTCCCCATTTTATTTATCCCCATTTGGTAGTTGAGGAAATGGATAAATGGATTGGTTATGTGACTTGTCCCAGGTCATAATAGCTATCACCTGCATAGTCCTTGTCAACAAAGGGGATCCTGCTCTTTGGATGAATGGGATTCAGTCCTGGGAAAGCTTTTTTTGTTTTGTTTTTTCTTTTTCCTCTGGCTAATTGTGCTCCCTGTTGGAGTTATTCAAGAAAACCTCTTTAGACAAAATTTAGGTATGGCTTATGTCTAAAATTTCCCTCCAAAATGATTAATAAAGTCCTTTTTCAAAAAGTTTTTCATTATGTTGTCCAGCTGTGTCTGATTTTGTGCCCTCTTTATGGAGATTTCTTGGCAAAATACTGGAGAGGTTTTCCATTATCTTCTACAGTAGATTAAGGCTGGCAGAGTTGTAACTTGCCCAGGGTCACACCTTTAGTAAATTTCTGAGGCTGGATTTGAACTTGGGTCTTCCTGACTCTAAGCCTGATGCTCCGTTCACTGAATCATTTAGCTGCCTCCAATTCACTATACGCAGTAGTAACTATCATGTATGGGACACAAAAAAAATGCTTAAAAATATCATAGTCCTATGTTATTCCTATGCATTCATAAATACTTAAATTATGAAACAATAACATCATTTTTGAAATAGTCTCCTGGGGGGGTGTAGCAAAGCCTCCTACTAGAGTCAAAAGTCTACAGGCATTTCACTTTCACCTTGGATCAGCACTGCTTGAGCAACTCAGTGAAAATCTGTATCTTTTGCTCAACCAGGCATGAAGGGTTCATCATATTGTCACTGGTCATTCTCTCCTTTGAGAAAAGGGCACAGTTGTCTGAAACACTTCCTGTTGCCAGCTCCCATGTCTCTCCAAGTTCATAAAGTAGCTGTCAAGTCTGGAAACCCTGTCTCTGAATTATTCTTTTCATGCTCAGGGAGAGCAATATAAATGAGGATAAGTAGCTAGGGACTTAAAAGGCAGCAATTACTGCCCTGTATGGGTTGCCACCATAGCTGTCACTGGAGAGGGGAACAGAAATCCCTCCTTATTCCATTGCTAGAATTACAAGATATCTGGGCTTCCAAATGCATGTTAAAAAGAAAGGAGAGGAGCCATGTATATACTTTAGCAAAAGACCCATTAGAAATGTCCAGGATGCAAGTGTTTTTTCCATATACTCTATGGAGTGGCCCTGATATTCTATTTCAGAGAATCAATCAAGATTGTGGACTTCAGACATTGCCCAACACCTGGAATCCTTAGTCTCTTTAATTCTGCATATAAATTCAATTGCCAGATTTTGTCTTTTCTACCTTCACAGTTGCTCGTGAATTTGACCCTTCCTTTATACTGAATGAACATTACTTTAGTTTAAGTTTTCCTTATCACTAAACTGAACTATTACAATAGCCTCCTAATTGATCTCTCTGACTCATCTTTCTCCTTTCTCCATCTCATTTTTCATATAGGGTCCAATGTGATATTTTTTTTCCTAAAGCACAAGTCCAATAAAGTCATTCCCTTGCTCCATAAACTACAATATAAACTCTTCCATTTGACTTTTAACTTGACTGTACCATGTGGTACAGTCTAGCCAAACTTGCCTTCTTCCTATTTCTCACAATATATGTGTGTGTATGAACACTATATATATATATATATAATATATATACATATATCTATATACAGATACATAGCTATCCAGAAACACACACACATATGTAACAAAACCCAGCAAAATGAGCTAGAAAGAGAAATTCCATAAAAAAATAATTACAGGAGTTATAAAATTCTTGGGAGAGTATCTACTAAGATTCAACCAGGGAATATATGAAACTATTATAAAACATTCACACAAATACAGACAACACTAAATACTTCAAAAAACATTGCTCAAGGGTAGTATGGGCCAATAAAATAAAAGTGACAATAACTGCTTAAGTTAACTTACTTATTCAGCACCATACCAGTCCCAAAAGAATATTTCATTAGCCTCAGAACAAAAAATAACTAAATTGATGTATTGGAACAAAAAGCCAACATTTTCAAGGATGAAGATGAAAAGCATTGGTAAGGAAGGGGGCATCTAAGTACCAAATCTCAAACTATATTGAAAAACAGTAATCTTTAAAATGGTTCGGTACTGGCTAAAACAACAAAAAGGGAGGGGATATGATTAAGCAACTTTCAAAGGAAGAGCTCCAAGCTGTCATCAGTCACAGGAAAAATATTCCAAAATCACTAATAATTAGGGAAATGAATACTAACACAATTTTGAGGTTCTCACTTGACGGTCAAATTGACAAAATGACAAAAGAGAAAAAATGAAGGTAAAGTTAATCCTCTGGGTACAATAATGTATGATTGATGGACCTAGCCATTCTGGAAAGCAATTTAGAACTATGACCATAAAGTTACCAAACCAAGCCAGTGAGTGATATCACTGGTAGGTCTATACCCAAAAGAAATAGGTAAGGGATCAATTTGTACAAAAATATTTATGGCATCTCTTTTCCTGGTACGAAAAAAAAATTAGAAGCTTTCATTTATTTTTCCCTTGCTTCCAACATGAGTTTTGCTTAAAGCCCCCATTTAAAGCCATTTTTAACATTTATCAAAAGCATCACTTCATAGTGGGTTTTATCCACCCTTACATTATTGTTATAGGAACTTGCTACTCTATTCAACCCAGTCTCAGTTATCTGTTCTCACTTCCTTCTTATTCATGTGTGCTTTTAAAGTCTGAATACATTGATGTGCCACATCTCTTCATTTGAATCATTTGTCAGTTTGCAACTGCATAGTCATGATTTCATTCTTTCTTGCTTGATTCTTCCAGTCTTCTCAAGATAAGTTACATTTAAAGCTTGTTTTGTATAGCTTTGTTTGCCCATTTTCTCTTTCCTTTGACTGTGAACTCCTTGAGGGCAGGGGCTGTCTTTTGCCCCTTTGAATCCCCAACACTTAACACAGTGCCTGGCACACAGTAGGTGTTTAATAAATGTTTATTGAGTTAAATTAAAATAAAAGAGAAAGAAGTAAGAAATAACAGAGAACACAATAAGAAATAGAATAACTATCAAAACCAGATGAAAGATCTGAAAACAACACGTTGATCTGGTCATTTAGGGTCAAAGAACCCTCCCCACTACACTGCACTGAGAAGGTAATGCTCCATTAAATTTCAGTACAACAATTAATTGATCATGAGAAGGTTGACCACCTGATGATGAAGATTTTCAGTTATCACAAATCCTGGAGACCATCTATAAAGTTGAAAAGTGTTTTCAGTCATTGTGGTTGAAGAGAGAACTCACAAATCCTCTAATTATTGAAATAAATATAATAGCCAACTGTTCATAATAATCACTCTGATTCATCTTATAAATCTTTAGCTATGTTTATTTTACACCAAGTTGCTTTCAATTAATTTTAGATTTATTTTTATTAACTTTTTTTTTACATTTTAAAGCATAGATCCTCAACTAACTCAAAAATTTAGTCATTCAAGATTACTTCATTTTTGAGGATTCTTAATTGCTGAGGTCTTACTGTATAAACAATTCCTTAAGTGCATACAAATGTTAGTTACTTTTAAAATCCAAAGGAAGGTGTTTTTCAAAACCAAAGCATTTGTGTGATAGTCATTTGATACCCCTATTTCTTCTTTTCTATATTCTCAGAGACAAGGTAAATCATTTTCCCTACCCTCCTTAAATAGCAACCTTTTTTTGCATTCTCACTTAGAAAACTAACCAGTCCTAAAAGTATCAATTCCCCCCATGCAAACATCGATTTAGAATCTTTATAGTACAAAACCATTGCTTCCAGAAACATTACTTTTGCTCAATAATTCCCAGTAGTGAGTATTTCTACCTTTTTAGAAACCTAGCAAACTATTCACTATGTCACCCAGGGCTGTAATTGTATTTGCAGGCACAGATTCATGGCTTCAGACCAGTTAAAAGTATTTGAAGATAAACATAAACACAAACATGGCATGGCATTAGTACAATGCCATGTCTCTGGAGCACCACTAAACATCTGTGTTGGAAAGCAAGAAACAAACACAAACAGGCCATAGTCTTTCTGTATCTGCACGTGTGTGCTGAGACGATACACCGGGGTGTGTGCAAACAAATAATCAGAATGCTGTGATCAGCACAACTCATTATCCAAATCTCGTGTGTATACATGGTAATGGTTTTGTTATCAACTGGTGCCTCTGCTGGCTTTGCAGCCTGGAATAGGAAAACAACTGTAGTTGTTTAAACTGAAGTCAGCGAGGAAGATAATGATGTTATAATAATTTGTGGAATTTATTTGTAACTTTTCAGATGGTAGGTGATTATTGTCTGCTCTCTGAGATTATGATGGAAGTGATGTGGTCAAGTTGGCTACAATAATTGAATTTAAGTTTGAGGCAAAAACCAAAACAAAACAAAAACAAGCTAAAATTGATGCTGATTCTTGAGCTCAGCATTCTATACTTCCACTGAACCTCTGTTTTTCTGAAATGTTTTTCTTAATGCAAGGCTTAGATCTGATGCACCCTCCTATGTGAAGGTTTCTGAAATCTTCCCATTACTAGTGCTCTCTCCCTTTTCAATTTTTTTGAATATATGTATATAAAAATATATAAATATATAAAATAATATAAACATAAGATAAAAATAAAATAATATAAATAAAATATATTTAATATATATGTATTTAAAATAAAAAATAATATAAATATAACAAAAATAAAGATATTTTATTCTCAAAGATCTGTCTCAGAAATCCATTTTAAAAAAGCAAAATTTTATTGACATTTGAAATATGTATGTATGTGTGTGTATATATATATATGGTAGGTGATTATTGTATATATATATTATATATAAATATATATATATATATATTTAACTGCCAATTAGTGCTTTTAGCCACTAACATGACCAGGCATATAATTATAATTACCTTAGCTAGCATATTCATCACACCAAGGCCAGTGACAGCTGTGGGAAAGTGCCAAACTCTTAATTGTACTCAGAGAACTGGCAACTACTCCTCCCCCAACTTCACCTATTTCTGGATGACTATGTTTAGGATATTGGTCAAAACATCAACTTATAATGGGTTTAATCCTTCCTTACGTTATTATCATAAGGACTTGCTACTCTGTTCTAGCTAATCTCAATTATCTCCTCTCATTTCCATTTCTTTCATATATGCTTTTAAAATCTGAATACATCAAGGTTCTTCCCGTGTAGCCATATCTCTTCACTGGAATAATTCAATAGTTTACAACTGTATGATCAAGATTTCATCCTTTTTTTTTTTTTCTTGAGACTTCCATTTTTCTTGAGATGGCTTCACTTTTAAGTCCACTTCACCAGGCAAGCAAGGATGCTTGATACAGTGTTGCTATTCATAGGCAAAGGAAAAATGAGGTAGAAGAGGAGGAGAAGGAACATTTAAATAATTGTGAAGCAGTTACACATCTATAGCTTCTCCTAGAGTAAAGCTATTCGCAAACAGTCTATAGGTACACTCTGAAACAAAGAGTTTTAGAATACACTTCAAAGTGCCTGGACTCTACTGAATACTTTAGCACCTCTAGGAGTGAGCAAAACAATTCATGAAATACATCCCTGTTCCCAAATAAAGATCCACTCATACATTCTAGGTAGTTAATGAATGGGTAGGGACAGAGTGAAAATAGAAGTTTTGGCTTCCAATGAGATAGTTTATTCTCAAAGATCTGTCTCAGGAAGCCATTTAAAAAAAAACAAAATTTTATTGACATTTGAAATTTTTATATCACTTTGATTTTCCCCTTTATCCTTCTTCCAAGAGATTAAAAAATAAAGAAAAGGAACAAGATAAAAAAAGCTGATTAACAAATGGAACAAAAATGATATATGAAATGTCCTATACCCATGGATGTACCCATTTCTGCAAAAGAGTGAGGACATGTGCATTTTCCTATTCCTTCTTTGAAGCCTTGAATATTATTTAGAATTTTGCAACATTCATTTTCATTATTTGTAGTTATTTTTATTTCCATTGATGTAGTAGAATATATTGTTTTCTTGACTCTGCTTACTTCATTTGGTATCACTTTATGTCTTTCCATGTTTCTTTGTATTCATCACATTCATTTCTTGAAGAACAGTAATATTCCATCACATTCGTGTAAAATTTCCTATTTTATGAGTACCTACTTTGTTTCCATTTCTTTGCTACCATAAAAAAATGCAGCTACAAATATTTGAGTGAATAGGGAACCTTTATTTCTGTCAGTGACCTCTTTGGGGAATATTTGTACCATTAGACACTGCGTATGGTATTTTTACCCACTTCATTTACAACATTCCAATTTCTTTTCTAAAACAGTTGTATTAATTTATAGCTATCAGTGTGCATATGGTTCTGCAGCTACTCTGACATTAGTTCTTCCATCTTTTGTCATTTTTGCCAATTTGGGTGTAAAGTCAAACTCAAAGAGATTTTGATGTTCATTTCTCTTAATATCTGAGACAACTAGATGGTGCAGTAGATAGAATGTTGCACCTGTATTTTGGAGGACCTGACTTCCTAGCCATGTGATGTTGATGCTGGACAAAATTGATGACTTTGGTTTCCTTATCTGTGAAATGGGAATAATACTAGTGCCTTCCATGATTATTGTAAAGATAAAATGAGCTAATATATATATTTAAAATTTCATAAAACTTGGCTATTATTAATGATTTGGAACATTAATTTTTAATGTTGATAATTTGCATTTTTTGGGAACTGTGCATTCATATTATTTGACCATTTGTCTATTTAAAGAACAGCTTTTGGGGTGGCTAGGTGGTGCAGTAAACAGAGCACCATCCTTGGAGTCAGGAGGACCTGAGTTCAAATCTGACCTCAGACACTTAACACAAAAACTAGCCATATGTGACCTTGGGCAAGTCACTTAACCCAATTGCCTTCCAAAAAGCAAAAAAAGAAACCAAAACAACTTTTGGTTTCCTATAATTCTGTTCATTGTCTATATTTTTTTCAATACCTAACTCACCCAAGAAATCTAGTATAAGATTGTTTCTCCCATTTGATCTCTTCCTTTTTTTTATCCAAGATACATTAATGATGTTTGTGCAGAGCTATTTCATATAATCAAAGTTACTTATTTTATCTTGTATCATTGCTCTTTCCCTTATTAGATGAAGAATACAACTCCTACCCATAACTATGTGGTATATAATCTACTTCTTTCTAAGTTTTTCATCATTTGATCTTTAATATTCAAGTCACGTATCTCCATGTTGAATTTATTGTGGAATATGGCATATATAAATCTTTGACCTAAGCTTCATTTCTTCCAGACTGCTTCCCAGTTTTACCAGCAGGTTTTATCAAATAAGGAGCTCCTTCTTGAGTTATTTATATTTTCAGGTTTTTTGAACACTTTGGTGATCAAGTTCCATCATTTCTTATTCCTGTCTAATCTGTTCCATTAATCTATTTCCTTTCTTTTAATCAATAAAAAGTTATTTTGTGGATGCTACTTTATAATATTGTTTGAAGTTTAGAAGTACTAATTCTCCTTCCTCTCTGCCTTATTTCATGAATTCCCTTGATATTCTATAACTTCTATTTCTCCAAATTAAAAAAAACAAAATTACATGAGTTATTTAAGGCATACCCTGTGATAGTTTGATTGATATAAGATTTAAACAATAAATTTACTTTGGTAGTATTGTCATTTTAATTATATTGCCAGGGCCCAGCCATAAACACCAAATATTCCTTCAGCTATTTAGGTATTTCTTTTAATTCTTTAAGGGGCAGCTATGTGGTACAATGGGTAGAGTGCTGGGCCTAGAGTCAGGAAGACCTGAGTTCATATATGACCTCAGACATTTACTAACTGTGTGACCTTAATCAAGCCATTTTCCCTGTTTGCCTCAGTTTCTTCCTCTGTAAAATAGGGACATTAATATTACCTATCTTCTAGGGTTGTTGCGAGGATCAAATGAGGTAATTATTGTAAAATGCTTAGCAGAGTACCTGGCAAACAGTAGGTGCTATGTTATAATACTAATAATAATTAAGTCTATATACAATAATTTTGAATGGAATATCTCTTTTTATTGTTGCCTTTTGGCTTTTGTTGTTATTGAAATGCTGTTGAATTTTGTGTGTTTATTTTGTGACCTGTAGTTGCTGAAGGTATTAATTGTCTTGAGTAGTTTCTTAGATGATGTTCTAACTACCTTTTCATTAGCAAATGGGAATGGATTTATCTTCTCTTTGCCAATATTAATACTTTTGGTTTCTTCAGTCTTCAAAGTTTTTTATATGCAGTCCACATTTTAAATTTATTTTGGAAAATGGTAGAAGATGTTGGTCTAAACTTAATTTCTGCCAGATTACTTTCTAGTTTTCCTAGCAGTTTTTGTAAAAAAAAAAAAAGTTCATTCCTAAGTAATTTGTGTTTGTATCATTATGTTATTAATTTCTATTGTTTTCTGATCTCCTCTTGTACTATGTACATCAATGGTACATATTGGGGATATAAAGGCAAACCTCCCCCCACCCCCAACAAGTAAGCACTGCCTTCAGGGAGCTTACTTTCTATTGAGGGGCTAAAAAGCGTTTGTACAGAAGTGTATTATCCACATTACAAATCCAAGTCCCTCAACTGAGGAGCCATAAGCACCATCCATAAAAATAAGGAAAGGAAAATTCTAAAATTACAGGGGTGGGAAATGGGGTGGAGAGAAATAAATAATCTCTAGGCATCTAATAAGCAAACTTTGAGATCAAAGAATGGTAGCCAAAAATATTTTTCTCTTCATCTGACCTACCCTTAACAAGAACCCAGTGTTTTTCATAGTGGTGAATAACCTAAGAGGAACAAAATCCTATATATCCCAACTGATGAACAGTAGTATCATCAGAAGTAATTTCAGAGCAATCAGAAATTGCTCTCTGTGTAGATCAAACAATCAGTTTACAATAATAATCTTTATGTAAGGCTTTATAAGTTTGCAAAGTGCTTTATAAATATTATCTCACTGATCCTCACAACAGTCTTGGGATGTAGGTGCTATGATTGTCTTCATTTTACCTATGAGGATACTGAGGCAGATAGAAAATAAGTGATTAATAAAACTATGTAATGTATTTTATCATTCATTTTCTAGATATAAAGCACTGTTCTGTTGGACTTAAGGACTCTAGACAAAGAAAGGAAAGCTTCAAGAGGCCATCTGAAATGGCCTCTTGAAAAAAATAAAACAGCCAGGAATCTCTGGCATGTCAGCCTCATCTTTAGAGAAAGCAAAACTGTATAACAAGGAATCTTGTGGCTATTTTTAATGTTTTTAAAAGTGTAATTGTTCTATGAAGAAATGTAGTCAAAGAACTAGTACAAATTTTATGTTGATGAGAGTAAAAAACAGATGGTAATAGGATTAGGAAGCTCATATAGGTTTGATTCAAGGGAATCACCTTAAAAAAAAGCTAATTCAGGAGCCAAGCACATTTTTTTAAGGCAATAGAGTTATTTAAGTATTTGCAAATTCACCAAAAAAATACTTCATATCCTAATGTATTTTATTAAGTATTGATAAATTAAACATCACAAACTCATTCCGATTTCGTTCTTATTTCTAATATCTTTTTCCTCATATGTAAGATAGCGATTATTTAGTCTTGTAAAACTCCATGTGCAGCTTACTTCACTAATGCAGAGGATGTATTTCAGTACTTGTTGTGAAAAATGATGGAGCTCCAGGGGTCTATTGTAAATGCCAAATGGTCTTTAGAGCCTTAATGCATCCAGATTTCTGATAAAAAATGCTACAAAAGATAGACTAGATTTTTTTAAAAAAGATTTTAAAAAATTTCTCACATGCTCTGTTAAAATCAAGGATTATTTTTTCCACTCAGATATAGGAAATTGAATGTTTCTCTGATCATCCGAAGGATCGTTCAAAAAAGGAAACTTTTCTCTTATAAAATTTTAGAAGCCTAGTCACTTAGTAGCTTGAAAGAACTTTATGATCTGCAGAAAATGAGACATTTTCTAGCAAAATCTTGGGAGCAAATAATTGAGAGCATTTTGAATCTATTAAAGTTTTCCATGTTCAAAATGTATTCATTTACTTCTCTGATTTAAAATGTTCAGGGCATGGCTTCTTAACCTGAAGCCTTTACCAAAGGGTAAACTTTTTTTTAAAATTTTGATAGCCCTATTTCAACATAATTGGGTTTTTAAAACCCTTGTATTTTACTTTATTCATGTAAAACATTTTTTTTTCTGAGAAGAAGAGGTCCATAGCCTTCATCGACTGTTAGTGTCCTTGGAAGGAAAAATAGGTTAAGGATGTTGTTTATGTGTTTCCCCTATGTTTTCTGGGTAATTTCTCTAGAACTAAAACAAACAAACAAAAAGTTGAAGGGGGATCTATTTGGGGGAACAAGGAAGAATATATACTTTTGGGTTTTTAAATTATTCATTATTGTTAAGCCTACTTCTTTCTTTCTCCATGCCTCTCTGTCTCCTTGCCTCTTTCCTACCTCCTTCTCTGTTTCTTTGTTTCTTTTTCCCTCTCTCCTTCCAGCTCTTCTTTTCTTCTTTCCTTCCTAGCTCGAATGAAGCTTCCATTACTGTGTAATGGGGGATTGCTTGTTAAGCCTGGTCCACATGAGTATGTGCAATGTTGTTCATATACTTTCCCACACTGTAGAGTCTGGGATGTGTGTGTGTGAGGTCTGCTTCTGGGAGAGTCTAGATAGTATTCTAATAGAATATACTGACATAAGTGTCTTTGAAATATTTTTGAGCAGGAATAGATATTCTATCACTGATTCTTGTCTGTTAACCAGCTGTTACTGTGGACAGATTCCATATTCCCATAATATTTGGAGCCATGAAAGATAATCTTATTGATTAGAGGAAATTCCTATAACTCTATCTCTAAGAAGTCTGTGTACCAACTCAATAGAATAATGCCATCAACTTTTAATCAACCTGATCAATCAATAAGTATTTATTAAATGCCTGCACTGTGCTAGATGATATGGTTACATATAGGAAGAATAAAACAGTACCCATATACAACTTTTCAGGGCAGCTAGGTGGCATAGTGGATAGAGTGCTGGACCTGGAGTCAGGAAGACTCATCTTCCTGAGTTCAAAACTGGCCGCAGATACTTACTATCTGTGTGAATCTGGGCAAGTCACTTAACCCTGTTTGCCTCAGTCCTCATCTGTAAAATGAGCTGGAGAAGGAAATGGAAAAGCACTCAAGTGTCTTTGCCAAGAAAACCCCAAATGGGGTCACAAAGAGTCAAGCACAACTGAAACGATTGAACAACAACACACAACTTCCAGTACGTGTGCTTCCAACCTGTTTATTTTGGCGGGGGGAAAGGATAGGAGTCCAGTAGATGTGGAGAAAAATATAAGTGTGCAATAGTCAAGAAATGCAGGTGTAGATGGGAGAGTCACATCCTGAGACCTTGATCATGATGGCAAGAAGTATAGCCAAATATTTTAGTGTTCAACTGGTTACCATACAGAGAAGTCAGTGGTTCTCTCAAGACTTCAGGTTTTTTCTGGTTTTCAAGCCCCCAAACCATCCCACTCATGCCTTTCACTGTAAAGAGATGAAAAAGGAGTTGACTGAGCAGAACCCATTTTGTGTATTAGATTATGATATTCTTTATTGAGTTAATGGCTATATCTTTTTTATCATATTGAGAAAGACAAAGAACTTAACTGAAAAAATATACCATAATTTCCTGGGGAAATTTTGGGGGACAATCATTTGGAAAATGCTAAACATATTTTTAGTTTTTGATCCAATTCCTTGTTATTTACTTTGCTGTACTATTTTACTATGTGCTAATGTTCTCATTTTATGAAATATCTGGTTTATCACTGGCTGAGGGCTTTGAGCTCGGAATATGCATAGATGACATACCAAAAATTTACATGAACCTGAGCATTGCTGACACAACCACTGCATCAATGTGTGGGATACTCCATTTGTGGGGACTCGTCTGTGCTCCTTGGGCCTATTATTAAAACCTGGCAAGAATAAGAAATATAACTAAGCTCCTGTTTGTGGAAAGGAGATTCTTTGCAGTTGTGTTACTTTTGATTTTTCTTAAGCAAATTAACTGCTGTCATTTGACACTATTTTTTTAAATCAAAATTCTCTCAACCATGAAAAAAGACTGATCTGTCTTTATTTTCTCTTTGCCATGTAGGCGATGAAAATAAACCCACTAGTCCCCATCTATATAGCATGATTGCTTTGTTTTTGTAGAAGCAGCCAAAGTGTGCATGGAAAAATTGAAGGTCTCACTGTCTGACACTAAAGTAGAAACTGAGGAGGTATGTGCTTCTTGACAGTTTCTTCTGTTTAAATCAAAGCTATGCTGCTAAAATTTTGGAAAGGTTGCCCTTGGTCTTTGTTGAGTAACAATAGTTCCCCACTTCCCTTGGCTCTGTACCTACTTGTGGTCTTGGAGATGGAGAGAAATAGAGCATATTTTTCTGGAATCATTAATTTCTTTCTGAATGAATTTCATTTTTAATTTTGGGATTACTAGTGGATATAATAATATCTACATAGCCAAGGAAAAACAAGCTTATTGATGTGAGATGAATGGGAATTCTCCTTAAGATACGCATAGTCAGACAGAGTGCAAGTTTGTGGTTGCTTTTGGTTAATACAGTAACTGGGAAAAAAACTCTTATTATACTAGGAACATAATCTAACTTCCTTCTTTCTTCTCATAATCTTTCATGGACTTGCTATTCAAAAAACGTTGCACATATCAATCAACATAGTGAAGTCACTCTTGAATTATTTCTATGACTCCCCATCTATCATGCATTTTTAGGGGTTATGTTGCTACATAAAAATGAATGAAATACCTCTCAGTGTTGGTTATTGGTTAGATGCCTAGTTGAAAAAAAAAGAAAAAAAATTGATCTTATCAATAAGCAGGTGTTTGGTCCACCAGGGTTCTGGTAATCATAGTGTTTTGTGTTCCCCATGACCCTCAAAGCTCCCTGTATTTTGGGATATGATTATTGACCAAGGGATTTGGGGAACTAGGAATCTGGGCTAGGCTGTCAAAATTATAGTCTTATATTTTGGGCCAAGATGCTAGGTTGATAGCTTTTGGTTTTGAGCTACATGCTTTAGTCTTTTTTTTTTTTTAAGCAATCAGGGTTAAGTAACTTGCTCAAGGTTACACGGCCAGGTGTTTCTGGGTGTGGTGCTGAGTATCAGAGCCCAGATTCGATTCAGGTCATCCCGACACTGGAGCCGGTGCTCTTACTCGCTGAGCCACCTGGCCACCCCTAAGCAATTGGGGTTAAGTAACTTGCTCAAGGTTACACGGCCAGGTTTTTCTGGGTGGGTGCTGAGTGCCTGAGCCCGGGATTCGATCTCCAGGTCGTCTCGACACTGGAGCCGGTGCTCTTACTCGCTGAGCCACCTGGCCACCCCTAAGCAATTGGGGTTAAGTAACTTGCTCAAGGTTACATGGCCAGGTGTTTCTGGGTGGGTGCTAAGTGTCTGAGCCCGGGATTCGATCCCCAGGTCATCCCGACACTGGAGCCGGTGCTCTTACTCGCTGTGCTACCTGGCCGCCCCTACATGCTTTAGTCTTTAAGATAATTAGGACACTGGATTGAGACTTTAGGTCCTCAGAACACTCTTCTCTTCTATTCCCATTGACCTCAAGGCATACTTACCTCTTCCCTCATATGCAAGCCAAACATGCCTATGTTACACCTGTGAATGCATACTCATGGTGATAGAAACATCTTTTCTCTGTGACTCACAGGAAAACAAACAAAAATCGTCACCCTTCTTCTATGCCCCTTCACGTTCTGTACTGAATTTTCAGGTACTTTGGGTAGATTTCACATAACACCCTCCTACCATTCAAGAGGATATATTATATGAAATTAGTTTAAAATATATCTGGTATGACCTTTGCATTTTTTTGGAGTGACGTGTCAATCTCACAAGAGAGGAAATGTAGTACAATAGATAGAGTGCTGGCTATGGTGCCATGAAGATCTAAGTTCAAGTATTGCCTCCGACCCATATTGGTTTTGATTCTTTTAGAAGTTTAAAAGATAGGTAGAATCCTCATGTGCTGAAACATAAATGCTTTGCAAGCACAAGTACCCAGACCCCTCTAGAGAGAGCCAGAGTGGAGGTTGTGGTTTGCTGATTGCAATCTTGAAACTGTAAGAAAATGGAAGTTTGAACCTTTTCACGATTCATGCCCACACAACCATGTATTTTGCATCCCTCTTTTGTTTCTTGATGTTACATTCAACACAGCTTTTCAGTGTTTGAAGCCCCTAAAAACTAAATAGCATTCTTGGGTACGTGTTCTGAGGTATAGAAGGTCATTTTGTATATACAAGTATGTATATTTTAAATACGATGACCTTGAAGCTTCATTGAACTATTATTATCAAAAGAAGGAAAACTACAAACTAATGTTTACAGATTAGCCGTATTCTTGGGAGAGAGGGATCCTTCACCTCCCTCTGCAATATCATCTTGTTATTCTGAGATAGTAATAACAGTATTTTTGTGCTATATTCTACCACACATCCCCCAAGGCACCAGATTCTTTTACTTCTCTGGGAAGCAGCTAATAATGCATTGGATATAGTGCTGGACCTAGGGTTGGAAGATCTCCACTTCTCATCTAGTCTCAAGTACTGATTAGTTGTATGACCCTGGGCCAATCTGTTTCCCTCAGTTTCCTCATATATAAAACGAGAATAACAACAGCATCACCCCTCCTGGATCATTGCCTTGTGTAGCTCAATAAAACTATGAACTAGGATGCATAGGGTTCCTCAAGGGTCAGAGGTGAGAGTTCTGATAAAAGGTAATCCAGTGGAGAAGGAAATGGCAAATCACTCCAGGACCTTTGCCAATAAAACCCATGAACAGTATTAAAATGATAAAACATTTGACACTGAAGATGAGCTCCTTAGATCAGAAGGGATCCAACACACTGCTAGGCAAGACCAGAGGACCCCTATAAGTAGCTCTAAGACTAATGAAGTACCTAGGCCAAAGTTGAAAGGAAGATCAGCTGTGGATGTGTCTGGTAAAGAAAGGAAAGTCCAAAGCTGTAAACATCAATATGCATAGGAACCTGGAATGTAAAGTCTATGTACCAAGGTAAACTCGATGTGGTCAAACAGGAAATGGAAAGATTAAACATCAACACCTTGGGTGTCGGTGAACTTAAATGGATCAGAATGGGCGAATTTAATTCAGGTGATCATTATGCATACTACTGTGGAAGCAATCCCTTAGAGGAAATAGAGTAGGCCCCATAGTAAAACCAACAAACAGGCAAACAAAAAACAAACAAAAAAAAACCATAAGCAATACTGGAGTATAATCTCAGAAATGACAGATTTCTGTTGAATCCAAGCAAACTGTTCAAAATCACTATAATATATGCTCTGACCATGAATGCCAAAGAAGTCAAACTTGGTTGGTTCTGTGAAGAACTATATCTTTTGGAAATAATATAAAAATAATTTCCCATAAATCATAGAGGGTTAGAATGCTAAAGAAGGAAATTCAAAAGATAATTGGAATAACTTTGGCAAGTTATTGGCCTTGTAGTACAAAGTGAAGCAGGGCATACACTAATGGAGTTTTGTTAAGATAACTCATGGGTCATAACACATACTCTTTTTCAGCAACCCAAAAGGCAACTCTACATATGGGGATCACTTGATATTCAGTATCAAAATCAGATTAATTATATACTTTGCAGAGAAAGGTGGAGAAACTCTGCACAGTCAGTTAAAACAAGACCTAGAGCTGACTGTGGCTCAGATCATGAATTTCGTATTGCAAAATTCAGACTTATTATGAATAAAGTAAGGAAAACCATCAGATCATATAGGTATGACCTAAATAACAACTCTTATCACTGTGCAATAGGAGTGTTGAGTCGATTTCAGAGATTAAGTCTGGTAGAGAGAGTACCTGGAAAACTATGGACAGAGGTTCACTATACCATAGAGGAAGCAGCAACAAAAAAAAAGCAAGAAAGCAAAATGACTTATGAGGCTTTAACAAATAGCTAAGGAAAGAAGGAAAGCAAAAAGCAAAGATATATCCAACTGAATGCAGAATTCCAGAGAGTTGTAAGGAGAGATAAGGTTTTCTTAAATGAGCAACACAAAGAAATAGAAGATAACAATGGGATGGGAAAGACAAGTAATCTCTTAAAGAAAATTAGAGATATCTGGAGCAGCTAGGTGGTGCAGTGAATAGAGCACCAGCCCCGGAGTCAGGAGGACCTGAGTTCAAATGTGACCTCAGACACTTAACACTTACTAGATGTGTGACCTTGGGCAAGTCATTTAACCCTGATTGCCCTGCCTTCCCCCCTCCAAAAAAAAAGAAAATTATAAATATCAAGGGAAAGTGTCATGCAAAAATGGGTGTGATAAAAGACAAAAATGGTAGACAACAGAAGTAGAAGACATTAAGAAGAGATGGCAAGAATATACGAAAGAAAGATATTAACAGAAAGATAACCACAGTGGTATGTTTACTGATCTAAAGTCAGACATCCTGGAGAAAGAAATCAAGTGGGCCCTGAGAAGCATTGCTAACAATAAGGCTGGTGGAGATGATGGGATTTCAGCTGAGCTTTTTAAAATCCTAAAAGATGATGCTCTTAAAGTACTGTACTCAATATGCCAGCAAATTTAGAAAACTCAACAGAGACCAATGGATTGGAAAAGATGAGTTTCTATCCCAATCCTAAAGAAGGACAGTGACAAAGAATGCTTAAATTACTGCTAATGATTATGCTTATTTAAGATTCTACAAATTAAGCTTCAGCAATATGTGAACCAAGAATTACCAGAAAAGCAGGATGGTTTTCAAAGACACAGAGAAACTAAAGACCAAATGCCAGCATTCTCTGGATTGTAGAAAAAGTTGGGAAATTCCAGGAAAAAAATCTACTTCTGCTTCATTGCCTATTCTAATATTTTTGATTGTGTGGATCACAAAAATATATGGCAAGTCTTCAAAGAGATGGATGGGAATACCAGATCATCTTACTTGTCTCCTGAGAAACCTGTATGTGGGTCAAGAAGGAACATTTAGAAGTGAACATGGAAAAATTGATTGGTTTAAGACTGGAAAAGGAATACAACAAGACTGTATCATCTTATTTATTTAACTTATATACAGAGTACATCATGTGAAATGCCAGGCTGAAGAAATCAAGTTAGAATTAAGATTTCCAGGACAATATCAACAATATCAGATATGCAGATGATTCTACTCTGATGGCAGAAAGTAAAGAAGAATTAAGAAACCTCTTAATGAGGGAGAAAGAGGAAAATGTAAAAGCTGCCTTGAAGTTTAACATCAAAAAAGCTAAGATCATGACAACTGCTCCCATCACTTCCTGGCAAATAGAGGGAGAAGAAATGGATGAAGCAGTATTAGATATTCAATTCTTGGACTCAAAGATCACTGCAAAAGGCAACTGAAGCAATGAAATTAAAAGACACTTGCTACTTAAGGATAGCTATGGCAAATCTGGACAGCATACTATAAAGCAGAAATCTCACTGACAAATATCTATATGGTCAAAGATACAATTTTTCTCGTCACAATGTATGTCTGTGAGAGTTGGATTATAAGGAAAGCTGAGTGCCATACAATCATTGCTTTTGAATTGTGCTTTAGAAGACTTTGGAGAGTCCCTTGGACATCAAGAAGATCAAATCAGTAAGTCCTTTAATTCGGTCAGGCTGTTTACTGGAAGGTCAAATATTGACGCTGGCACTTAAATACTTTGATCACATAATGAGAAGATGAGACTCACTGGAAAAGACCCTGATGTTGGAAAATATTGAAGGCAAAAGGAAAAGGGGATGGCAGAGGATGAGATGGATAGATAGTGTCATGGAAACAATGAACTTGGACAGACTTCAGGAGATAATGGAGGATGGAAGGGCCTGATGTGTCCATGGGGTCACAAAGAGTCAGACATGATTGAAAGACTGAACAAAAACAAAGCAGCATCTACCTTACAAGGCTGAAATGAAGATCAGATTGGACAGAGTGCCTCACTTGGAGTCAGGAAAACTCATTTCCCTGAGTTCAATTCTGGCCTCACACTCTTATTAGCTATGTGACCCTGAGTAAATCACTTAAAACTATTTGCCTTAATTTCTTCACCTGTGAAATGAGCTGGAGAAGGGAATGGCAAGCCACTCCATTATTTTTGTGAAGAAAATCCCAAATGGGATCAGGAAGAATCAGACAAGACTGAAAAATGAGCAAAAAACAATAAGTTAACACAGGGCCTCACACTTAGTATAGCACATAGTATGTTCTGTATAAATTCTTATTCCTTCCTCCTTCCTTCTCTTGACTCCTAAGCACTCCTTTGACAAAAATTCAGGAGTTCCCCATTGCTTGCCAAATAACATATAAAGTCCACATTTTGGCATTTGAGTCCCACTATAATCTACCGTTTCAATTTTATTTCACTATGCTCCCTTTATATATTTTATATTCTAGGAAAACTGAACTACTCACTATTCCTTCATGCTTTGATTGTCTTCTCCTATTTTTTATCTCTTTGCTTACATCATACTTCTGCCTGGAATGAACCCCATATCCCCATTCCAACCACCCCCAAAACTATTTTGAGAATGTTTTCTTTCCTTCAGGTACCATCTTCTTCATTAACTATTCCATGGATTCTCAGATTAAAGTAAAATATATATCCACCATATATATGCCACATATATCTATATACTCTATGTACCATACATATGAACATGTGTATATGGTATATATAATAAAGGAAGAGAATAAACATTTATATATACAAACATTTGTTATATATGCGTATATGTATGCTTAAAGATAGATAAATAGAGGGATAGATAGCTATACTATGTGGTAGGCACTGTGATAAGCTCTATACGAATATTATGTCATTTGATTCTCAGAACAACCCAGTGAAATAGATGCCATTATTATTCCCAGTTTACATATGAGAAAATTGAGGCAACAGAGGTTAAGTCACTTGCTAAGCTAGTAAGTGTCTGAGCCTGGATTTGAACTGACTTCAGGCCAACTATGTCACCAGCCACTTCATGATATGTCCTTTTCTCATCATATATTTCTTTGCCTAAAAATGACATTTGGGGTACCCAAAATTAAGTTCAAGTTTGTCAACAGTTTGAAAACTGTGCAATTCATAGCACCCTCTCTCTTGCTGCTCTATCTCAGCCACTTCGAAAGTAGAAGGGGTCTGCACAGGACTAAGGCTAATTTAATATTTTTGTCTGTTGCATGGCTTGCCCTGATATTTAATCACCTCTCAGTTAACTTGCTGGTACTAAACCTCTTTGTATTTAGCTATGCTGCTGCTTGGACATCAGACAAAACATCTTTCTAGCTCTGATTCCCCTGGAATAGCTCCTGAGAACACAGAGTTACCCCCAAACTATGCTAAGGAACCAAAGTAGGAAAAATCTAATATAAGTAATTGCATTTACTCTCAAAACCAATATTTTTTCAAACTAGATTTGCTTATTTTGTTCTTGCCATAGCAGTTTGCCTGAATTCTTTTGAATATGAGTAGTGTGGCTCAAGTCTGATTGATTAGTATGGTCTAGTAGATGGAATGCTGTTCAAAATCAGAGAGAGAAGGGTTCAAATTCAGTCTCTGATACTTTCTAGCTATGTGATAATGGGCAAGTTATTCATCTTCTATGAACTTCAACTTCCTCCTCCGAAAAATTGAGAGAATAACACTTATGGAATCATATCTCATAGAGTTGCGAGGTTCGAAGAAGTTATAATCCATGATATATGCCATATAATTTTAAAGTATATACAAATGTCAGAGATTTCTTTTATTAGAATTTTGTCAGGTTCAACAAACACAACTTCAATGATTTGCTTAAAGCTCATAAAGAGTATGTCAGTTAGCAGTTAAAATAAACATGCCCTTAGTTGGGACAAGAAATAACAGTATAGATGCAATCTCCTCATTAGATTATAGTTGCCAAAGACTTACTTGACTGCTACATGATCCAGTAGACACTGTAGTGTCTATTACATTACTACTCAGACATTTCATTCTTAGCTTTGCAATGTTTGTAACTAGGCCTCCATGTCTAATGGCAGAAAGTGCATGGAAAATATACCTATTTCTAAGATATGAGAATATATTGTTAATTACTCACATTACTTGTCCTAGAAGATTCAACCTGGCATTGCTAACCAAGATGGTCCCCACTCTCCTTTTCAGTAATGTCATATTAATTCTTTAATGTACTCTCCATTATAGTAAAACAGGCCTGCTATATTGTTGCCCATACAAAATATTTCATCTTCCTCTTCCATTCAGTTGTATAGGCTGCTCTCTATGCCTGGAAGGCTACCTAATTATTTCTACTCAGCAAATCTGTAGCATCTTTTAAAGCATAACTCACCTCCCACATGACTTCCATGATCCTATAGTTATTAGCACCCTTTAACTCTTTTTTTTTTGCTTTTTGGAGGTAGGGCAATTGGGGTTAAGTGACTTGCCCAAGGTAACATGGCTAGTTTTTGTGTTAAGTATCTGAGGTCGGATTTGAACTCAGGTTCTCCTGACTCCAGGGCCAGTGCTCAATTCACTGCACCACCTAGCCACCCCTTCCCTTTAACTCTTGAAATTGATTTGTACGAACTACAAGAATGTAGTACACAATGATAACACTAATAGCTAGCTTTTAAATAGCATTTTAAGGATTGAAAAGTGCTTTTTTGAATATTATTTCATTTTATCCTTACAATAACACTTGTAGGTAGGTGATTATTATTCTCATTTTACAGATGAAGAAACTGAAGCAGATAGAAGGTAAATGATTTGGCAAGTATCACACAGTCAGTAAATATTTGGGACTGGATGTGAACATAGGTCTTCCTGAATCCAGGTCCAATGATATAGCCAACACCTAACTGTCTTTAGTAACAGTAACTATCATTGTGAGGAAAAGTAAACAAATATGGATGGATAAAGAATCTGATGGGGAAATACAGCAAGTGACTGAAGTTGTGATATACTTTGAGGGGCCTGGATCTGTGAACAAAGTAGATGCTTATTGATTGGGGAGCAGCTAGATAAATAGTAATACATGAATAGAATGGAGTTACTATAAGAAACAATGAAGATGAAGAATTCAGTAATGCATGGGAAAACTTATATGAACTGATGTAAAGGGAAGTAAACAGAACCAAGCAAACGATATGCATAGTGACTATAAAAATGAATATGGAAATAACAGCAATAGCACAAAAACTGAAACTAAATGACATGTAATATAATGACCAATCTAGGCCCTAAAGGAGAGATGAGAACATATATATGCTCCTTCTTTCTTTGCAGGGAGGATTATGGTTGTGGAAGCCATTGAATCTTTTGTAACACTTCATAAATATGTTAGTTTTGCTGAACTTCTTTTCTCTTTTAAATCAATTCTTAGAAGATATTGCTTGCTGGGTAGGAAAGGAGAGAAAACATATCTTGAAATTAATATAATATAAAACAAAAGGTATCATTAAAAAGTGACATTTTTTAAAAATAAAGAGTTGATATTTACTTTTATTAATTCCCTTGCTATTGAGCTGAAAAAGTACATTAGATATGCTATTATATAACACAGATAAAACAATATATAAATGATGAATTTGAATGAATTTCTTTTTCTTCCTTCATATATTTCCACTTGATAGTATATTTTATACTGTATCATTATGCCACATTTGATACTCTGTGCCTTAATCCATATTCTTAGAACATCAGGCCCTGAAGGCTAAGGACCATCTGCTTCAGTTATTCCAAATAGGATCTCTCTTAGTCCCCTTATGATACTTAATGTTATTGGATAATGATGCTGGTGGTGATGATTAGCTGACCAGGGAACTCAAATGCATGATTTATGTAGAAGTATATGAATTTGGGTTCCCTGATCAGGGAACTCAAGTTCATATTAAGCAATAACATAAAATTTCCTTGTTAATATAACCCACTATAAATACCAAAGTTATAGAACTAGTCTACTCTTTTTGCACAGTAAACTCTTTCCCCCACCAACATATTTGCCTTGACAGCATATACAATATGCCTGCAAGGAAATGAGTCCTCTCTTGTGTGACTTACAGAATCGGGTTTACATTTTATAGAGTCATTTTGTCCTCATTATCTCCATTATCTGACTCTAAGGCCCTTGAGAACAAAGTCCATATGTATGTACACTCAATTGTAGCTTAAGACAATGTCAACTCAAGTCCGTCTATCAACAAAGGAATTTTTTTTAAAGCAATAGGGGTTAAGTAACTTGCTCAAGGTTACATGGCCAGTTATTTCTGGGTGTGGTGTTAAGTATCTGAGCCCAGATTCGATCCCCAGGTCATCCTGACACTGGGGCCTGTGATTTTACTCGCTGAGTCACCTGGCTGCCCCTGACAAAGGAATTTTTAAAATTCATAATTTGACCTACAGAATTTTTAATTGCCCCCAAATCAACATTAGTTTGAATGAACTTATTTTAAAACCAATCAATAATTTCTTCAATACCATCTGTGTAAAAGATACTAATAGTCAATTAAGCAAAAAATATTTATTAAACACTTGCTACATGCCAGGCACTATGCTAAGTAGTGAAGTTACAAAAAAAGGCAAGATGGTCCCCACTTTCAAAGAGTTTGCTTTGTAGTGGTAGAGACAAAATACAATAAATACCAGATAAATGTAGATTAGATGAAAGGTAATCTTAGAGTGGAAGGCTCTAGGAACTGAAGGTACCATAGAACACCTCCTACAGAAGGCAGTGTTTGAGTGGAGTCTTAAAAGAAGCCAGGGATTTTCAGAAGGGAGAGCATTCCAGGTAGGGGCGATAACTGGTACAAAAGTCAAGGTGGGAAATAGAAAGTCTTGTGTGAGAAATAGCATGGATCGTAAGAATTAGAGAAAGAATTAAAAGAAAACTATTACATGGTCCTTGCCGTCAAGTTACTTATAGTGTAGTAGGAAAAAAAAAGACCAATGCATATGAAATGATAGCAAGCAATAAAAATTATATACAATTAACCTGCAAATTGTATGTCACAGGTTCAAGTTAAAATAAAATAAATCAAAATTTGCCATCTCATTTTAACAAACTTTAGACAAAACATTGTTCCTGACCTGTCAGAGCTTATAGTCTTTCAGGGTGAGATGACCTAAACATGGATAACTCTAATACCAGAATAAAACATATTCATATATATATATATATACATACATATATATATATATATATATATATTTACAGAACTTTAGATAAGTAAAACAAACAGTACAATGAAGGAAGTCAATATTCATTAGAGAGATAAGGGAATTTTTATATAGATAGTAGTGTTTGAGTTACACTTATTTTTTGCTTTTTGGAGGGCAGTTGGGGTTGTGACTTGCCCAAAGTCACACAGATAGTAAGTGTGTCAAGCATCTGAGGCTGGATTTGAACTCAGGTCCTCCTGACTCCAGGGCTGGCACTCTATTCACTGTGCCACCTAGCCACTCCTTGAGTTAGATTTTAAAGAAAGGATGGAGATGGAACAATTGAGAGGTGGGATGAAGGAGTATTGTGGACATAAGGAATACATTTAGCAAAAGTACAGAGGTTAGAGGGTATTTGTCACATTCAGGGAACAGAGAGTAGTCCAGTTTGGCTGGGAATGAGTAATGTGAAAGAAAGGTCCATGACATCAAATTCTGAAGGGTCTTGAATACCAGGAGGAGAAATTTGAACCTTAGTAGGGAGTCACTGCAGATTTTTGATACAAGTAGTGTTATGAAAAAAGCTATGTATAAAATACTTTATTGCAATGGGAAGGAAAATTAGAGGGATGAAAGAGTGGAGGAGGAAAGTTCTGTTGAGAGGCTATCACAATAGTCTGGGTAAATTATAACTAGAGCCTAATCTCGGTTAAAGGAAGGGATGGAGATGAAAAATGTAGCAAGTGTGGAATCAATAGGGTTTGGTAACTGATTAGATATTAAAGATGAGGAAAAGGATGGAGGTAGAGTAAAAGATAAGCTCAAGACTATGAACCTGGAAATTCATAGGGTACATTATACTGCATAGTTCACCTGACTTGGAATGAAGACATGACTTCAAATACTGCTTTGGGTATGTGACCCTAGTCAAGTCTCTTAACCTCTCTGTGCTTCAATTTCCTCTTCTGTATAAAGAAGAGAGGGTTGGACTCAACCACCTTTAAGTCTTCTTCCAGCTCCAAGTCTGTGGTACCACGAATGGTGGTGTGACAAAAAGAAGGAGTGAAGTGAGAAGGTACATATATAGAGGGAAAGATCAAAAACTCAGTCTTGGATGTGTTGAGTTTGAGGCACAACTGGAATGTCCACATGGAAATCTCCTGCTGGAGATGCCTGTCTTTATCGCAGAAAAGAAATTGGGAGTAAGATGGATATACAAATTTAAGAGTCATCTGCACAAAGGAGGCAAGTGGAAACCATGAAAATGAATGATCTTGTTGAGGGAGATGATAAAAAGAAAAAAGACCCAAAGGTTACTCTTGGTGAATGCCCACATTTACAGTTAGGCAGAGGATGAAGAGCCTGTCAAAGCAATAGCAGAGGAATAAGTGACAGAGGTAGAAGAGCTGAGAGAGAATGAAGTCAAACAAGAGACTCTCCATTAGGAGGGAATGGTTAACAAAGTTCAAAACATCAGAGAGATCAAGGAGGATATAGTCTATTGGCTTTGATGATTGGGAAGCATAGTCTCAAAGACAGATGATTTGAAACATAGTCTCAAAGTTACTACATTATTATGACACAAAAGGATTACAAGGAGTAATCATCATTTTGAGATAATACTATGATCACTGAGTAGAAAATAAGATGAACTCAGGAGGAGAAAGTTACAACAAACTTGATGTTGGCAGTGGTAACTACTTTTCCTCTACTTTAAAAAATATTGGATAGTACATCACATTCAAATTAAAAAGCAAGCAAAAAAAAGAAACCTGTTCATGATTTAAAAAAAATAAAAAATGTCTTGACCCTGTAGTCATGATATCTCACATTTATATGACATTTTATATCTATTATCTTGTTAGAATTTTGAAAATTGCCTTGTGAGATAGGAACTACAGATTGGAGGAGCTAAAAGATTGGAAAGATTAAGAGATCACGGTTAACAAATGGCACAGCAATGATTCCAGTCCTGATCTTCAACTTTCAAAGTCTATTTGCCACCATGCCACACCATGTCCATAGCATTTCCTGAATGTTGATAAATACAGAAAGTTCAAATAGTTCTAGATCATGGTAAGGCTATTGGGGCAGAGAAAAGAAGCTCCATTGTTAATTTCCCATTTTAACTAACTAGTTTAATGAATTAGGCCTTAAATTAAATTGTATCTAACTACTAAAGAAATTCATACTCTGTTGATGACTTCTAAATTTCAGCACCCTTGAGCAAAAGTCCAGTCACCATGTCTTGATTATGGCTCTGCTTGGAAAATTTCATATCCAAACTAAGGAAGCTCTTGAGGAATTCTGCCATTGATTGTGTTTCCATTCACTCAAATCTTTAAAGCAATTTTCTTTTTGTCCTCCCAAGCAACAGAACGCAGTCAATATATCAGAAATTGTGAGGAAAAGGAAGATAGGGGAAGAGCCAAGTCCTTATTAAAGAGTATCAAATATTCGTATCCTGCATTCTATCTTTAATTAATTTATATTTTTAGAAGAGAGAATTAGAACTTGAGATGTTCTATGGAAGTGAAAGTTAAGTTTTGCTATCAGAAAATTTGCGACTCTGACTGAGGAGGGAAATTTTAAAGATGGCTAACTTTTGATGGCCAAACTTAAGAATACTCCCACTCTTTGCTAACAGGATTGCAGCAAATTTTATTTCTGGCATTCTCCTCTGCACACATTGCTGTTAATTAAGAAATCTAGGCACCAAATGGTGCTGTTTTGAAATTATGATGCATAATAATTTCAGTCTTCTTTTTGTCTTACATGCAAAAAAATGATACTAATTTCCATATGTATGGGGAGAAAACAGCACCAAATAGGAGATGATAGCCAGTTTTTATTCCTCAGTGTTCATTAAGTAAATTTTCAAGCTATAAGGAGACATTTTTTTAAAAAAAATTCTTAAACATTGAGTCCAACCAGATAAGGAAACTGAAATTCAGAGAGAAGTTACTTTCCTAAGGGCACATAATGAATAAGTGGCAGAGAAAAGATTTGAACTGACATTTCTGTAATCCAGATCTTACTTTCTACTGCATCAAGTTCTCTCAATTAAAAAAAAAGTATTCCAGCTTAGAAGGCAGGCATTTATTGTGATCTTTATTTAGATTATAAGGATCAGTGAGGAATGGCAAATTGGCTAAGAACAACACTTGAGATTTGAAATGAACATTATATCTGCTATGTTTTGGCCTTCCTATACCTTTACCCTTTGATTTATTTTGGTTTTTACATTTATGTTGCTCATGTCATGAAGCAGAGTAAGTTCATCCCATGATGATGAAGCATCACCTAGTCCTAGCAAAGACTTGTTTACAAATACAGGGGACACTAACTAGTACCAGTAGAGTCGAACATTAGCTCCCTAGCATAGGGAATGTTTTTCCTTTTGTCTTTTTATTCTCATTGCTTACCACAGATCCTTCATTGTTATGTAGTAGACACTTATATGCTTTTTTTTATTCTTTATTATTTTGTTTGTTTACTTTTAGTTTACAAGATTCAGTTCCACAATTCCTTGAGTTTCAAATTTTCTTTCCCTCCCTCCCCAATACCCCCATGGTGGCATACAATCAAGTATAGGATCTGCAGATACTTTCACATTAGACATTAGTCTCAGATTATAAAGACGGATTGTATCAGATGGAATGAACAATGATAAAGAGGAAACAAAACCAAACAAGAAAAAGATCAGGTAGTTTGCTTCAATATGGATTCAAACTCAGTTCTTTCTAGTTCTTTCTCTGGATGTAGACATCTCTCTCCATAATGAGTCTTTTGGTGTTGACTTATAACCCTGTATTGCTGAGAAGAGTCCAGTCTATCGAAGTTGGTCGTCAAACATATGTTGTGTCTGTAATTGTGTACAAATTTCTCCTGGTTCTACTCTTCTCACTCAGCATCGGTTTGTATAAGCCTTTCCAGGTAAATATGAAGTCCATTTGCTCCTTGTTTCTTATAGTGCAATAGTATTCCATAATGTGCATATACCACAACTTGTTTAGCCATTCCCCAATTGATGGGCACCCCCTTAATTTTCAGTTCTTTGCCACCACAAAAAGAGCTTCTATAAATATTTTTGTACATATGGGACTTCCTCCCACTTCTATGATCTCTTTAGGATACAACCCTAGAAGTAGTATTGCTGGGTCAAAGGATATGAAATTATTTATAGCCCTTTGGGCATAATTCCAGATTGCTCTCCAGAATGGATGGATCACTTCACAACTCCACCAGCAATGCATTAGTGTTCCAATTTTTCCACATCCTCTCCAGCATTTGTAATTTTCCTGTTTTGTCATCTTAGCCAATCTGACTGGTGAGATGTGGTACCTCAGAGTTGTTTTGATTTGCATTTCTCTAATCAATAGTGTTTTAGAGCTTTTTTTCCATATGCTTATAGATATCTTTAATTTTTTTCCTCTGAAAACTGCCTGTTCATATCCTTTGACCATTTATCAATTGGGGAATGACTTATATTCTTATAGACTTGACTCAATTCTCTGTATTTTTAGAAATAAGTCCTTTATTAGAGACATAGGTTGTAAAAATTCTTTCCCAATTTTCCATTTCCCTCTTAATCTTGGTTACATTGGCTTTGTACAGAAGCTTTTCAATTTAATGTAATTAAAATTATTCATTTTGCATTTTATAATGCTCTCTAATTCTTGTTTGATCACAAAGTCTTCCCTTCTCCACAAATCTAACAGGTAAACTATTCCTTGCTTTCAAAGATTGCTTACAGTATCAGCCTTTATACCTAGATAGTGCACCCATTTATACTTGATTTTGGTATATGGTGTTAGATAATGGCCTATGCCCAGTTTCTGCCATACTATATTCCAGTTTTCCCAGCAGTTTTTGTCAAATAGTGAGTTCTTATCCCCAAAACTGGGGTCTTTGGGTTTATCAAACAATAGATTACTATAGTCATTGACTGCTGAGTCTCATGTGCCAAATCTATTCCATTGATCCACTACTCTATTCCTCAGCCAGTACCAAGTAGTTTTGATGACTGCTGCTTTATAATACAAATTAAAATCTGGTATAGCTCACTTATATGCTTTTTGACTGAATGATGGAAAAATATGCTTATTTTATTTTTGAACAAAATATAATTAATTACTTCATTTTCATTTTCCAAAAGTAGAAAGGCAAATTTATTAGCAAATTTAATCTGAATTTAAATTGAGAAGAAACTTTTCTATAATAAAAAATATAGCATGATTTTTTATGTTATGATTCGAAAACAAGAACTCATATATCTAGTTAAATAAATGCTTCTTCTGCCTCCCTCCTACTTTTTTCTTATCTAGAATTTCAAGTTTGGAGAATTGAATGACAGGGACTTGAAGGAGGATTTGTATATCAGTGTTGTCAAATTCAAATAGAACTGGGGTGGGGGCACTACATAAAGATCCCCGGCATGTTCATTTTGGCTTAGAAAACCATATATTAACTTTATCTACTTTTAACTGTATTTTTATTTATTTTGTTAAATATTTCCCAATTACATTTTAATCTGCTTCTAGTGCATTCAAGAGTGTTAGGGACTGAATGTGGACAGTGGAGTGTGTGTGTGTGTGTGTGTGTGTGTGTGTGTGTGTGTGTGTGTGTCTGACACCCTCAATGTAGATTGCAAAAATTTACAGCTTCATATTGATAAAAAGTGCACTAGCTTTATGTGACATGAAACACTGGGCAATATATAGGAGAAAGGGCAATTCTTTTCAAATTATGACCATTAATGAACAGTCAGAAAATCTCGACATGTCTCTCAAAATATGTGTTTATTCAAAATTAATTATATGTGACCTTCACAGTGGGGATTTCATCCTATTATTCATGAACTTGTCTTTCTAATAGCTCAATAGTGTATTTATTTCAATAATACTGATTTCCTTTGTAATTCTAGGTGTTTTATTTTATACTTTTTTTTTCCTAAGAAGGGGTCGATAAACTTTACCAGATTACCAGAAGGATCCATTACACAAAAGAGATTAAGAATCCCTGCTTCTTAGGTTTAGATTTTATATTTAGATCTCCTGTGTATCTTCTCTGTGCTTGGTCCTTGAGAGGTTCAAAATCTTATTCTTTCCCATACCTCTATATTGTGCTTTCCAGGTTACAAATTTTAACTAACTTAACTAAATTTAGTATCTCATCATATTTTCATATTACCCACATTAGATAGATGAGAGGCCACTGTTTAGGATGAAACAAAAAGTAATTTTTAATATTGTTTTTATAAACATACTTTTGAAATGAGAAAATTACATTTTATGTCATCTCTGAGTATTTATTTGGAAATAAGTTAGACTGTGATAGAGGCAGTACAATATTGTGGGTAGAATGATATACTCGGCATCAGGAATACTTGGGTTCAACCTCTGAGACTGTAGACAATCACCTGACCTCTTTTTGACTTATGTAAGTGGATTATATTTTACCTAGTAAATGATGCAAAATGATCCCCTCAATCCTAAAAGGAGCTCTAACTTTACAATACTAAGTCATAGAAAGGTTGTTATCTGTGTTGGTAGAAGGAGTTCCTTGGACTCTGTATTAAAAATACATGGGTACTGTGAAGATTCCAAGCCTCTGGTGAATAGTAACACAAAGTGGAATGTATCCAAATGTCTGCTTGATGTCACTCTTCATAATTAGAAATTTGATTCAAACATTTGTTGAACACCTACTCTGTGCAAGATGTAATGCTAGGTGCTGGGGATACAAAGACAAAAGCAATAAAGAAGAGATATTTTATTGTAGTTGATTTCAACAACCCCTTCAGCTTTATTAGTATTCTTTTGAATGGTTGACATATAATGGTTGAGAAATACCATGCTCTCTGGAAATTCCTATTGTCACCATTTTTATTGAAAAATATCAATGGCAATAAAAACAGTGACCAATTTTACAATGCTCATTTCTACCTTTTATAATGACAGAATATCATATGCATGGCAATCATATTTTCCTTAAATGTTAGGTTTTAAATTGTCCACACTTCTATATCTACTGAAAATTTAGTTATTCAATACATAGACTTTTTTAAAAAAAGTATGAAGATGTGGATAAAGAGCTAACCTAGGAGCAAAGAAAAAATGAGTTCAAGTCTCACCTCTGACAGATATTGGCTGAATGACCCTTGGCAAGTCACTTAACCTCTGACTGCTCCAGGTAACTCTTTAAGCCTAAATTTCAGAGAAGCTTCTACACTGAATTAATTGGTAAAAAAAGAGTTTTCTCATCATGGAGTTCCCTATATCAGTGAAATAACAATTGCTGTCTCTATTTCATATCTTACAGTTATATTAGCTATGGCAAATATATT
Source organism: Petaurus breviceps papuanus (assembly GCF_028583685.1). Lineage (NCBI taxonomy): Eukaryota > Metazoa > Chordata > Mammalia > Diprotodontia > Petauridae > Petaurus > Petaurus breviceps. The sequence goes on from NW_027185698.1 coordinate 4,549,721, forward strand.
GCATATTTATAGATTATATAAATTATGAATTCAGTCATTGTTTAATTTCATTATTGTGTATATCTGTGTGTGTGTGTGTGTGTGTGTGTGTATACTTAGGGTGGTAGGTTCAGTCATTTCTTCTCTCCTGTCATTTTCCAGGGAAATTATTTAGCTATAATACTGTATGCCTCTATGAAAGGGACTAATAGCAGAGAATGGAATAAAAATGCTATCCTTAAAGGCTAAATGTACATCTTTCTGTCTCTGCACAAACAATTTTCTTTCCAATCAGTTCATGAGCAACTTCTGGGTTAAATTATCTTTTTAACCAAGGAAAGCAGAATAGTTTTTCTAGTCGTTTCCAAGACAACTTCTCAGAAGGACACACAAATAGAAAATACTTCCTTGTTCCTAGCAATTAACTGCTTGAGTCTCCAGGCCATGAGCAGTTCTGTAGCCTTGGCAAACTTTAATTTATCCCTATCAGCAATCTCACATGGAGAGCCATCCACTTGCTATTCTTAGGTTTCTCAAGAAATAGGAAGTCTTTTTTTTTTTAAATTAAAGGGGCTTTTTGATGGTTGGGCTTCATATTCTATAAACAATTTGATGTGCAGCCCTAATTCACTGGGTAATTGCCAGCGTTCCATTTTAGTTGGCTTGTCCAGAAGTTAACTCCATCTTAGTTACTCAGTTAGGAGAGAACCAAATCTGGGAAATCACTAGCAATGTGTACATCTTATGCATTTTTTGTATTGTACTGAGTTACTCTCATTATTGTATTATTGTAATAGAATTCCGATGTTTGTCTATATAGTGCTTTAAAATTTGCAAAATTTTAAAAATTCAAATAGTTAAATAAATTCAAATAAGGGAAAGGATGAGATTATATGATATCTGAGGTCCCTGTTAGTTCCCAATATACACTCCTAAGGTCTTATTCTAGAAGTCAATAGCATACTTCTATGTCCTATTAGCTGGTTTCCAGGCAATGGATTTGCTACCACCTAACAACACAAGTTGATAGCAATAGGAGATGCTTATAAGGAAAACTGCATTAAGCGGCATGCCTCTCTATTACTCCCAGCATCTCTGGTTTATGACTTCTCTCAGGTTCCACTGGCTTGTGCTCTTCTCTCCATTCTGAAACTTAGAGCACTATGGGAGAATGGATCATTGCTATTGTTGCTGTTTTCTCTCTGGCAGATTTTTTTTTGAGGATCAAGTAACCATTTTATAGCTATAAACTATCAGATAAACATACCTAGTATTTAAAAGTATGCATAATGAAATGTATATTTAAATATGACTGTAAAATAAGCAAGACATTAAAAAGGAATTCAATAGTTGAGGTGAATCTTCATTTTCCAGAGATACTAAGATGCTACCTGAAAGAACCTTGGTGTGATTACTAGCTCCACCACTTAATGCCTGGGGAATGTTGATCACTTAATTTCTATGTACCTCAGTTTCTTCATTTTTTAAATGGTAGTGTTGGACTTAGATGAATAAATTTCCTTTCAACTCAGTATCTATAATCCTATGTGACCCATTGTTTAAGTTGAACCCAGTTAATGATCATTGGAAATATTTTAATTATCAGCTGTAACTGATTTACTGAAGGGCTGTTTGGATTGGGGGATCATGATGATATAATCTTGCATTACCACATGGCTTCATCCAGAATGATAATGGGTCCCCAGAAATCATAGACTGGGAGAATTCTGTTTTTGACCAGGTAAGTATATCACCAATGTGATGCCCATGATAGTTGCTATAAATATGCAGATGTATTCCCAGGTTTGAATTGCAAGATATAACAGACTGTCTTCCTTTAAGATGAAACCAAGACATTTATTCAAACACCAGAAAGCCAAATCTATCATAGTAACAAAGAAATCTATGCACGTTGCCAATGGAGGAAGCAACAACATCCCAAGCCTTCTCTCTGTTAGGCTTCCCCACAAAATGCGTTCCCTTAGGCAAAATCACTTCCTCTATCACTCAAGCTAGCTACTCTTCTCTGCTTTCTCTCTCTCCCCAGCTCTGTCTCTCTCTCAGTTCTGCCTCTTTCACAATTCTTGCTCCACCCGTCTTTTTCCACCCATTCCATCTCCTCCCACCATGGGCTCCATGTGATCACATAGGCCTATTAAGGGGCAGGGAAGATCTTCAAATTCCCTTAATATTACAGTAGGCCATTCCTTGATCAAAACTGATATCTCTTGAGAAACAAATGACAGTACGTCTAATGACTATCCAAACTGGTCAGCAGAGCTTTGAAAGGGAATAGAGAGTGGGCAAAGAATAAGCATTTCCGTAGTGCTATTGCACATGCCATGCACAGGGCTAATTTTGTTTTTTACAAATATAAGCTCACATAAGACTAGCGACAACTCTGTGAGGTAGGCAGGTGCTGTTATTATCCCCATTTGTGCAGTTGAGGAAACAGGCTGAGAGAGAGTCTAAGTGACTTACACTTAGCTATCTGAGTCCGGATTTGAACTCAGGTTTTCCTGACTCTGGACTCTGCTCTTTATCTACTGCAACATCGGGCTGCTTCTTCTAGACTGCTAAAGGTATGACATCCATTCTAACCTTAAGAGTACAGAGTTAAGTGGGCCTAGATCTTATCAAAGAGGAAAATGATTACCTAAGACCAAACTGGAAGGAGTAGGTGGAGTTTAAAAGCATAATTCTTTTGAAGAGCTTTCTCCTTGAATTTCTTTCACTGTGGGCAGCAGAGTAGTGCTATTCTTCTTTCTTCATTGTTGCTTTTCATAGTATCACAAATTTAGACCTGTAATAAGCCTTAGAGTCCTAATCTAAGCCATATTACAGGTGAAGAAACTGAGGCACACAGAGTTCAAATGACTTAACCAGTATCATGGAACTAGGACGTATTTGAAATCATATTTGAACTCAAGTCTCCCTAACTCCAGAGTATCCTATCCTCTAGGGTATACTGTATCTGCTTTTTCCTTCTTTGTAAGAATGGATAAAGGGGTGGGAAACCCTAGTGTTACTGGAATATGCATTGTTTCACAATGAATTTCCACTTTGTTTCTAGGGATGTTTGTGAGTCTCATATCTTTAGAGAAATCACTAAGGTTTTATTCTCAAAGCATAATGAGTTTGTATATTTCTTATTAAGCCAGAAATATCCCTGATAGTCCTCATGCTTGACATTTCTTATTAAATACCCCTCTCTCTTGTAAAACTTTATGCTTTTTGAGTTGGATTAAACCCACTAAACATTCTATTGTCAATGACTGAAAATGTCTCGGGAGAAGAGAGAACTGGGCCTTAACAAATTTTGGGAAATAATTGGCAAAGTATGCAGGCCAAGTGTTTATTAAAGATCTCTCCTCTTCTAGTCTCATTAGCCATTCTCAGGGGAGAGAAGTCCTTAGTCTCTCCAACACTACTCTCATTATTCTGCCTGAAATGTACTAATGATATTTTCTGCAATATAGAATTGACTCTGTTTATGTTCATCTTTCTGAAATAAGTACTTTGAAGATATGCTTCACTCTAAGTTATTGAGGTATATGTTTCATAACCCCATATGTTCCATATACCAGGCACTGTTGCACCTTAAATACATTCGAGATCATTTGGGTGGAGTGAGGGAACTGGGTCTGGTGAGTGGCATTTGGAACAAGATGGAGAGTTAGTAGGAGCAAAAAATAGAATGACTGGCATTTATATAGTACATTAAAATTTTGAATCTCATAATCAGCCTGTGATAGCACTTTAGATATGAGGAAACTGAGTCTTATAGAGGCAAAGATATATAGCCACAGAGCTCGGGAGCATCACTACCAGAATCTAAGGAGATGTGGTAGTTGAGGTATTTTGATCTGCCCAGTGGATGATGCCTATCTCATATTCAGGGAGTATTGCTGTTTCAGCCAGATTGGCTTGCCTGTTCTACTGGGAATACTTTTCCAGTGTTTAATTTTACACTTTCTTGAGAGTGATTTTGTATGAAGAAACTGAAGCTGAGAGAATCTGTGACTTGGGTCAGTTCACACAGTTTAAAACTTCAATGAACCCTAAGTAGAAGTCATGTTTTCATTCTGAGGCCAGTGTTCTCTTCATTAGAATGAGCCCTTCCCTTGAATACCTTGAAATATATTTCCACTGGAAGTCCTTTATAATCCTAAGGGACAAAACACTAAGTATGCAAATTATTAAGCGAAATATTTTTCAGGGGACTCATTTTCATGTGTCCAAATCCATGTAGTAATCATCTATGTTATAATGCGTCTTTTATATATAGCATTTTGATAGCATTTTAAATGTTCCAATTCTCCATAATTATCACCTCTTGCTTTAAGGTATGTGTGATATATAGTATTCATGTATGTCTATGATATATGTCATTCATATATATCATCCACATATATATGGAACATGTTATGCTTGTTGGAAGATGTCATCAGAAAATAGAAAAAAAAGATACATCTGTTTGATTTGGGGGTTATATTGCGCTGTTGCTGTGACATCTATCTGATTGGGTACTAAAAGAAACCAGAATAATCAAAGCACTGATCTCTGAAAACAAGTAATCCAGAGTGCTTTCTGGATATGTGACTGTATCTTTAAAAAAATAGTGATTTAAGGAAAAGATCAAGGTTGAAATTGATGAGGTTATTTTGGGAGAATTAGACCCCTTTAGGAGATGAAAATTTACTAAATTATTCCAGAGGCAATTGTTTTCCACCCCCACCCCAGAATTTATTTATTTATTTTTAGTTTTCAACATTCATTTTTACAAGATTTTGAGTTCCAAATTTTCTCCCCATCTCTTCCCTACCCCCGCCCCAAGATGGAAAGCATGCTGATTACCCCTTCCCTGAGTCTGCCCTCTCTTCTATGTCTCTTGTGCCCCCCTTCTCCCCTTCCCCCTTACTTTCTTGTAGGGCAAGATGGATTTCTATACCCCATTTCATGTATATCATTTCCTGGTTGCATGTAAACATAATTTTTTAATATTTGTTTTTAAATTTTTGGGTTACATTTCTCTCTCTTCTTCCATCCCCAGTCACCCCTCATTGAGAAGACAAAGAATTCAATATAGGTTATACATGTGTAGTTCTACAGTAGGCATATTGTGAAAGACTAACTACTGTAGGGTAAGATACCCAATTGAGTGTGTATGCTATTCCTTCAAGCCAAATCCAATGAGAGTATGGTAGTCAATTCTTTTTTTAATATTTTTATTTAAAGCTTTTAGTTACAAATTTCATATTTCTCTCTTTTCCCTCACCCCTCCTTGAGATGATAAGCAATCAGATATAGGTTATATATGTTCTATTATGTAAAATGTTTCCTTATTAGTCATTTTGTACAAGAAGACTTGAATAAAAGGAAAAAAAGAAAGAAAGTGAAAAAGACCTTGCTTCAGTCTGTATTCAAACAATATCAGTTCTTTCTCTGGAAGTAGATAGTATGCCTCATCATTAGTCCTTTGGTGCTAACTTGGATCATTGTATTGCTGAGAACAGCTCATTAATAGTTTTTCCTAGAACAATATTGCTTATTGTATACAATGTTCACCTGGTTCTGATCACTTCATTTTGCATCAGTTCATGTAAGTCCAGGCTTTTCTGAAATTATTCTTTTTGTCATTTCTTATAGCACAATAATATTCCATTACAATCATATACCACACCTTGTTTAGTCATTCCCCAATTGATGGGCATTTCTTTTAATTTCCAAGTTTTTAGCCACCAAAAAAAAGGGCTGCTATAAATATTTTTGTACAAATAGACCCTTTTCCTTTTTTGAAAGTCATTGCATATAGACCTAGCAGTGATATTATGGATCAAAGGGTATTTACAGTTTTATAGCCGTTTGGACATGGTTCCAAATTGCTCTCCAGAATGGTTGAATCACTTCTCAACTTCATGAAGAGTCCATCAGTATTCCAGTTTTCCCACACTCCTTCTAACATGTAATATTTTCCCTTTGGTTGTCTTTTTAACCAGTCTGATAGGTGTGAGGTAGTACATGATTTCTGTATTCACATAACAAAGGATGCTCTGAGAGCAGACTTCAAGGCTGGAAGCCAAAGCATCATCAAGGACATCTACATAGGAACTGACCCCAAGAATCAAATATTTTGGCTTACTACAACAAAGGGTACAGAAGGAAGGGAGAAATAGAATGGGGTAAATTATCTCACAAGAAGAAGTGAGAAAGACCTGTTATCTTGGAGGAAAAGGTGGGAATGTAGACAATGAGCATTGCTTGAACCTTATTCTCATCAGTATTTGACTTGAAGAGGGAATAATATACACAATCAGTTGAATATAGAAATTTATCTTACCTAGAAGGGAAGTGTGTGTGTGGGGGAGAGATTAAGTAAAGATGGGGGGGGGAGGAGAGGGAACTGACATAAAGGAGGGCAGATCAGGGAAAGTGGTAAACAAAAGCAAAACGCTGATGAGGTGGGAAAGGGTGAAAGGAAAGAGGATGAACAGGAGGAAGACCAAGATGGAGAGAAATACACAGGTACTAATCATAACTGTGAATGTGAATGGGATGAGCTCTGCCATGAAATGGAAGTGGATAGCAGAATAGATTAAAAAAAAAAAACAGAATCCTATAATATGTTGCTTACAAGAAACACACTAGAAGTAGAGAGAAACACACACAGAGGTAAAGGGTTGGAGCAGAATCTATTATGCTTCAACTGAAGTAAAAAAGGGGTAGCAATCTTGATCTTAGATGAAGTTAAAGCAAAAATAGACCTAATTAAAAGATACATGGAAGGAAACATCTTGCTAAAATGTACCATAGACAATGAAGCAATCAAATCATAAGAGAAAGAAATAGTCTGTCTGTCAGATCCATGGAAAAGGGAAGAATTCATGACCAAACAGGAGACAGAGATTTTGTTCATATTAAATTGAAAAACTTTTGTACAAACAAAACTAATGCAGTAAAGAATATAAGTAAAGCAGAAAACTCGGAAAAAATCATTACAGTATTTGTTTCAGATAAAAGCCTCATTTCTTAAATATATAGAGAATTGAGTCAAATCTTGAGAATACAGACCATTCCCCAATTGATAAATTATAAAAGGATATGAACAGACAGTTTTCAGATGAAGAAATCAAAGCTATCTATAGGCATATGAAGAAACGCTCTAACACTTTTAATTAGAGAAATGAAAATTAATACAACTCTGATGTACCACCTTATACAAATCATATTGGCTAATATGAAAAAAAGGAAAATGATAAATATAAGTGAGGAAGTAGGAAAATTGGGATATTAAAGCACTTTTGGTGGAGTTGTGAACTAAACCAGCCATTCTGGAGGAAAATTTGGAACTATGCCCAAAAGGCAACCAAACTCTGCATACCCTTTGATCTAGCAACACAACTCCTAGGTCTGTATCCCAAAGAGATTACAAAAAAGGGAAAAGGACTTACAGGTACAAAAATATTTACAGCACTCTGATTTATGGTGGCAAAATATTAGAAATTCAGGGGATGTCCATTAACTGGGGAATGGCTGAACCAGCGGTGGTATATGAATGTGATGGAATATGATGGTACAATAAGAGATGATGAACAGGCAGATTTCAGAAAAATCTGGAAAGATTTGTATAAACTGATGCAAAGTGAAATGAGCTGAACCAGGAAAACATTGTACACAGTATCAATGCCATCATGTGTTGGTCAACTATGAATAACTCAGTTGAGTACAAAGGACTCATGAAGGAAAATGTTATCCATATCCAGATAAAAAAACTGGTGGGCTCAGAATGCAGATCAAAGCACACTTTCCCCATTTATTTTATTCTTTTCCATGGTTGTATTTCCTTTTGATCTGTTTCTTTTTCCACAACTCTGACAAATATGGACATATGTTTTACATGATGTAGTTATAAACTTTATCGAACTGCCTACCATTTTTAGAAGAGGGGAGGGGAGGTGAGGGAAAGAAGGAGAAAAATTTGGAGTTCAAAATCTTGTAAATGAATGCTAAAAATTGTCTTGACATGTAATTGGGAAAAAACAAAATAAAATATTGGTTAGTAGATTTGATGTAATAAGCAAAATGGTGCCTTACATTTTTTTTTCTATTTTTGGCTGTGGTCAAGTATTGATTTGTTTTCCTTGACTCTGTTTATTTATTAGAAAGGTTTTGTTTTTCTACTTTTCATTTAGGAAATTATTTAGAGGTGGGGGAAGGGGGTAGACAAAAATAGCAATACTCTCCCCGCCAAAAAAGAAAAAAGATAGTCACTAAAATATTTAAAAGAAAATGCACTAACAAGAACAGAAAGAAATCAAGGAGACAGACTAGCAGGATAAGGTTGAAAGTAGCACATTGAACTTATATACTTTAAAATCTTTTTCTGTTCTACTTTTTTGTACATAGGAATGCTCACTTTTTTTTTGTTAAGAGCAGAATTAAAAAACATGAAAGTATGTTTTTAAAAAGAATTAATTTCAGAAGAATAAAAGAATTATTAAAGTGAAGGCTCAATTGAGATTAAATAATCTAAATTTGTGGTGAACTCAGTTGATTTCATGCAAGTTTTCCCTAAGCTTTATTTCTTAGCATATGAATAGGAGTAGAAGAAAGAGATAGCAAAGATAATCCAGGATTGGGGTTTGGCAAGGCTTGAGTGTTAATATAGGACCAAGGACTCAAGGGATTTGAGAGAACAGAGCAGTACAGAGTTGACCTGGTAGGGTAGAAACTGGGAAAAGGTAAAAGTAAGGTTAGAGCAGGGGCTCTAGATGACACCTGAAGGAACTTCTAGAACTTCTATGGGTTGGACATAAGACTGCATGGAGAAAGCCAAATGCAAAATCTGTAGATGAGTGAGGAAATGTTGTGTATGAGAAACAAGAAATGGGTCAATTTGTTTAGAATATATAGTATAGGAAGTGGAGTAAGTTGCAATAAATCTGGAAAGGTGGCAAAGGGCCCTAAAAAATAACAGAGATGTAATGATAATGGAAATTTGAAGCTCTTCCCTGCACCTTAATAAACCTAAGGGAATTTGAAGACCTTTCCTGCTTTGAAGATAGACCCTGCCCCCTAATAGGCTGAATGTAATCACATGGAGTCTGTGGTGGGAGGAGTTTGCTGAAGGGTGGAGCAGAACCCACAGGAAGCTGGGAGTGAGAGCAGCTAGACTAGACAAAGGAGAGGATGCATCCAAGGGAGACAGTTAGGCTTGTGAGTATATGTTAGTTTGTGGGAAGGTTAAAGGATGCTGTGTCTCTCTGTGCTATTATGGCTTATTAATTTCTCTGCTTCTATGATAGAATTGGTTTACTGGTTTGGGGATTTTGTTTTCTGGTGTCTTAATAAATGTTTTTCTTCTGTTTTCTATATGGACAGCCTATGTTTTGTGATCAAGCACTATGCCAGCATATTTATAGTAGCTATTGGCACTGTGACTATTGCATTGGTGCTACATTTGGCAGTGAGGATGGGATCACTAGGTATCGGATCTCTATTTGGAGGCAGAAGGGATTTAGAAGAAGAAATGGGTATCCCAGGATGGGAGGATTTTTACCTTATTCCTCCCTAGCAAGAGAGTGGGCTAAAAGTATAAAACTCTGTGAAAACTGGAAACTGAGGTTACAGAAGGGAGAACCTAGGGATTTAGAAACATGTTTGCAAAGAATATCAATAAAACAAGGGAGAGAACTGGAGGTGATGTGGAGAGGCTGGATTTTCCTAATAGATTACTGTATTATATGTAAGAGCAGAGACAAGCTGTTACAAGAAAAAAATAATTGAATGGAGGAAAAATTAGATGTTTTGAATGAAAAGTCATCTATATTATAGCGTTCTGTTTTTCCTTTAGAAGAGCAAGCTAGAGGGTCTCAGTTGGTAAAGGAGAGGATTGTTGTGAATTTGGCTCAGAAAAAGAAGCTTAAAAGTAACAGGAGGAAAGTTCATGAAATTTTGGTAGAGAGTTGCGATGACAACAACTGCCAGGAGAGTGCATGGGTAGAAAGTAATACAATGTTAAATGATGAAGCTTTTACAAGGGCAGAAGTTCGTACCATATGGAGAAGAAAGCAGGAAATCAGGGAGGTCAAACAAAGTTCAGGGAGATAACTGAGGATTTCACTCAGTAGGAGGTAACTGATATACTGAGCAAATTCACCCAAAGGAGAGGAGAAACCTTGGTGTTTTCGATGGGGAGAATAGATGATGAAGGGGCAGAGGAGTATGGGTAGATAGTGTGGACTGCTTGAAATCTATAGGCATTTGTCAGAATCCTTTTGTCCAGCAAACTTTTAGAGATTTTCATATAGCAGGAGGTAACAACATGGCCAATCTGTTAGCTTTAGCTGCCAATGGATGCAATAGAATGTACCCCACTGATTCTATGTGGCCTAGGGGACAGAGACCCTGATATTTGCTTTGAAACTGCATGAGAAAGTTAAAAGAAGAAGTAATGAAAACTGTCAGTTGTGGTTGGAGATGCAGATGAGTATCATGATATCCTCTTAGCAGTTTCTCATAGAAATATCACAGTGAAGACAGCTCTTCCTGCTTATAAGCACCCACTTCTGATTCTACTAATTGGTGAAATAGGGAACTTTCTTTTAGAGGTGCTGGATTAGATTTCACAGCTAAGTGACTTGGGAGAATGGGGAAAAGATAAATTTTCTCAAGAGAGAAAAGTAAATGGCCAACAGATTCAAAGTCAGAATAGATTGGCAAGAAAAGAACTATTTACTGCTCTACTGGGAGCAGGAGTTGATTTTGGAAGAATTGATGGTATTCCAACTAATGAAGTGTATAAAATATACCAAGAAAAGGGACTTAATGTTAGATGGAATAGGCAAGTAGGAACTGCCCCTACAGAACCTCCTGAACCATTGTATCCAAGTTCGTCACAACTCCAGTGGGAATAGAAAATTGGCCAAGCCCCAGCTCAGACTAAAGAAATGCACAGATGAGATTACAGACCCCATATCTATCTGACTCTATATTGGAAAAAAGGATCAAATACTGTAACCAGGGCATTGACAGGCTTCTCTTATTTATGGAAACCCTGACACATTCAATCATGGTCCTCCTATTACCAATGCAAAATCTGGAGGGGTTGAAATATCAGCCAGACAAATCAAATTTTTGAAGAAAATTGGACAATTACCTAAGAAAGAATATACTGTGGTTATTGTACCCATTCCTGAATAGATACATTGAGAGGTATGACATTTTATGAATTTACCTTAAGGAAGATAACAATTTGCAGTAAGGAAGATAGGAATTAATATAGTTTTAGTGGGAAAAATAAAAATGGACCGAATCACTTTACCTGAACTTTCTGAAGTAATTACTTTAAAGCAGTATTGTGTGCCAGCTGGGCAAGATGAAATTACCACTACTATAAAGGAATATTTTGAAGCAGGAGTGTTAGTTCCTACAACCATATGATGGAATTATCCTGTCTGGCCAGTACAAAAGTCAAATACAATGTGGAGAAAGACAGTAGATTATAGATAATTGAATAAGGTGACTCCCCCCTTGTATGCTGCTGTTCCAGATTTCGTCACCTTAATAGAAAGTATCCAGAAATATGATAGGACTTGTTATGCAGTTATTGATTTAGCCAATTCTTTCTTTACCACACCAATAGACTCTAAACAATGACAACAGTTTGCTTTCATTTGGAAGGATAGACAATATACTTTCACCTACTTGCCACACGGATATCTGCATAGCCCCCCTATTTGTCATGGGATTGTGGCTGAACATTTGGATGAATTAAAGCTACCTGGTGTACAACTTACCCACTACATGATTATATTATGATACAGGGAAAAATGTAAAAGAAATGAAGAAGAGTTTGATGCTTTTAATTGAGCACATGAAAAGCTAAGGATGGGAAATTAACCCTGCAAAGGTTGAAACACCAGCTTAAAATGTAAAATTTTGGGGTAAACAATGGAATGGGGGCTACAAGAGATTATTCTGAAAGTCCAATAAAATATTCAGGATTTTCCTGTCCCTACCAATAAGAAAGAGGCCCCAAAGTTTATAGGATTACTTGGATATTGGCAACATCACATACCACATCTGGGACAGATTTTGAAACCCTTATATAAAGTCACTCGAAATATGAATTTGATTGGGTACTTGAGCAGAGTAAAACTTTTGAAGAAACCAAGGCTGCTATACAATTGTCCCTAGATTTGTGGCATATGCAAAATGGTCTGGTGGAATTACAAGTGACTCTATAGGAAAAATATGCAAAGTGCAGTTTATGGCACAAACAACAAAGCTGAAATGTACCCTTAGGATTTTGGTCCATGAAACTTCCTTCTCCTGGAGTTGAATATACATCTTTTAAAAAGCAGTTATTAGTTGCATATTGGACTTTGGTAGAGACTTAACAACTGACTCTTGGCCAGGAAGTGATATTAAGGCCCAGAATCCTGATTATGACCTGCGTAATGAGTACCTGAGCTTCTCACAGAATTGGATATGCACAAGAGACCAATATAATTAAATGGAAAGGGTATATTCGAAACAGAGCTAAAACAGGTACAAGTTGAGATTCTACTCTGCATGAATCTATAGCAAACATAGATACCGAGGAAAATGATATACGCCCTGAACCAAAGCAACAGTTGGTAGAGACCTTGGCAAAATGGAATGATGGATATGATGGATTGGCTGAAGAAGAGAAGAAACATTCATAGTTTACTGATGGGACAGCAAAATATTTGGGTCATAAAAGACATTGGAAAGCAGTAGCCTATAAACCATATTCTAGGCAGACTTTGGAAAGTACTGGGTTAGGTGGAAATAGTCAATATGCTAAACTTACGGTAGTAAGTAACCATCAAAACAGAATAAGGATGACAATATCATATAATTACTGATTCATGGGAAGTAGCTAATGGGTTAGCTACATGGATCCCCATGTGGAAAAATCAAAATTGGAAAATTTATGGTAAACAAGTCTGGGGAAAAGAATTATGAGAGGATATATGGGACAAGTCTTTGCTTACTAACTTGTCAGTATTTCGTGTAGATACTCATGTGGCCCTCACCACACCAGAACATGAGTACAATGCATATGCTGATTGACTAGCAAAGATGGCTACTCAACATATTGTCCCTGCTCTGATACCAACTGATGATCCAGTACTAGCAAAATGGGTCCATCAAATCGCTGGCCATTTAGGGGTCCAGGGCACCCACTGGTGGGCATGAGATTGAGTTATTAGTGTCTTTCATTCGTTGTTAAAACAGATAACAGAGGAATGTCACATATATCAATTGGAAAAGGAATGAACTGTTCCTCAGGTAGTAACTGGGGAGACACCAAGGGGAAAAGTTCCAGTCCAAATTTGGCAAATAGATTATATCAGTTCTGTACCACAAGATAAAGGATGAAAAATTTATATGTACTTGTGTTGACATCTATTCAGGTGTACTAGTGACTTGTCCTTATAAGAATACAACCCAGAAGAACCCTTGTAAAACTCTAGACCTCATAAATCTATATTATGGAACCCCAATGCAGATTCAAAGTGATAATGGGTAACATTTCAAAGGTAATGAAATATTGAGATATTGTATATTAAAAAATATAGAATGGATATATCATTTTCTATATTATCCACAAGCATCTGGGTTAATTGAAAGAATGTATGGATTATTGAAAGAACAGTTAAGGAAGTTGTTGTAGTAATTTGTATCAACAATAGAAAGATAATTTCTTCACTGCTTTACATAATTTGAATAAAAGATCATTGGGAGGAAGTACTCTTCTAGCCAGAATGATGACCCTAAATCTGCAAATTAGAAAACAACAGACACATAAGATCCCAAATATTGAGTATTGGACTGTGAGGCAAGATATGTCAGCACCGTATCCAGTAGCACCTGTTTCAGCAGGATATGATTTACATTTTCAGAGCACTTTTGGTTGGATAGAAAAGAAATAAGAAGTGTGGAACAGAGCCCACAGGAAGCTGGGAGTCAGAGCAGCTAGACTAGACAGAGGATAAGATGCAGCCAAGGGAGACATTTAGGCTTGTAAGTAAACATTGGTTTATGGGAAGGTTAAAGGATGCTGTCTTGTTATGGCTTATTAACTTCTCTGCTACTAAGATAGAGTCAACTTACTGGTTTTGGGATTCGGTTTTCTGATGTATGAATAAATGTTTTGCTTTTGTCTTCTATGTGGAGAGTCCATTATATTTTGTGATCAAGCACTATGCCAGCATATTTATAGTGGCTGTGGGTGCTGTGAATATTGTATTGGTGCTACAAGAGGTTGTCATATTTACTCCTAAAGCTAGGGAGCCCTCGGAGCTTCACAAGTATGACTCTGCTGGATTATTGGAATACTTTGGCAGCTATATGGAGGATGGATTATACAGAGGAGAGACTAGACTTTAGTAAGAATAGACAAATGGCTACAATTGCTTCAATGCCATATAAATGTCAGCTAATGTTATTTAGTCCAATCTTCTCGTTTTATAAACACTGAAACTGTGGTCAAAAAATTAAATGAAATGTCTGTGGACACACATCTACTAATCCATAACCTCATTTATTTATTTATTTTTAAAGAGAGAATTTGGTGAAGGAAGTATTAAAAATTGCCTGGTGTACATTAATTTCTAGAAATGTAGCAGGGACCTTATTGAACTGCCATTCCTTTTTTTTTCCTTTCCCCATCTATTCTGATTGAGAATTAGAAATCAAACTTCTAGCATTATAAGTGTTGCCACAAGTTAATTATTGAACACAAACAACACAATAAGGGCTAGCTATATTGTAGAACATAAAAGAGACATATATGAAATCACATTCTAAATGGAACTTCTTTCTTATTATACAATTTATCACCTAAAATGAAAAACAAAAACCCTTTCATCTTTCAATTTAGCATTGCATGATGGGAAGAATAGAGAGCTGGAGGGAAAATGTCTTGATTGAATTTTCTTTCCCCACTTAATTCAATTTTACTGAGCTAAACTGACTGACCATAGGAAAAAAAATGGAAGAAACAATTGAATTAGAAATTGGGTATTATAAACACATTTCCAAAACACTTATGCAGACTTATATGAAGAAGTAAGTGAATAATATAGTCATTCAAATAGCCAAGTGAATTCTTTCCTCCTCTCTGTTCCTCTGGCATTACCAGGGTCATAATGCAAATGTTTTAAATTGTTCTAATTAGTTGTCAATTATGCTGCAACTTCTTTTATATATTTTCAATTTCTACTTCATTTATTTGGTAAGGAATGCAATCATTAGTGTTGATACTTAACCAGACACCATTTTAAAAAGAAATAGAAATTATTATCTTCATATAGAGGCAGTCTAGGGTAATAGATAGCATATTGAACTTGGAGTTAGGAAGACTTGTGATTCAATCTTTTTTTTTCATTTTTCAAATGCTTTATTAACTTCTGATTTACATCATTAATTTCCGCCAGATTTTGAGTTACAAATTTTCTCCCCATTTTTCCCCTACCCACCACCCCAGAATAGCAGTCCCACAGGATATCCCCTCCTCCAATCTGCTCTCTCCCATATCTTCTCTCATACCCCCTTAGACTTTTCCAGTAGGGCATGGTAGATCTCTATGCCTTGGTGCCTCTTTATCTTCTTTTCCAATTACATGTAAGATAGTATTAATATTAGTATATATGTATATGTAATTTTAAATATTTGATTTTAAAACTTTGAATTCCAGATTCATTCTCTTCTTCCCTTGTCACTCACCCTTACTGGGAAGATAAGCAGTTCAGCATAGATTGTACATGTGTAGCTAATTGCAGAACATTGTGATTCAATCTTATTTCAGATATTTAATAGTTGTATGACCCTGACCAAATCATTAACCTCTTTGGGTCTCAGTTTCCTCATCTGTTGCATAAGGAGGCTAGAAATGATAATTTCTAAGGTACCTTTATCTCTAAAGCAATGATCCTATATTTTACGAGATTAAAAAAAAACACAATTGTAATATAATCCCTTGTTCTTTTACTAAGTCCAAAGGAAACAAATAAGGGTAAAGGCATATAAAACAGCCAGGGTGTTTGCACTCACCTTATTGGGGAGGTATGACTGGGTAAGAATTATTTCCCTGTTCCTGACTCCACCATTTTCTGAATATAAGCCATATTTGTTTATAGCACACCATGAAGGATTAGCCTCTAAAGGCCTTAAGTAGATCAAGATCCAAGGGTCAGTCCAAAGTGAAGCTGGAAAGGAACTTGCTTTAGAGGAAGTTTTGTGATTAATTAATTGGTTATTACAGCAATGTGTTCTTCAGGGAGATAAATTTGTTGCTGTCACGTTGGGTGGCCCTTCTGGCTTAGTCATAGTAGTTAAGGTCAAAACGCTAAGACCATGATTCATTGAGTTTTGTGGCATTCTCCTAGTGGGGCAGTAGAAGTCCTGAAGGTAGGAGAGATTATCTGATAGGAAAAAGAGCTTAAAATGTTGAGAACATGCCTTACTAACTTATTAGATTGAAATAGAGGTTTTTTTTTAAATTAAAAAATGAATGCCACCCCCTCTTCCTCCCTGTCCCCTCATACGATTATATGTAGTTGTGTCACTGGTTTTCTGAAACTGTATATGTCATTCTCCTTGATAATCTTCTCTCCTTTATTGGACACTTCCTTATAAGAAAAAAATAGTTAAGCCTCATAACTAACTGCCTAAGCATCTAAACCTGAAAACATGCCATCTTTCACACCTTTAGCATACTACCTATTTGCTGAGGAAGGATGCCTGTGAGAGTCTCTGTTCTCTTCAACCAACATGGAATATTGCAATTAATTAGATTTGTACTTCCTTTTAGTGTTCTTTCTATATATTTTAGGCATCGTGTAGACAGTTTCTTTGAATTTACTTTGTTCAATATGTTTTCTCCAAAAAGTCCACCCCATGTTTCTCTGAATTTCTAATGTTAATCATTATGGCACAATAAAATTCCATTCTGTTAATATAGTAAACATTATTCAATCATTCCCCCAATAAGTGACTAGGCATTTAAATTCTAGTTTTTGCTACCACAGTGGGCACAATTAAAAATATTTTGTCACAAATGGGCAAGGATATACTAATAAATTTTTAACAACTAGCTCCTCTAAAAACAACATACACATAACATACTTCTAAATTTAATGTACATTTTAAACATTTTCTCTATCACTTTTCCTCTCTCCTCCAAATATGGTCATTTTATTGATGGTAATAGGATTTTATAATTCTCGCCACTACTACAGGGGTACAACCATGATTAAGTGATTGCCAAGGGTCACACAGCTAGTAAGTGTCAAGTATTTGAGGCCAGATTTGAACTTAGGTCCTCCTCACTCAAGGGCCAGTGCTTTATCCACTGTGTTCATCAGCATTGCATATCATCAAGGCATTCCCACATCAGAGAAGGTGCTATGCTGTAAAGCCAAACATGAGCAGCCTTCCAGAAGAATGTTATTTTGAACAGCTTTTAAGGCTCTGATTACATAGTATAGTGAACACTCTATTTGTTCAATAACAAATCAGAGCAAAAACATTCACAGTAAATCAAGGTACAGCATTCAAAATGTTACAACTTATCACAAATAATCAAAATACAGTATTCATAACAGCTTATCACTAAAATGGCAACATAGTTTTCACCACAGTGGTCACAAAGTTTTGAACAAAGAACAATCATTTAGTAACTAAAGCATTCAATCATTCTTAAGGAGACTTGCCTCCTTAAAGGTCACAAAATACAATATTCAAAGTTATCCTCGCATGGGGCACACTAAGTTACAAATCAGTCACTTATTCAGTCATCAATCACTATTCAATCATCAGAAAATACACAAGCCCTCCACCCCTAGATCACTAGCAAATTACAATTTCTCAGTTAGTACACAGTATCCAAGTAAAGTATTATTTCAACTTGACTTGGGGTGGTCTCTCAGATTCCCTGAATCACCTTCCATGGTTTCAGGTCCTAACTGGGTTCACCAAACTGTCTCCTGCTTTTAAAGGCAGACAGCTCCCAGGTCCTTGTCCAGCTCTCTGTGCTCTTCCTGTTGCAAGCTGAAGCTCACAATATCCAGTCCATCTTAAATACTTCCCAGTCTCTGTTCCTGGGAAATCAAGGCTTAACAGAGCCACAAACAGGTTCGTGCAAAGTACCAGTATCACAGTCATGCTTCTTCAGTCTGTGGCAGCTCCAGCTGGCCCTGGACATCTCCAGCAGTTCCCAGAAACTCCCGCTGGCCCTTGGACTCAGAAGCTCCTCAGCAGAAGCTCCAGCTGGTTCCCAGAATCAAAATCACTTCACCCAGGTTCCCAAAATCAAAATCATTCTCTCCAGCCTGGGGGGCCTTTCCTCTTCAGACTCCCAGGCAGCAGCAGATTCTATCTCCACAAAGCTTACTCCAAGAAGATCTGACTCTTCCTCTCTGGGATTTTCCTTATATACAGTATTGCCCCTCCCTCCTCAGCTCCTTCCTGTCATGTCAGCAACAGGGGCATATCTTCTGTTTCTTTAACAGAGGCTTAATCTGGGCTAGGTCCTAAGTACCTCTCAGCTCAGCAATACAAAGGGATCTTTAAATTTCATTACCATTTCATGTGCTCTGTGAGCAAAGCAGAGTTGAAATAGCTCAATAGAAATATGAGAGGTGCAGAATTAGAGAATCCACTCCAAATGCTCAAATGAACTATTTGTGCCCAAGCTGTGGCAGAACATTCTGAACTTGTATTGTTCGGATCAGCCGCAGTCAGAGACACTGTAACTTGACTCTAGCATCGTGATGTCATTTTGGTCCTCTTCAAGAATGAAGGACGACAACCAATCAACAGCAGTGCAAGGACTAGGAATGAGCTTGGGATTCTCATGATAGGGAAATGGGTTAGGGATGTGGGCTCCCCAGTGGTAGAACTCTTTTGACTGGGAATGAAAATCCATAGCTTTCTACTTCATTCCTTGGAGGTCATGTAAACCGTGAGACCTACTACATGGTTGCTATAATCATAATCCTTGTTATACCAGAAAATGAACTTGGCAAAATGGTAATTGAGGGCAATGGCAGTGACAGCATCAAAGGTAGAAGAGTGGATGAAGCTATGAAAGTCACAAGATACAGCCTGGTTCGCTATGCGCAAGATAACCTTTGATGCTTGCTTTACCACTTTCCTGATTTCATCATATTTGAGAAGGTTCCCCATGTGACAGGCCAAATCTAAAACAGTTATTTTGGGGGAGGAATACTGAAGGCCATGACTATAGGCTTCTCATTCAGCTCAGGTCTGGCCTTGCCTATAGTCTTTGCAATACCAGTGAAAGCACAGATACTCTATTAGGCAATTCCATACCTATCACTCCACAGCTTGAGGAGCCATCTTATGAATAGCAATAATGGAATAGACTGTGGCTGTTCGTCCTTCCAACAGTGCCAAAGTTGTCATGAATGACCTTGGCCAGGGTGGGCCTCACAGTTGGTAGTAAAGGAAGCATTACTGATAATTCTGAAGCAATTATCATATTTCTCTTGGGTCTTTCCCATGAGAAACATAGGGGTATAAGCAGAAGGGGCAGAAATAATGAATCACTTAGTTCCACCCTTCAAGTGTATCCTAGTCTTTTCCATGATGATAAAGATACCATTGAACACTATACTCAGCCCTAGTATTTCCCCATTTCATATTGGTGGGGTAAAACTCCTGGATGATAGTAAAAATGGTTTTTCCATTGATTGCCCACTTTCCATTCTTGACCTTATCAATACCAGTAGACTTGCCATGGATGAAATCATACTGGAACATAGAAACCATGAAGTTGAGATCCATTAAAGAGATAAATGGTCACAACATTCATTCTGCATGAGGTGAATGCAGCCCTAGTCACCAGGCTCCCAGTGTGGTCAAATCCATTGACTCTGACCTTCACCTTTTTTCAGGGGTACAGCTGTATCTGAGAAGCCTGGCACCATTCTTGCAGGAAAGGATGAGGGCCTCCAGCATTTTCATAAGTGTAGATATCAACAAAATAATAAATCAAAGTCTTATTTGTAGCATTTGATGATTTCTGAGGTGTAAATGCTCACACTAAAAATTTAATAATTGTCCAAGTGCTACCAGTTGGCTCCAGCATGCCCTTGTCATAGTACATTTCTTCCTTTCATTAACTTCATTGGGGCATATGCCCAAAGATTAAATTTTCTTTTCTTTTCTCCTCTTGGAATAATCCTCTTAATCTCTGAATGAAAAATATAATTTCATCTTAATTTATTATAAGTTGACATATCATATTTAACTTATTTTAGGATGGCAAGGTTGACTATTTCATTTTCCTTTTATGTAATTTGTTTATGAAATTCTCCTGAAAGTTTAATCCTCCATCCCCATTCTTTATTAGATGGCAATGACTACTGCTTCTGCTTTTCTGAATATTTCTAATGGTTTTGAGGAATAAAATTAGCATAGGTTACTGTGCTTCTGATTATGTTGTGTTTTTTTTTTTTGCAGTAGTAGCATGAAGGATGGAACAAGGACTAAGCAGAAAAATTTATAGCATTTGTTAATGTTATATTTTAGCCATGCCAAACTAAAGATAATCACAGAAATTTAGTTTAATTCAGTTGCATTTATTTCATATATTCTGGATTATATTTTCTAATGGTTTGTCCACTGGTTTTATAGGACAAAAGTCATCTATCTTCCACATTTTCCCAGAGGAAATTATTCCCTAGCCTGATTTACATTATTTTCATTTGCATCATTCTTACATTACTACTGGTAAGCCAGATATAAATTAGTGTTGTTCACTCCTTCCTGGAAAGGTAGCCTAATTCAATTTCTGTATATTGTAGATTGCAAGCAAGCAGCAAGTAAACCAAAATTAAAAACACCAATCATCCACCTTGGATGATATCTGTTGGTGCCTCTTATTAGCAGTTTTCTGGGTATCTGCAACTAGAAAGGATACACATTTATTATTGTTTATAGTCCATCATCAAGGTTTAGGAGGAGGCTTTGGGAGAAAAATCTAGGTACAGTACAAAGAACTCTACCCTTCCTTCTCTAAATCTTAATTTACATTAAGTAAGCAAGAGGAATTGAAAGGTCTACAAGTACAGCATTAGTTTTGCCTGTAGGAAGAATAACTAGGTAGGTACAATCCAGGACAGAATGCATCAATGATCTCTTGGAAATCTTGGTTCTTAAATAATAATCTAAGAAAGTTACACTTGCCCTGGACCATTTCAGAACAAATTGTGTTCTAGTAGAAGTGGAGGGAATTAGAATAGTGTCATTATAGCAGCAATTAGGATTTGGGAGCCTGCAGCTTTGTCATTAATTAGCTGTCTAACTTTGGGTAAATCACTTACTTCTCTCATCTCAGTGTGTTCATTGGTAAAAATGAGGACTTGGTACTCTTTGCATGTTTTCTGCTGAACTTTCCACTTGGAAGGTCTCTTAGTAGATGGGTGACTGATCATAGAAGCCGAAGACCTGTGTAATAGTTCCAGCTCTGAGGTATGATAGCTTCATGCTGTGGTTGTTTAGCTGTTTCAATCGCGTCTGTCTCTTCCTGACCCCATTTGGGGTTTTCTTGGCAAAGATGCTAGAGAAGCTTGCCATTTCCTTCTCCAGCTCATTTTACAGATGAGCAACTGAAACAAATTTGGGTTAGAACCTTTGTCAAGCTTTTTAAGAACAAATGTTATATCTTTTGTTTAAGAAAATGGCTCAATTTACATTTACTTATCCATTTACATTTACAAAATGTCTTCACAATGAGGATGAGAAGGTGCAAATATTATTGAACCCATTTCACAGATCAGAGAACAGACTTTAAAGTGTTTAGATAACCTGCAAAACTAGTCTCACATTGTTAGTAAGTGTAGGATCAGGGCTCAGAATTAGAAGATCTAAATTTTAGTCTAGTAAATTTTCCACTACCTTGGGACCTTACTGCCTCTGACATTAGACTGAAAATGTCAGGTATTCAAAAACATTATATTTTGTTAAATAATCTGAAGAAAAGTAATGCAATCATCTTCTAAGCTAGTACTGTTCAGAGGGAAGAGGACAAAATACAAAGGAGATATACTCAGACATAAAGGACTGAAATTCATCGTAACATTTCTGTTCACTTAAGTGTGTTAACACCCAAATGAAGTTATATTCCTCCATAAGTCTATGTGTAGTGGCACTTATTTTTGTAAAAAAATGATATATTTTGTTTTTTTCTGACCTTCTCTTCCCAATATGTTAATTTCTCTTTTTCCAACATAGAGAACTATCATTTCACAAGAATAAAAAGAAAGATTTAAAAACAAGTATTTCAACAGAAGTCATTGACACATTAACAGATTTTGACAGTATTTTCAGCATTTCATACTTATTGTCCCTCAACTCTACAAAGAAAAAAAAGAAGTGAATTCTCATATCTCTTTTCAGGGTCAAGCTTGGTCATTAAAATTTCTTGGTGTTTCAATTTTTCTTTTTTTAAATTTACATTACTATAGTCATTTCACATATTGTTTTCTTGGTTCTGCTTACTTTATTCTGCATTGTTTATGAATGTCTTCCCATACTTCTTTAAATTCTTCATATTCATTACGTACCTTCCTTTCCATAATCCTTCCAACATTCCAACAATTCTTTAACTATTCCACTATTTGTAATTTTTGTCACTTTGCTACATGTGAGGAGAAACCTCATTGTTGTATTGATTTGGATTTTTATTATTATTAGGTAATTTGGAGCAATGGCTGTTAATAGTTTGCAATTCTTTTAAGAAACATTTGGTCATTTTTTGATCATTTATCCATTGAGAAATGTCTCTTGGTTTTATATATTTGCATTAGATGCCTATGTATTTTGGATATCAGAACCTCATTAGTTGAATTTGATGTAAAGATTTTTTTTCTAATAAAATTCTTCCCTTCTTATACTTGTTAGGTTCATTTTTGCTGATGTATTCATTTCAAGATTTAACTTACCCTGAAGTTTAAATTCTTCCTTTAATTTAAAGGTGTTTAGACTTATTATTAGACAGATTATATGGGTCAAAGGGGTTGTGAACACAGGTAAGTCATTTTGTATTCTTGGTATGTATCGCCTCTCCCTCACCCAACACTATAAATTGAAATGTGCAAAGACTTGAAGATAGTGGAGAAATGATGACTAATTAATCAAGAAAAATATATTTGTTAAGTGTTTATTATACAACAAAAACTGTGCTAGGTGTTTGAAATAAAAAAAGCAAAAATACATTTGTACTTTGTACTTAATCTTCCAGAGCAAAGGTTATGTATCTCTCTCAGAGATCTAGGTATATATATATATATATATATATATATATATACACCTGAGAGGTTGGGTTATCTTTTTCTCATGCTATGAGTCCACTGTGTTTTTGATCATTCTTAGTGATTAAAGCCACAGCTACACTTAACCTAACATCAGTTTTTTTCAAGAGGGCCTTTAATACCAAAGAAAATACTTCAAAGATATAGCAAGAAAAAAGTTCTAACATTTCCCCCTAGCAGCATTTTGGTCCCTGGGAAGAGTTAACTCAGACTTACCACCATTTCTTCATTCCCTTGCTTCCACCAAATTCATATCTAAAAGACGATTAACCACTGGAGAAGTTTTACTGGATGGGTCCTGAGGTTCCTCAATCCTCATATCCACAATGCTGGACTGAATAGCCATAAAACTTTACAGGGGTTTCTGCTCCTCCACTTCCTGGAGGCTCATCCCCTTGATATTTCAAAGCTCATAAGGTCATAACTATCTCTAATATCCTTTACTTAGAACAGGAAAAAAAAAGAAATGCTGTGACAAAGAATTAAGGCTTTAGTTCTAATATTTTATTCATGGACCACATGTGAGTCTGGAGGACCCACGGTATCTCTTATTACAGCATCATCTCTCATTGGAATGCAGTCAAGCAGGACCCAAAAGGACTGGATGTGGATAACTAGCTCCTTTTGACTGTACCCCAGTACTTACTATGCAGCCAGTCAAAAAGGATTCTTTTCATTGTGCAGCTAGTAGATTGGAACCAGTTACATAATATCTACTTATGGCCTGATTTTTTCCAGTTTTATTATATGTCATCATAATGCCATGCCTCTTTAAAATGGGCTTTTGGCTTCTTCCATTTGGGGGATTGCTTTAACTGAGCATTCTTATGACTGCTTACCAGCCCCTACAATATTTTCTTTCTAGTTATTGATCTAGCTAGCAAACTATAGCTGTATCCCTGTTTCATCGAATCAAGTCCACACAAACATGATCTCTGACTTCAAGAAACTTGCATACTAACAGGGGATATGTAAATAAATATGTACATACCAGATATATAGGATAGAAGGCAGGTAACCTTAGAGAGGAGGGCTTCAGTGACTATATACCTGCAAAGCCTCATCAGAAGGTGACATCTGAGCTGACTTGAGAGGAGTCAGGGAAGTTAAATGGAGGTGAAGAAAGAGCAGTCCAAGCATGAGGTATATTCAATGCAAAGGCATAGAAAAAGGAGATGGAATCAAATGATTTTTCCATTTTTTTTTCTCTTTCTGTGGCTCAGGAAATGCAAGTGGTTGGCACTAAAAGTTTAAACCAGGAGGGGTAATACCTTCATGGTCTTTTGATGCTTTTCAAAAATGCATCTCTAGGGGTCAAGAAGTCTGCTATATTCCAAGTTGGAAAA
Organism: Petaurus breviceps papuanus; assembly: GCF_028583685.1. Taxonomy (NCBI): domain Eukaryota; kingdom Metazoa; phylum Chordata; class Mammalia; order Diprotodontia; family Petauridae; genus Petaurus; species Petaurus breviceps. Next base: position 4,574,418 of record NW_027185698.1, read on the forward strand.
AAGCTTCCTACCACAGAAGTCTTGCTTGGGAGAAGATTATACCATTCTTTCTTCCTCTATCATTGAATGATATAAAGAAGACATCATTGATAGACTTGGGGTCTATCTGGGCTTCACCTTATTTGTTTGTTGTTTTTTATTCTATTAGGAACCCACAACTCTTAGAATGATTATTCCTTCCAAAAAAGTTACTCCTTTCCTTCTATTTTCCTATTTCTCCTACCTCTAAAGCCACTTGAAAACTGAGGTGCAAAGCACTTGATGAAAGTAAATTTTAACAGAGATCATATCTTGGTCTGGTTATTCTTCCATTTTTTGAGACATATTGTGACTGCTAAATGTAATGTCTTGCTCAGTTTTTGTAAACTAACTGAGTAGAAGGTAGCCTTACATTTTTCTTTGTGTGCTGAAAAAATAACTACTTATAATGGCTCCAAGAAACACAATAAATTCCAGGGGTGCAATTGATATTAATAGTGTCTGTATGCTGTACAACTTTAGTTCAATAAGTAAAATGAGCAAGAAGAGAATTAAGACTAACAAGACTGCATGCTTAATAGAGATATAGTAGAATAGTTACTCCACGTTACACCATTCTACCTTTCCTACAATGGCTTCAAATGTGGTATCTTTAGTGGGGAGATGAAGCCCCCCCCCCATCCCTGTAAATGACCAGAATCTTACACAGCTATGGCTCAGTTAGAACTATAAATGTTCTGAGACAGTCAGGCTTTTGTCTTAGGTGTAGGTCTAGGAAGATGAAATTCCTCCTCTTGATGACTGTTGTTCCTGTACCTCCCCAGAGTCCTCCACTGCTCTGAATCCCCATTTAGAAGAGGAAATGGGTCTCGGTGGAAGGTGAGGGAGTGCATACTGACAGAGAAGTAGGGTGGTGTGAGTTTCCCCCTCTCCCAGAGGGACTATGATCAGAATTGAATTATCTTCTTCCCCTGTCCTCTGTCCTGAAATCATTTGCTGTACTTCCCTCATACTATGGTCATTTTGAAACCATATATTGTAAGTTTATAGGTGGGATTTATAGGCCTCAGAGGGATTTGAAAGCTCCTCATAATTTTTTGTCAAGTTTCCTCCCTCCCTCTCTTTTCCTTTCTTCCTTCCTTTCTTCTTTCCTTCCTTCCTTCCTTCCTTCCTTCCTTCCTTCCTTCCTTCCTTCCTTCCTTCCTTCCTTCCTTCCTTCCTTCCTTCCTTCCTTCCTTCTGAAATTCTGAATTCTCTAGTCACCTGTAATTCTAGAAAATGTTTTAATATTTGTAGAATTAGCTTATGTTAACATTTCATATATAAAAAGCACTCCATTAAGTCTATTTCCTTGTGTCCTTAGAGGACCTTGATAACCATCATAAATTCTTTTCTTTATTTATAATCTATTTTGAGAACACTTGTGGTTTTTAGCCACAGACCTAAAGTAAAGAAATTTAATGGGATCTTCTTAAAAATGATGACATTGGGTGACATGGGCTAAAAATATGCTAAAGGCACACTATGGTTTTACTCTGGCATTGTCCCATAATATAGGTTACAAGCATGCTTTGACCTGTAATTCAGTTAAATGAATAATATAATTAATTGTGGTATAATAAGTTTCTGCTTTCTTGGTAAGTTTTTAACATTTCAATAGATTTATATAAAAAGAGAAACTTTCATAAAAAAGCACAGTGTATGGAATAGAAAATAAAGACAACTATTACCTGTCTTGCTAATTTTAAATAAGCACCACAAACAACTGGACAGGATTCCCCTGTGTACCTTCCCCCTCCTCATTACTAAAATTCAAAAGATACAGATGTTGCAATTGGCATTTAGAATTTATGTTGTAGTCTTGGTTATTTTAATGGATTATTGGATTCCTTCCTTATCTCCATCTCCTAACTTCTTTCAAATTTTGGTTAAAATTCTATCTTCTATAAGAAGTCTTTACCAATCCTTCTATATTTTTAAAATAAATATAACAAATCAGTAGAAAGGATACGCTGTATCAAAGCCAAAATAAGACAATGACAACCTAACATTTTAAAGATTCCAGTCTCTCACATTTGGAATTCAGGCAGCAGTCCTGGTTATTTAAATGTGTTACTAGCTAGGTGGTCTAGTAGATATTTTAACCAGATTTGAAGAGAAGAATGGCAACTTGGCGCAGATGGAAGTAGATAAAGCCTCTCATGAGCATGCTCAGAATCCAAAAGGATCTGTGATTTCATCACTGTGTGTATATTCCCTCCATGGATCTGGATTTTGAACCATCCATGCTAGCCCATCCTTTATGACTCCTATCCATGTTCTCTCTAAAGTTGGCCATACAGAGTTCACCCAATATTCCAGAGGCTTTTCTTGCTTTTTTTGACATCAAGAGGATACTAATGGGGTACTCAGGCTGACCATTGGTTATTCTTTACTCTCACAATATCACAAACCTGTCTTCTATTTTATTTGCATATTTCTTTGATTATGTCCCTTTCTCCATTTTTCCTTAAAGATTCATTGAAAATATGTTGCAGCCTAATCACACCCATCAAGTGCCTTTCCATTGTCTCTTGTCCATTAACTCTTCAGGGACTTTAGTATGGCATGAGTTCCAGCAACTTGCAAAGTTCCTCACCTCAATTCAGTATCAGGTGAGGTTATACTTCCTGTCATACTCTTTATTGGGCTGCTCCGAGAGCCTTCCTTGTGGTATACCATTCCAAGTCCTGTATGTCATACTCCCTGGCATCCTGTTGGATCTCTTCCAATATGCCCTCATTTGGGGGGATTATCTTCCTTCCTTGCCAAGGATGTATCACTACTGAGGCATCCATATTTGTTCTGCTCACATTAGAGGACCAACCCTCTCTCCACATCTCTTTTTTTAGCGATAATCTAAAGCCTTTGTACTATGCTTGGAATGACACCCTTTCTTCTTCTATGTGGAGAAAAGCTATGTACCATTCTCTATACTTTTTCTTGATGAGTGTTATTTGGGTTCAGCCTCTGCCTTGTTGAGTTTTTGCTACAGCATTGCTTTATTACCTTTTACCATATAAAAGCTAATCAAATTTATGAGGTGTTTTAAAGTGATTAGCAGGGAGGTACTTAGCTTCAAAGCAATCAATATTGTTAGCCTTTATATTCAAAGATGACACTGAAGTTACCTTGGGACAGACATGGCTAACCCAACCATGTGTAGCCAGGAAAACTTTCCAATATAGCATAGGAAATAGCAACCTAATAAACATTTATTATTGGTTTTTACAAAGACAAAATTGAAAAAGAGAAGAAGCCCTTAATTATAGTATATAGGTAAAGACTCAACTTGGACCAATGCTATCCATAAATGGGATGCTATTAAGTAATTCATTAATTGGAGACGTCCTTGTAATTCAATTGTGAAAGATAATAACATTAGTTTAAATAAGACACAGTAACCTCATGGGAAATGTTATTCTGTGAAAATATCAACTGAAGGTAGACCCTTGCTAGGAAATGTAAAAACAGCAAAAGGGAATTCACAAAGTATTGTAAATGATAGTTATGATTATAATACATACACTATTATATTATGTATTATATATTCACTATAGTGAGTACAACCTACACACATGATTTTAATTGTCAATAAAGACATAATTAAGGACACTGATTTATTAATTTGCCAATAGGAATTTCTTATGTAAGCCAGCCTCACTTTTGTTTTTAGCTATAACATCTCTATATAAAAAGAGTTCCAACAAATAAGCTTATTCATCTTAAAGCCCTCCTCCCAAGAGACACATGAACTTACATCAAGCTTTTGCTATTAAGGATTTGGAAATAATACATACACACCAAAAGATTTTCTGACCTTGCAGTGCTAATAAAATGTTTTAATGGATCAGGATTAGCATATCATGTGGGTGGATAACTCATTGAGCTAATTAGTTACCCTTCTCCCAGGGGCATAGTATGACTTAGTGGAGTGTGTTTTGTATTAAGAGTAAATCAACATTGTTGCGGGCAGGAAAGGCTCATTTCTGAGTCATTTTCAAAACTCTGCCACCTTGACTTTGCAATAAAATTCTCTAAGTTTATGACTCTTACAGCTTGTAAAAAGAAGTGTAGGAAAAGGAGGAATTGATGCCACATATAATCATACTATAGCCATAGCATGCCAACTTTAAACATCAGAATGGACTCCTGAATTATGGGAGTACAGCAGCAAAGCTATTAAGGTTCATGTCTGTAAATGAACAGCTGTGAATAAGTCATTTTTATTAGAATTGGACCCCAAAGAGAGAGATCTGACTGGCATTTTTAGTTTTCTTATGCTTTTACAATTACATACCAAGAATACTTTTTGGTAGAAAAACAGTGAAAACATTTTTTTTTCATCATTCATTTGAAGGTAGAGAGTGAATCTGCATAAGCATGGAGGGAGGAGGTGGAGAAGGACCATAGAGTATATATTATAGCAATCCATTAGCTCTTGTGGATAGATATAGGCAAAAGGAAAGCCCTTCTTTAACCCTGACCTGAATTCTTATTGTGAATAGTGAAGGAAATTTCCTAGACTACTTCAGACTTTAGGAAAGGCTGAAAAGAGAATTATAATATTTTATGACATGTGCTCTGTCCCTATCAATGAGCCATATTCTCTTGAATATTACATGCTTCTTTTTTTTTGTCATATTTTTCTCAGGACATTTTTTTTCCTGCTGAAAATGACTTCTCAATGCTTCTCCGCTAATTTTAACTCATTGTTCAGTCATTTCAGTCATGTCCAACTCTGTAACTCCATTTTGGGGTTTTCTTGGCAAAGGTGCTAGAGTGGTTTTCCATTTCCTTCCCCAGCTCATTTTACAGATGAGAATACTGAGACAAACAGGGTTCAGTGACTTGCCCAGGGTCATACAGCTAGTAACTACCTGAGTCCAGATTTGAACCTAGGAAGATGAGTCTTTCTGACTCCTGGTTCCAGTATTCTATTCACCATGCCATCTAGCTGCCATAATTTTTGCTTCTCAACATGAAATTATAATACATGTATGTCAAACTCTCTTAAAAATAATGGAAACAAGGAGCTGTAAGGAACCTTTAAGATTATGTCTCTCTGTCTCCCAGGCTTACAAAGATTAAAGGAGTGGCCTGAAATCTTCATGGAAGAGTTGGAATCTGAAGTAAGGGTAGGATTTAAGTAAGCCTAGAGGAGAGAGTACTCGGAGTTTCTTTATGCCCTCTTGTTCTGACATCTGATTGATTTACAGATTTATAGGATGAGAAACAATATTAATGTAGAATTATTCTGTTTCTACCAAATTTTGACTAATTCTCCCTTAACAGTTTTCTTCATAACATACATTTGGTATTTGAAATCATTTCTAGCCACTGATTTTCAAATGCAACATTCATAAGCCTGCGCTTGTAATCTTGGAAGAATCAGAACTAGTTGAATGACTGAACCTAAAGAGTAATGATACTGGCTTGGAGAGAGATTTGTATCGAACATATCTGTGATGCTATCTTCTTTATATCTTTTATCATTGAAGCAGTTGAAGGCATAAACGACACACTTATAAAATGGACAGATGACAGAAAGCTAAATGACCAGCAAATATCCTGCATTCATATTCTTGATTATGTAGGTTAGAATGGTGGACTGAAGCCAGTAAGACAGAATTTAATGGGAATAAATTTCAAATCCTATATTTATGGGTTCAAAATTTAAGTTTTATAAATATTGAATGGGGAGACAAAATAAGTTTGTGTGCAAACTATCTAGAGTTTTTAGTGATCTGTGGCCTCAGTATGAGTCAACAGAGTTACAAGGCAGCCCCCCAAAATTAACTTGATTTTTGTCTCCATTGACAGAGGCTTAGTTTCCAGAATAAATGAATTGATAGATCTACGGTTCTTTTCCCTGGTCAGATCACAATTGGAGTTTTGTGATTAATTACTGAATTTTCTATGGCTGGAAAGTTTATAAAGTAGGCAGGGATAAGGCCTGACCCTGTCACACACAGTCATTATGTGTCAGAGGAGATACTTGAATCCAGAGTTTCTTGGCTTCAAGGCCACCTTTCAATCTACTACAACTCACTGCCTCTCTAGCTGCCATAGCTAATAAATGAGACTAAAACACAAGTTTCTGTTTTGCCAATGCAGTGCCCCTTCTGCTATATCTCACTGACTCTCTTCTGATGTGAGCTTTTAAATTCCAAAGAAAATTAGAAAGTCCTTGAGAATAGGGAGTATGTTCTCAATGGCTTTTGTTACCCTTATAGCATTTAAAACAGTGCTAAGAACATAGTAGTTGAAATACTTAGTGACTTTATTTGGTACTATATGGCGCAGACAGTGTTCAAATATAATGACTAGAGTTTCTTCTCTGTGTGAGGTGGAGGGTGGGAGGGAGAGTGAGCAACATTCACCCACAAATGTCAAGGAAGAGGAGTTAGTGCATTGGGATTAAATGAACAATTCCTGCCTTCTACAATTGGGTGAAATTACTCTTATGCCTTATTAAATTCACAGAAAGAGATATAGATTGCCTTTCTATCATTTGGTCAGCAATTCTTTTCTACTTGATCCTGTTTTCATTTTTAAAAATTATTTTATTTTTAGTTTTCAACATTCACTTCCATAAGATTTTGAGTTCCAAATTTTCTTACCATCTCTCTCCTCTCCCCCACCCCAGAATGGCATGTATTCTGATTACCTCTCTCCCCCATATCCCCTCCCTTTTATCTTCCCCCATCTTCTCTTATCCCCTTCCCCTTATATTTTCCTATAGAGTAAGATAGATTTTTATACCCCATTGTCTGTGTATCTTATTTCCCAATTGCATTTAAAAACAATTTTTAACATTCGTTTTTTGAAACAAATTCTCTCCCTTCCTCCTTCCCCACCCACCCTCAATGAGAAGACAAGCAGTTTGATATAGGTTATATATGTGTAGGCAGGTAAAACTTCCATAATAATCATGTTGTGAAAGACTACCTCTATTTGCCTACATCCTATCCCATTCCTGTTTATTCTATTCTCTCCTTTGACCCTCTAGAAATTTCATGCTATAATGGACAAATTAATTTTCATTTTAAACTTCTTATGTTCCTTCCATCTTCTGTTACTAAGTCTTGGTTACCTTTGGATGACATTGCATCCCTGGCCAGCTTTTCTAATACTGGTTGTATCTCCTTCACACGCTAGCAGTGGTGCCAGATGAGGGTGACTTCTTTTAGGAGTCTTTCTACAAAAATAACAGAATCTGAGTTGTATCAGACTCTCAAAACCATGTAGCCCTTTTCTATCCAAGTGTTCAACTCACCTAGATGTTCATCTAGTCTAGTTCTGAAGACTTCCAGTGAAGACAAAAAATTATCAGAGCAGCCCAATTCAGCTCTTACATAGCTTTCATTGTTAGGAAGTCAAGCCTAAATCAGCATCTCAGCAACTTATTGACCCTAGGCCCTAGTTCTGCCCTCTGGGAGTCAAGTAGAACAAATCCAATTTCTTTTCTGTATGAAAGACTTTCAAATCCTTGAAGATAGTTATCACATTTCTGCCTCTTCCCAGTCTTCTTTTCTCCATTTTCAATGATTTTTTTTTAGTTATTCTGTGCATGGTACAATCTCAAAGCCATTCATCATCCCTCATCCTCCTTTGTGATCTCTTCAGTCATCTCATGTCCTTTCTTTTTTAGAGAGAGAGAGAAGCTTTAACCTCACTAAGGCACAGCATCAAACCAATCCAAATTCAGTGTTGATGGATATGCAAAATAAAGACCCCAGTGTGGGCTAGGTAACTCTAAAACACCAAAACATTTATTCTGCCTCTAATTCATTTGTGGTTGAACCAGAATATCTTGAAAATATCTGAGATCATCAAAACCAAAATTAGATGATTACCTCTGAGAGGACAGTTTGAGCTTAGAAAAACGCAGACTTAGTCTATGCTCCCTGGAACTCTTCCTGGCTTTATTAGTTAGGTGTTGGGACTGTGACTGAAGAAATTCCATGACCTCCTTTAAGACTGTTCAAATCTGACTTTATTTAGGAGACCTTTCCTAGTTCCTTCCAATACTAAGGCCTTACCTCAGTGATTACCTTTCTTCTACTCTCTACATATCGTGTATGTTCATTTAGTTGGTTATTCAAGCTCCTTTGGAGCAGGGACCCTGCTTTTACCTTTCTTTGTTTACATAGCATTTAACTCAGTGCCAGAAAATAGCAAGCACTTAATAAATGTTTATTGACTTTCTGCTATCCTGACTCTAGCAAGGAGATGCTTTAGCCCCTAAGCCTTAGAGGAGTGGTTGCAGACTACAGAAGTATAGAGCCAAACCTGTTTTGCATGGCTGGGAGCTTAGAATGGTTTTTTTTTTTGCATTTTTAACATTTATTATTTAAATGTTAAAATATGAAAAAAATATTCTTAGTTCATGGGCTATGCAAAAACACGAGGTAGGCTGAATTGGGTTTATAGTTTGCCAACCTCTGCCCTAGAAGGATGAAGTAAAGCAAGCTTAGCCGGTTCTAAAGAGCAGTGCCCAGCAGAGACTATGTGCCTAGCTGCTACCAGGGTATCATTCAGCAGAAAAGAGAAAGGAAGAATGGCAATGCACCAGTGAAAACTAGGTGCAGAGTGGACAATATAACACCAGAGGGAGACTGCATGTCAAGGTCAAGAAGGTTATGGACCGACAGAGTCCTACTAACCAGTATGGTCAGCAGAGATGCTGTGACCAGGAGTGTGAAAGTAACGTGAACAGACATAAGTAGTCTTGAAGCACTGAAAGTGTGAGATTTTGCTACAGGTAGCTTCTCTAAGCTCTCCACATGTGAGTGGAGGGTGGTCCCAAGTGTTAACTGAAAGGTGCTCTGGAAAAGTAAAGTAGAGCTATCATCTCCCTCGTCCTGGTCTCTGTGCTTCTTTTAATGAAGTCTAAACTCTACTTTTTCTCCTTCTACTGTTTCTCTTCCTCCTCCTCATCTGACTCATGCTAAGATCCCACAGATTTTTTTTGAATAAACTTATATCTAACTATGCCTCCCATTGTCTTTTACTTATGGAGTTGTTTTTTGAAAGTAGTCATAAGACTTTGTTAACCAAAAGTAAATTTCCTCTTAGTTCCATCTAGTCTCCTGAGATGTATTGGGGTCTTGATCCTTTCATATAACCTTGTAAGTCATTTCCCCTGGTATTGTGTCATCAATACATTTAAAAGCATTCCCTTTTAAGACAGGACAATTTCATTGTCTATTTTCCTTCTTCCTCTAGTGGGTTTCCTATCCTTGTTAGTACTTCTTATTAGCCTAAAAGTTTGATACAGCACTATTGTTTCTCCCGAGTTGTTTTATGACCTTACCAAATTATCTCGAGCCCAATTGAATGGATATAATTCAAATTACCTGATACTGCTTTCTGACAGCTTTTCAGTTAGGGGAAGGAAGTCCAGCACTCTGAGCAATTCTCTTGGCTGAGAGTGTAGAGCCAAACATAGAGAATTCTCATAGAGAATTTATGAAGATGAGAAGGTAGACATATGGATTGTTGATATCTTCTTGGACATAAAGCATCTCACCTTGGTACAATCTGCCAGAGCTTAGATCCTATTGGCATGTCCTTTGAGAACCAAGAGTTTCCTTGGCACCAGGATGAAGAATCAGAGTAGGATTTTGTGGAGGATGTGCACAGTATCATGGATGGCACTGTGGTTTATGATACTTTGCCCCTTCTTTCTCTGTGTCCAAACTTAAGCACTCTCGAAAATATGGGCAAGCTGAACTCAATTGTACAGCCTTGTAATTACAGTAAATATTCTTCACGCAAAATAAATAGAGCCAGATATGTGTCACATACCCTTTTCCCTTTAAAGATCAATGCTCTTCAATTTACTATTATTACATATTTGAATCCTATTATAGAATTTTATTACTATAATTAAATGAATAATGGGAGTAGTAAATATTTAGTAAGTACCCACAGAGCCTGAGGCACTACCAGTGCAAATAAGCCTATATGGAATATAGGCTATTATTCAGTGTGCGTGAGTGTGTGAGTGTGTGTGTGGGTGTGTGGGGGGGGAGGGTGTGTGGTGCTTTCTCCCAGAATTGTTTTGCCTGATTTCAACCTTGCTGTTAGCTCCCTTTCCCCCTATAAATACTCCTTTACTTCTCTCCTCCCTACCTTTTGAGTTTATTTTTTACACCTTATCCACCCCTCACATGCTCTGTGATCCAGTGACATTAATTTCCTTCCTATTTCTCAAACAAGACATACATTTGACACCATTATTTTCTCTGGCTGTCCCCCATACTTGCAACTTTCTTCCTTCTCTTCTCCACTTCCTGGCATCCTCCAAGTTTTCGCTAAAATCTCACCTTCTACAAGAAGTCTTTTGCAGGCCATCTTAATTCTAATGCCTCGCCCCCTGTCAATTATCTCCAATTTATCCTATATATACTTTGTGTATGTGATTGAATCTTGTCTCCCCATTAGACCATGAGCTCCCTGAGAGCATTTACATTCACTGGGACAGGTACATATTGTTGGCCAATCAACGAGAGCTAGAGTGATTTGTATTTTAGGCATGGTCTTTAAGAAAGAAATCTAGCTAGTAAATCCCATAATATCAAGTTAGACTTCAGCCACCAAAATGTGGGTCTCTCCCTCCCAGTTTGATTTTTTTTTTTATTAAAGGGGCCATCCCTTAGTTTACTTCTTAAATAGCCCTAATCACTGAATGGGCATTCCCTCAGGCAAAGTGAGGACTCTGAAAGACCTTAGCTTAAAAAGAACCACTGCATTCTGGGCTATCTCCAATTGTCCCAATCTATATATGGCCATTGGACCCCTGGAGGAGAAAGTAAGACTGGTGACTTTGCACAACCTTCCCTCACTGTAATCCTATTCACTTGCAGGTCATGGCATCATCTTCCTGATGCCATGGTCCTCTTCGAGAATGAAGAACAAATCATGACAACCTTGAGAGTGTGTACTGCTTTTTTGTCTTTTGTTTTCCCAGGGCTTAGCACAGTTCCTGGCACTTAACTGGGGCTTATTGACTGACTGGATTTATTGATTGATTGATTTGGATAAGTCACATATTCTCTGGCCCTCATTTTCCTCATGTGTTAAATGAGAGCTTTAGACTAGATGAATGCTGGTGAGGATGATATGATTTTGCTTATGAACATGATAAAATATTTATTAAGTGAATACAATGTGCCAGGTACTGGGGATGCAAGGACAAACAAGCTAGTTAGTCTCTGACCTCAAGGAGCTTCTATTCTAATATGGTCACAAAGGGGAAGCACCTAGTGTCTTGGTAGAGAAAGGTCCTGGAAGTGTTATCAAGGTCTGGTCCTAGATCAGATAAGGTAAAAACTCATTTAACAAAGCCCAGTATTCTAGGGGCAGAGGCGAAAATAACAGTGGGGGAGGAATGAGGATAGCCAAAGTGTAGGCTGCAGAGTAGGGAAATCACTAATATTCCTTTCATTTCCAAATATATAAACTTATGATATTATTCTCTCTTAAGTTCTCTTTTTTCTTTATTTTTATATGCATATTGTTTTGTCATTTTCATTTCCCAATATATCCTTCCCTTCTTCCATACAAAAAACCCATTCCTTACAACAAAAACAAAGAAAAAAAGCAAAAAAAATATCAAAGCAACAAACCAGAAAAACTAATGTATCAGTCAGATCCAACAATATGTATAGTATTCCATTTTCATATTTCCCCACCTTTGCAAAGAAAGAAGGGATGGTTCATTTCTTCCTTCTTGGGTTTAAGTCTAAGTCTATTCATAATTATATAGCAATTCAGCTTCAGACACTTACTATCTGTAAGACTGGGCCAGTAACTTAACCCTGTTAGCCTTAGTTTTCTCATCTATAAAATGTATTGGAGAAGGAAATGGTAAATCATGCCAGTATTTTTGCCAAGAAAACCCCAAAATGTGGTCATGAAGAGTTGGACAGGACTGAAATGACTGAGGAACAAAATATAAATGATCTATCTATCTATCTATCTATCTATCTATCTATCTATCTATCTATCTATCTATCTATCTATCATCTATCTATACATACATGCACACATGTGCATCTATAGATAGTATGTACCAATATTTTTATGTACATATATGGATTACAGATAAATACAGCATCATGGTATAGGTATCATGTGTAATTATGTATATTCAATATATATTGAGCTGTATACATATTTCAACAAGCAAAAATTTTCTGCTATATTCCAGGCACAATGATTGGGGTACAACACAAAAACCCATTCTTTGTCTTCAAGGAGCTAACTTTCTAATGGAGGAGAAAAATTATACTTTATAGGTATAGACTAAATATATTCAAATCAGATATGAGGGGACTTGGGAGGGAAAATCATTAGCAGCTAGGGGGATCAGAAATGACCTTGTGCATTTTGACTTTTGTGGCTACTAGTGAAGTGTTCAGACTCTCCATTTTCCTTTACTCCCACCAGATGAGGAATTCTCCTAATTTTTTTTCCTTTATATGACATCATTCATAGGGTGTCATGTGCAAGTTATCATTGTTCTATTTAGGCTGAGTATATATACATATATATATATATATATACATATATACACACATATATGTATATGTCATGCCATTATACTTTTGGTCATCTGTAATTTTGATTCTTCAGAGATTGTAATGTCCTATAATTCATGATCCTATGGCATCAATAGGATGAGATTGCCTTTTAAAAGTCAACCTTTACAGGGAGGGAAAAATCTGTAAAATGAGGGTTCAATATGTAGAGTCCAGTATGTCCTTCAATGAAGAACAATATGACCTCTGAGATTCTTTTCAGTCTCAAATTCTATGAATTAGGGATTACTAAAAGTACTTTAATTTTTTCAAATGCAATTCAGCCTATTTACTTTCTACAATTCAATTTTGGACTCAGTTCATTTCCAGTGCCTACCTAAGATATATGTATGAATAAGGACTTATTCATATATATCAAGGCACTGTACATTATTAATTGACTTCATTTTTCCTGCATTAATTGCTATACTAATAATCTTTTTTGAGTGTCTTTAAATCTCATTGAAGGGGCCCTTTGGTGTCTCAGGGCTCCATATAATCAGTACAATAAGAATAGGAATAGGACCTGTAATTTCATTGGTATGGGGAACTCCCAAGTAAGGAGAGCCTTTCTACCAATGCAGGTTGTCATCTTCTCTGCAACTTAGAGTCTTAGATTTCTATAGCACTGAGAAGTTAAGTGACAGATTCAGGATCACACAGTTAATACCTTTCAGAGTAGAGAATTTACCCACATCTTATATTTTAAAGTCTTCTTTCTTTCCAGTAGGCAGCTAGATGGAGCAGTGAATAGAAAACAAAGCCTGGAAAATGGATGACCAGAGCACAAATTCAGCCTCAAATACTTATTAGATATGTGACTCTGTGTGCCTCAGTTTCCCAAACTGGAAAATGGGGCCTCATGTGGTGGTTGTAAAGTGCTTATTAAAGTGTCAGGTATATAAGTGATGATAAATACTTATTCCCTTCCCTTCTCTATACAATGTTGCTGCTAATGAGGCATCATAGTATAGTGTATAGCATATTGGATTTGGAGTTAGGAATATATTGGATCAAATCTCAGATCAGATGTCTACTATTTGTATAATCCTAGGCAAGTCACTCTTTGCCAACCTTGTTTTTGTCATCTATTAAATGGAGATTATTATCAACACAATAAAATTTAAAAATATAAGTGTATGGGGAGCCTCATAATCTATAAGGGATCCCTATTCTAGTTGAAATTTTTGAATGACATTTGCAAAATACTTGTGGAGAGGTGACTGAATCAAATGCTCACCACTTAGTCCTCACCATTACCCAATCCTGGGTCACCTCCATGAGTTTGAGCTCTGAAATTTATCTCTCTGATCATAATCAATCTTTACATCAACCAACCAAGAAGCATTTATTAAGCTCTTAGTATATGCTATATACGTCCTAGGCAGTAGAAATAAAAAGACAAAAACTAAAGTCTTTTCTCTCAAGGCATTTACATTATATCAGGGAAGACAATATATTTACGAATGATCAAATAATTAGTAAACAAACATTTATTAAACACCTACTATATTCTTGTCATTGTGCTAAGCACTAGGGATATAAAATAGTTATATAATAATACATATCAGGGTTGAAAGGATCAAGTGAGGGTTTTTTTTCAGCATGGGAGAGATGGGAATGTTTGAAGGCAGCAAAGAATGAGGCAGTAGATAAGGTAAGATTGAAAATAAATGATGGAACAGGGATGACAGATGCAGAAATCTTGGAGGATATGGGAAAGAATGGGATTGCTAGAGGAGGTAGAGGGATCTTATTTGTTTAGGAATAAGGTCACCTCATCAAGTGTAACAGGGTTGAAGGAGACAGTAGCAGCAGCATATTAGTGATATTAGAAGAAAAGGGGAGAAGAGGAAGCTCACAATGAATGGACTCACTTTTATGTAAAATATTAGGTATAGTTCTTTGGTGGGTGGGCGGGGTGGGAAGCTACAGGAAATTTAGAGTGGTGAAAAGTTTTGGAAAAGATGATGTGGAGAGTTGTCATGAATTGATAAGGCAGGTATGAAGTGATCATCTAGCAGCAGTAAGGACCCAGTTGAGGTTGTGTTAACATACACTTGTAATGAACCCAGTCAGAACAATTGCATGACTTTCTCTAGCTTCTTTGTTTAGCTTCTACCTATGCAGGAGCAAAGATGGTGAATGGTGGGAGTGATCCAATGCTGAGGATTGTCAGGTAGGAGATTATCAGGACTGGGGATTAAAAGAGTCGAGGACAGTGTATGGTTCAATTGTTTTGTCAGGGATTCAAACTGGGGAAAAGAGGAGAGGGTGGCTAATGAAAAAGAGGTGACCTGGGAGAGAATGAAGGGTCAATGGCATGTAGGTTCTAATGTGAACAAAGAGTAGGGTTTTGTAAGAGAAGGTAAAAGGAAAGGAGAAAAGCCAGTAGCTTACGGTGTAATAAGGAGACTTAGAAATTTAACAAGGAGGTAGAATATTTATGGATGAAGACAAGAACAAATATATAGTCATTTTTGATTGTGGATGAGGTATGGTGGAAGAATAGATCATGAGAAGTGAGTAGATTGAGGTAGTGAATGACTACAATGTTGAGATAGAGTAAATATGTATGTGGAGGTCCCCTAGTATGTATGTAGGAGTTAGAGAGAAGAGAAACATTTTGAGCCAAGTATTGAACTCATTGAAGAATGAATGGGAATGACTCGGAGGTCTGTAGACTACAGTTACCATGACTTTAACTGGGTGGGAGATATGGATATCAAAAAAGGAGAGGTGACTGAGTGATGGAAGTAGGAAGATATTGCAGAAGAGGCAACGGGAAACAAATATTCCAACTCTCCTTCTAGTGAGCCTAGGGGAATGAGCAAAGGAGCAGCCAGTGCTGGAAAAGATGACCAGGGAGGCTGTGTCATCAGAAGGGAACCAGATTTCAGTAATAGCTATCAGATCAAAGGAGTGGAAGAGAAAAATATTTAGATGAAGGGAATGCATATCAATCATCAAAATTGTATAATCTATAGTAGAAATTGTATATATATATATATGTTATAAGCATTTGTAAAGTATGTTAATAATAAACAAAAGGTGATTGGGGGGGGCGGGGGCAGTAGTAGATGGAGTGGGTAATCAGGAAAAACTCTCCGTTAATGAGTGGTACTTCAGTGCACCTTGCAGGAAACTTTAGATTTGAAAAGGAAAGATGATGAGAGGTGCATTCCCAGGTGTGGTGAGACTGGGGGGAATTAGGGCAAAGACATGTGACTGGTAGGTAGTGTTCAAGGAGAACAACAAAAAGTCATTTTGACTGGACTACAGAGTGAGTGAAGGGCAGTAACATATAAGAGTGGAAGCGTTGGATAAAGTTGTGAAAGGCTTTAAATAACAAGAGGAGTTTATCTTTGATTCTAGAGGTAAAATGGAGCTACTGGAATCTATTGAACAGGCATCTAATGTGGTCAGATCTACCAATTCGAAAATTGCTTTGCCAAATCAATTGAGGAAGGATAAAGAGGAGAGAGACTTGGGGTAGGGAGGACAGTTTTAAGGTTTTTGAATTAGTCTAGTCAAAAGGTAAGGAGGTTCTGCACTAAAGTGGTGACCACATGAATAAAAAGGAGAAAGACAGGAAGTATGTTGTGGAGATAGAATCAATATGACTAGGCAACTTAGATCCCGTCTCATCTCTATTTCTGCTTCAATCATCCTTAACCTGGTCTTTGTCCTTGAAATGACTTCCATCCTTCCTGATTCAGTACATCATTTCTGCTCTGGTACCAGTTCCCTTCCTTCACAATCATAACCTGAAGGTTATCTAGTTTTAATATGCATGACCATCCAACCTTGAAACCTTTGCTTTTGGTCTATCTGCTGTTCTCTCCTCATACAGCTTCAGCCTCATTCCTTTCCCACAATTTGGCTTCTCTGCTCTTAAGCCTAAACAGCTGAACATCACTTGTGGTAGTCATGTAACTAGTGCCAATGAGGACCATTATAGATTTGCTGATTAATATCAACTGAGTCCTCACTGTTGCACAGCAATCCTTTTAGGCTTTCATGACTGACTCTGTATCATCCCAATAGCACTCATTCCAAACCTTCCCTCTCTTAAGCTCCCAAGGTCCTTTCTCTGTTGACAGGGGATTTCAACCCCTAATTTACAAAGAATATTGAGGGCAGCTGTTGATCTCTCAACATCTTAATGCTGCACTTAGAACCATGCCACATCTTTAACAATACCCTTATCTTTTACTCTTGACTTGAAGAAGTAACTCCTGTCCCTGCTGACTGACTCCTTTCCAGATACCTACTGTGTGTGGTATGTTGAGGAAGGTTCTTGGGGAGAAAGCACATTTTTATGAAAAGAAAATAGGATCCTTTTGGCAGGAATGGGAAACTCTTTAACATGCAACTCATGCTGTCCTGTCAGAAGACATTGCCATCTAGAGTTTTCATCATGGAAAAAACTCATAAGGTCCAAATTTTTAATTTCCTGTTATAACAAACAGGAATCACAGACCAGAGTAGGTGAACAACTCAGTAATGGCATTTTCTCTTCATCACCTTTACAAAACTTCTGATTCACAGACCTTGGGAGTCAACTTTACTGAACAAATGCGTAGGCTAATTTAAGATGTGGGATGAAAGAGGATTTTTATCAAGAACACATCTTTTTTTCTTCTAGAAGTAGATGTGAATTGCCTGTTTGAGATGGTTGCAACTTTTCAAAGGTTAGTTTGCAAAAGGCTTTTAATGATTAAAACAAACCTATGTATCAGAGGGTTCTGTTTGAAGCATTTTTAAAAAATTCTTCTTAACTGTCTTTTAGAAGATTTATCTTTAGTTTTTCATCCTCGCACTTAGCATAGGAGTTTTTCCAGAGATAGGGGTCTCCAAGAGAGAACTTAAAGTAATCCCGATAACTAAATTTTTTGTCTTGCTTTTATTATTATTCTTTAAATAAAGAGAAATAAATGTCTTTAATTCATGACTCTAGTTTTATTGAAAATGCAGTCCCATCAATGTTTTCCTCTAGTTTCCATCCTAAAGGAGCCGTGGTCTAATGGGGAATATTTCAGAAGTGAGTTTTCTGTTTCATAAGTGGGTGGAGGGATAGGGAAGAGAACCAATTGGGCAAAACAGTGGGAAAAATTGTTAAAGAAATAAATTTAAAGTGAATTTATTGCTAAATAGCACTTCTTTTAAAGGAGAATGATGGAATTTTCACATCCAGATCCCCAGAGAATAAGGATTATTTTGTTTTTATTTTCTTTGTCATTGGCTTCTGTCATATGAAGTCTTCCAAAAAAAGGTTAATCTATGAACTTATTTTCAATTCACCAAGCATGTATTAAATGACCACTTTGTGCCAGGCATTGTACAAGTTGCCTGGGTTCAAGGAACTGAATTCTACTAGGAAAATCACATGTACACAGAGAAATCAATGCAAGCTACAAAAAAAGGATTTATAAAATAATTTTTATGTACCAGAATCTTTCCCTTTTGTGACTAAAGAACTGAGTACATGAAATTGAAACTCTGGTTATCTGGATAACTGCTAAATTTATATGGGGTGTTTTGGAAATAGTTTATGAACTGGGAGAAGCAGGCTCTTTCCCTATAAGAATCATAGAGGTAAAATCCAATGAAACCCCCAGAAGTTTATGCCTGAGATCATATACAAGGCTCTTCTTTGATATTATATATGGACTGTATTTTCTCTTTATCTTTTCAGTTTCCAGGCTTTTTTCTCCCACCCTTTAGGATAGGTTTTTCTTGATTCTTTTTATTGAAATCAAAAGGTCTTCACAGTGATAAGTGATCTGGAATAATACAGGACATTTTATTAGCAAAAGAAATGACCCAATTAAATGAATTTAAAAGTATGAAAAGAATAAACTCAAAAAATGACCCAATTAAATGAATTTAAAAGTATGAAAAGAATAAAGTCAATAGATGATAACTTTATTTTCTACTCTCGAAAAACAAAACAATATCAAATTCTTGAAATTTAGAATGACACAATTGTTTCTGGCATCCAAGCTATTCCTAGTGTCAGTACATAATGTACAAATCCAAACTATTTTTTTTTACCTTTTTCTTTTAACTTTTCTGAGGAAAGGATCTATTGTTACCTGTAATAGCATTGTTATCAAAATTTTATTTTTAACCTTAACCTATAATTCTAATTCTTTTTGTTGATTTTAATTTTATTAGTCTACAAACCAGCTTGGGAGAAAGTGGTCAGCATTGCTGGATAGCATTTAAAATCATAGATTAAGAGCTAGAAGCATGTTTTTTTTCTGTTTGTTTTTTGATGCTACCCCTCCTCTTACACTGCTGATAGGGAAACAGAGATTTAGGGAAGTGAAGGAATACAAGTTGCATTCATACTCTTCAAAGTACTCCCAAAGGAAAGGGAAGATAGACATAAGGTTAGGGTCTAGAGAGGGATTAAAATAGGAAAATGTTTAATTAAAAGAAACTAATGAAGATAAAGTTTGTAACATGAAAAAAATACATGCATAAAGCTAAATTTTCCATGTTACTTCAATAAGTTGCCCTTGTCTGTAGTACATTCTTTCTTCTTTTTCTTCTTGTTCTTGCTCTTGTTATTGTTCTTCATCTTCTTTATCTTGGTTGTCTTTTATCCTCCTCCTCCTCTCGTCCTCCTCATCCTCCTCCTCGTCCTCCTCCTCTTCCTTCTCCTCTCCCTCCTCCTTTTTCTTCCTCTTTTCCTTCTCTTCCTTCTCTTCCTCTTCCTCCTCCTCCTCCTTCCTCCTTTTCCTCCTCCTCTTTTTCTGGTAAATGTGGCCAAAGAGAGTCAATACCAATAAGGTAATGGAGATTTTTTAAAAAATCCATGAAATCATTAAAGTGATTTTCAGAACAATTTTTGCTATCTCATTTCCTTTTGCTGTATTCAATTGCACACAAAGTAGGATATCCCAGAATCCTTGTATTGTAATAAGCTATTCTGAATATTTTAAATCTATCTCATAGTTACTTACCAAGGAGAAAAGTAGATCTAAAGGAAGGAACAGAAGTAGTTTTCTACAAAAGACTGAAGTAGACCCTTCATCTTTCATACAAGCACTTCAAAGAGCCACCAAAAGAAATGGATTAGTGTCTAGAGGCTACATGAGTTTTTGGCAGAATTATAAGAAAAAAAATCTTACACTGGCTTAATAGAAAGGAACTGTCTTTGTACCTTCTGTGTGGAAATACTGTTTCATTGCAAGGAAAGGCAAAAACAAAATAACTTGAGTATACAAGTAGAATTGTTGCAAAACAGTTTTCTGACTTCTGACAATCATTCATTCTCTAGCCCCCATCTCCCCACCCCCACTTTCCCTGTTACCATAGAGACAAAGAAGAAATTGGAACTTTTTCTGTTTTTCTTATCTTTTATCATGCTTAAATCTTCTACGGAGATGTCTTATTTTGGTCTCTGTAAATAACTGAAAGGATTTTTGCCATCATTTAATTACACTGCTTTATTTTTGTAGCCTTTGTGGCATGTTGAAAGTGGCAATAAAAATGAAATTGGGTTTCTTCAGATATGATAATGACATTAGTGGAATATTTTAGTCTCTCTCTGGGGTACATATGTGGCATGGCTATTTCTCCTCATTATAACTGGAGCTTGGAAATGTGTTTAGTAAATGATGGTGAATACTCTGTGTGGGTTTCTAAAAAAAAAAGAAAGAAGATTACACCGTATATTCCCGTGAATAAGAAAGACTAATTAAGTTTTGTATGTTTTCTATATTTCCCATAACTTACTTGATGTGAACTGCTAGATATAGCCATTTTTAACCATCCATCCTTTAATGTTATGCTCCATATTTATTTAGTCTTCTGAGTGAGGTGATAAAGAAATACAGTAAAAGAAATAGTTGCTTTGCAATTAAATAAAATTATATCCAGCTCATAGGATGACAGCATCCTTTTCTCTTGCCAGACAATAGGCTCAACCAAGAGACAATAATCAAACTATTGTAAGTTGTATGTCATATATTAAATAAGTTTCAGAGCCCCAGCCCATGCTCTAGCTTGGTGCAGTGGCTGCCACCTGCTGTAGCTGCCAGCCCAATAGCTGCCAGCCAGCTACTACCAGGGTCATAGTCTACTTCAAAGTCAGGGACCTTTGGCAAAGGATGTAAATAGAGGGGGAACACAGGAAGCAGCTGAATTCAATTCAACAACTTAACCAGCATTTATTTAGCACCTAACATTTTACAGGTATTAGGAGATGAAACAAAAATGAGATGATTCTTGACCGTCATGAACTTATAAGACATGTGAAGATGCTAAAAAGGTTTTCAAGCACAGGAATGATTTTACCATGTTACCAAGCTGAAGGATATTAACACAGAACAGTTAGTCTGTAAGAACTTGTTGTCTCTTTTTGTGGTATGCAACAAGAACAGAGTTTATATGATTTTGATAATTATAGTACTTTGTTCATCATAACTGGATACCATGATGGAGTTGACCAATAAATTATAATGCTGAAAGAGAAATTAATCTAATAATTGTTTAATGTAATACAATATCCAGTTGCATTTATTTGTTATTACCAAAGAAGCATTTGGCAACCGTTTAAAGTTCTTAGTAAGCTGTATTTCATGTATATATCAAGTTTAGAATTCCTTGATGTATGCAACTACAGAGATAACTTAAAAATTTTCAAATATATTGTCAAATTCTTCACTGAATTTATTAACCTTTGTATTCTCTTCAATAATTGTTGGAATTCAAAGTGTAATTACTGTTATGGCTTGACTTCTCCTTATGCTGTCATTAGCACTGTAACATGAAGTGACTAAGCATTCATCAGTTGATTTTTCTTGCTGCTTTTGGTAAAAAATCTTTTCCATTTTCATTGCTTTCCTTTCTATGCATCATCCTTTCATTTAGTCATATCTTTCCCATGTCTCCTGGAATTGTTTTTGGTGAGCAAGACAACAGTTACAAGTTTTGGTGCTTCAAGGAATACATCAACTCAGTCTTTGACCAATGATTTCACATTTAGAGTATAAACAGTTAATGGTACAGATAGATTACAAATTTTGTGAATCTTATAACCCTCCTTTACTCTTATTTCTCATGGTAATATCTGTTCTAATAGCCTTTTAGATAGAAAAATACCCTTGGAAGAAATGGTTTCAATCCTTATGGTCATAGTTAGGAATAATTTAAGTTCATATCTGCATAATTCACGAATGGTTTGGTCAATCCTTTTTCTGCTTTGGTTGGGGGGAGGGTACTCACCTTTCCTCATATCCCATTTCTGTGTAATGAAAAATTGTTTTTGGAGAATGACTTCTGAACAATGGTAACATACACTGGGATGAATAATGCTGACCTGAATGCATTAATTGATGTCATTGGTGAGGTTTAGAGTACATGGGATGAGCAATTAACCAAACATTTCAGATTTCTCTTTCCTGTGAACTGGTTTTGAGAGATTCTCCGAGACAGAAAATTGATAGGCATGGTAAACACACTGTAGTTGCCTAATTAGCTTAGGTAGAGCAATTACTGATGTTCAATATCTATCAACAAAGCAAAGGTGCTTTAAATGTCATATAAACACTAGAAATAAAAGGAAAGCACAAAGGGATTTAACACAACTAAATAACTGAATGAAATTTGACTTTTCCTCAAGCTTGCCATTTATCGCAGAAAACTCAGTGTAGGGAAAAAAAAACCCTTTTTGGTTTAAAATACATTTACACATTTAGATATATTATAGAAGTAATACTGGCCTGAATATTCTATAATGTATCAGCAATGTGAAATTGTGAGGGAAAAACAGTGTAAAGTAGAGGTATCAAAATCTGGCTCAGAGATTATAAACTGGCCACAAAACCCCAGACAGTTTAGAATGTAATTGGGAAATTTAACAAAGTAAAATACAGCACATCATAGATAATGTTAATTTGTGGTTTTCCAAATCAGTATGTAGCCAGCAGGGATTTGTTCCTATTTGAGTTTGACACCATTAGTCCAAAAGGATATTATCAGGATAATGTATGAATGGAACCAACCATGTGGTGAGAACAGGAGATAACCAATGAATAGGCTACGTGTTTCCAGATGTACTTTCCATATAAAGTCAAGGGATCTAGAGGAATTTGGTCAAACGACTCTCAATGATCTCTTTTCCCATTCCAGCAGATCCTCTGCTGTATAATTGATCTTAAACTGTGTCTGACCAATGGATTGCTATTTCTTCCAGGAACACATGCACACACACACACAAACACATCAACAACAAGCCTCTTATAGACTACCTTAGAACAAATTCCCGATCTTATCTTTTCTTAATTCTTACCTATGTTTCTTTAGGAATCATTTCACACTAAGATCTCAACACATTTTTCTTTTCTTACTCTCCTTACTTACTGGTTTAAGTTTTCTTACATTCATCTTCCCAGGTCTTCCACAATAATTAAACTTGATGAATTCACAGGGGTTCTTCTAACAAAACTAATTTCAGCTGAAAACTGTCTTTGTTTATAATGTAAGCCTATTTCTTCATTTTCTCTCTCTCTCTCTCTCTCTCTCTCTCTCTCTCTCTCTCTCTCTCTCTCTCTCTCTCTCTCTCTCTCTCTCCACACACACACACACACACACACCACAAAAACCTCACAACATCCAAAATATCTCAACATCATGAATCCTTGACACTTATACAACCTTAACACCTATAATAAAATGGAAAGGTTCTTAGTCACCATGCAGTCTTATATACATGTCTATCTATATCTATGTATATTTGTGTCTAGAGCCCACGTTGATAAACCAAAGACAATAGCTCATGTTCATGCTAAATGTGTGGTACATGGGTCCCCATGGTGTTTCTTCACTTTTTATTTAAGTCCAAGTTAATGGTGCTGTTAGAGTATTAACCTATTTAATATCTATAACTTTTGAGTCTCTACCTAAGAATCTTTTATAATACCAGACCAGATGGCCATAAATTCAAACTAAGACAACTAGTGAAAGAAAATAGCAAAGCAGTAAGAGGGAATTTAACAAGTCATTAAAAACACTAAGCATCAGAGCTCAAATAGCTACCAAGCCAATATGTATATCCTGGAAATGCTATGTTGGTTCCCAGTTAACCACTCTGTCTCTCTAATTCAACAAGAGAAGGGCACAACAGCCACTCCCAGAAAGCCACTAGGGAAATTGATCACAGTTCTAGGGAATGCTAGATTTTTCAATATGGGAACCACCAACTGGAGAATGTGGACCATGTACAGGATCCAGATGATCAGAGAAATTCCTTGGCACTTGAGAATGTTGTTTTCTCATTAAAGGAAATTCACAATCAATTAAAATCCTGGCATGTGGTTCTTAGAATGATCATTAAGGTTTGAATGAGGAATCAGTAGTCAACAAATGGCCATTTTCTTTTTATCTCTTTTTAGATAATCTTCATGCTTTCCCAATCCTGAATTTCATTCTTTGTGTTTTCCTCTAGGGATTTTCCGAGTATCCTATACTTGCTAATCACACTGCAAACTCATGTACACATTTCTGAAGAATGAAGCTCTAAAAAGAATATGGATTATATGTCCAGGCACATCCATTATACATGAGTCAGGATCACTTCCATTGACAAAGATAACTAATCACAATCTTAATATCTTGTGTTGCAACTATAAGCCTCAGAACGCTAGAATCTTGACTTAGAACTGAACCTTCACAAGTTAGATGTATATATATATATATATATATATATATATATGTGTGTGTATGTGTGTGTGTGTGTGTGTGTGTGTGTGTGTTGTGTATTGTATGTTAGATGTATATATGTGTGTGTGTGTGTTCTGTGGATGAATATACATATGTGTATTGTATGTTAGATGTATATATGTATGTGTGTTGTGGAACTCAATGATTTTATTACTTACATAATACAGGTAGAATATCTTTTTTTTTTAATAAGCAATTGGGGTTAAGTAACTTGTTCAAGGTTACATGGCCAGTTATTTCTGGGTGTGGTGCTAAGTATCAGAGCCTGGATTCGATTACAGGTCATCCCGACTCTGGGGCTGGTGCTCTTACTCACTGAGCCACCTGGCTGCTCCAAAAGGTGGAATATCTTAATTAAACTAAGTTATTATCCTGAATAATAAAAGGATGAACAGAAATCTAGTCCTTGAATTTGATAATTTTCTATATCTGCTGTTACTGTTATGTGAACATCAGTAAGCAAGAATAAGACGTACACCAAGAAACATATTTCACATGATTTATGGAAAAAACACACAATAGCTAATAGCCATAGTAAGGTAGAGAAATGGGTGAATATATGAAATATGGTTCTGTTCCCATTTTAATTTCCAGTTTAACCATTTCTTTGTTCTAATTAAGATATTCTGTTTTCTTTACAGCTCTTAGTGATGATGGATTTTTAAAGTTTTAGAGTCTGACACTACATATTATATGTTTTTACATATTATATACATCACCATGGTTTTGACCCATCTTAGGATCACAGCTTTGTGCCTCTAGTCAATTCTATTCATAACACTCTAAAAGCTGAGTAGAACTGACAGGACAAGGGGATGTAATTGACTTGTGGAAAGGAATGTCAGCTGACTGTTCTTACTGGGACTGAAGTTCAAGTCCACTTCTCTTTCTCTAGTTTGAGTTCCCTGCCAGGGACCCTGAATAGAAAAAAAAAAAACACTGTCAGTAGGGGCTTTTGTCTAAATTGGGACTTTCCCACGTCTTCCATTGGTGGATTGGTTGAAATTAGTTGTTAGCAATTCATCCAGTCCTTAAATATATTATAACAGTAAGCATTTTTTATGTGACTACATCTTTGATCAAGACATGCTATCTTCCTGAAGCTTGAAAAGAATTAACCTTTCTTTAAATATAGTCAGGTCCAGAGACAGCCAGAGGCAAAATTGTAGGTGAAATTCATATTTGGTTGCCACAGGCTTCCACCCTTTGCAGCCTTTCCCTGTTCTGAGGCACCCTAGTCAGTAATCTTAATGCTATTTGTCATGAATATCTTCAATGTGAATTTGTCACTGTTACCTCTTCCAAGCTATTTGCATTTATCACTTTTATCTCATCTTGGAATGAAAGGCTTTTTCTTGAGTTAAAGTTTGAGTATAAGTGAACAGGGAGGAAATAGAATTTTGGTCTAGGGAGTCTTTCAGGTGATCTGAAATCATAGAACTTAAAGAGCACTTTTGCAATATTGGGTTGAATTCAAATTTGACTATCAGTCTGATCTAGAAATTTGCTAATTTTATTCCTACTGAAAACAATAGGATATATTTAAATTTAACTCATGACAAAGAGTGCACATACAAACATGCATAAATTCTCATTTTTCTTACACTTTTTCCTTCTGATAGTTTTATTATGTTGCAATTTGCAATCATGTCAGTAAATACGGATTCAGAAATGACCAACCAACAGATTTTCTCAGACCTTTTTTCCCTCCCAATTCTATAGTTTTGTTTTGACATCACTATTTTCCTTTTATTCCTCCCCACCATAATGTTGAACCCTTCTTTGTAAAAAAAAGAAAGAAAGAAAGAAAAGGTATCTAAGCAATGCCAACTGATTTAGCAACTCCCTTTAACAATGTGACTTCATTTTACATCTGAAGTTGCCACTTCTCCATTGTAAGGACACAGATGTTTCCTTATCAGTTCTCACCACCTGAGATTATTCACTTTAGTCAGGAGAACAAATTTTAACAGTCATGACAATTGCTATTCCATTTGCCCTAAGGAGACATAACACTTAGTCACAGGAGAGTGAGGGTCTCTAGCCCTCTGAACTAAAGGAATATGAATTGTAGTCTATTACCAGGGCTCAAGATAAAAATCTAATGTTTAAAACTATCTTTCTTTTTTGAGGAAATTGAAAGAAGCTCAACTTGCAGAGTTTTCTCTGGAGAAACATTTGTTTCCTAGACCTTGGGATCAATCAGTGTGCAGCAGGTGAGTTCAATACTCAAGGAAAGTATAAAGGAACACAGGAATTCTACTGACTTTTTGCAAATTAATAGCAAGTCTGCATGTACAACTCCGGGGCCCTAAGAGGAGGCAGGGAAAACATTGCTGGTTTAAAAATGGCATTCTTTTTAGTGAATTTGTCATCCTGTCAGGAAAAGAGCTAGGGGACTATTCTCCATTTAGTTCAGAGAATAGCTTTTAAGCAGTTGGTTTGGCAAATTGTTCCTTCTGTTTTAAGCTGTATTTGGTTAATCATGCCCAGTAGGGCTGTGTACTTTGAGTTCAACTAAAACATTGTACATCTTTAAGGAAAAGCACCATGGAAGGAAAGAGAAAGTCCCTTCTCCCAAGGGTGTCGATGACAACATCTACCTTCTGCATTTGGACATTTTATTCTTAATATGACAGAGCCTTTCTGTGTTTGCAGATCATGGGCTCCATTCCTATCCATTCAGTGGATTCATATATATTAATATATAAATGCATAAAGGATTTGGAATTCTGTGTGATGAATAACAATATGTAACCTCCTTCCCTTAGTGTGGATCTTGATTTCTTGGATAAGAACTAGGAAGAGCCCTGAGTCATAGCAAGTAAATTTCTTGCCCCATAGTGATACAACCAGTTGGGACTTGAACCTAGGTCTTCATGACAATAAGCCCAGAAGCTTTCTACCATGCCATAGAGCCTTCTCAGATATTAGACTTTTAAAAACCTAAACATTTAATTTTTACAAGTCATGTAAAACTGCAACATATTCGCAAAGGAATCTCCCATAGTGTATAATTCTAAAACCTGGTAAAATATATATAAAATGGGATTATGGCTGATATTACATGGGATTTTACACTTGAGTAGCTTTCAAACTATCTTTAAGCATTTGAACTTTTGTCAAGTTGATAAGTGATTGAAAGAAGTGATTATTTTACTTGGCTTCAGAAGGCAGAACTAGGAAAAATGGGTAAAAGTTGGAAGGAGGAAAATTTAAGCTTGATATATGGGCAGAGGAGGTGGGAGAGACAACATTCTCTGGATAATTAGTGTGCCAAAAGAGCAGAGGGCTATCTGAGGGACTAATGAATTCCTCATCAAAAGAATCTTTAACCAAAGGATGGATGGCACTTGGATATACTGTTGGATTTATTGAAGATTATTTTTCAAGGTACAGGTTGAATTATGTGAGTACTGGGAATACTTCTGTCTAAAATTCTATTTAGTAGATTTCATTTGCTAAAAACAAAGGATTGTACATGTTTTATAGGTTAGTACTTACATTATCCAATGTTTCTGACTCATGTTTGTTTCTCTTTAAACTTCACTACTGAATAGGTAGATATAGCATTTCTTCCATACCCCTTCCCCCCCCCCACCCCCGTCCCCGTCCCGAGTCCCTGAGTCACTCTTTATCACTTCATGGAAATCTTCATGTGTCTTTTTGAATTCCTGATATTTCTCCTTTCTTATAATTCTTTAATATTCCATTATACTGACATATCACTATTAATTCCCTGGACACATGCATTGTTTTTATCTTTTTGCTATTATAAATGATTCTACGAATATTTTCACTAAGATTTTTTTCTTATCATCAATAACCACTTTAAGACATAAACCCAATATTAGGATCACCTGGTCAAATGGTATGAATAATTTTGTAATATTTATTGTATAATTCCAAATTGTTTTCAGTATGGTTTGGCCATTTCACAGCTCCACTAATAAGGTTATTTAATCCATGCCAAAGCTTAATTTTTCCATCTTTTGCCATTTTTAATAGTTTGATGGATGTTGTATTAGATTTCACAGCTGTTTTAATTTATATTTCTCTGATTCTTTAGAAATTTTGAGCCCTTTATAAAGATGGTTATGGTTTATGTTTCTTTTTTTGAAAACTATTCAAATTCTGTGATCATTTGGAAAGCAGTTTTTAACCTTATAGACTTATGTCAATTTTAGATATGACTTTTAATGGATACTTAGTGCAAATTTTCCATATGAATTAATGAACCAATCAATGAAAAAGCATTTATTAAGCACTGGGGATAGAAATAGAAAAGCAGAGCCATTCGTTGCTTTCAAGGAACTCACATTCTTATTTTTTAAATGTTCACTTAAATTTTTTTTGAGTTTCAAATTCTCTTCTTTCCTTCCTTTCCTCTCCCTTTTCTGAGACAGTAAGCAGTTTGATATAGGTTATACATGTGCAATCATGCAAAACCCATTTCTGTATTAGTCATGTTGTGAAAGAAGACACAGATTAAAAAGAAACCCATGAAAAAAATAAAATGAAGAATTGCATGCTTTGATCTGCCCTGAGACTTTATCAGTCCTTTCTCTGGAGGTGGATAACATTTTTTCATCTTGAATCTTCTGGAATTGTCTTGGATCATTGTATCACTAAGAATAGCTGTCATTCTTAGTCAATCATTATAGGATATTGCTGTAACTATGTACATTATTTTCCTGGTTCTGCTTGCTTCACTTTGTATCAGTTCATATAAGTCTTTCCACATTTTTCTGAAACCATTCTGCTCATAGTAACACTATATAAATGTTAGCTCTTATGGTCTCATGGTCCCTAGGTTGAAGTGGTAAAACAAATGGTAATGCAACTTTAAAAATATCATTCCAGTACAAAAAATATCCATTTCTGACATTGAACCACTTAACAATAGTAAGTACTTTACTATTAAGAAGTTTCTTTCCTGAGTCTTCAGTTAACTGTGGCTACTAAGGAGGCAGGGGCTACAATACCTATGTCTGGTGGTAGTTGGTCAGTATGTTGTGGTGGTAAGGATGGTGCATGCCTTCTTCTCTAAAAAAGTTACTTACTAAAAACATGGCATCAGTGACCATTCTGGAAATAGGGTTGGTCATCTAGGGAGAGGCAGGTTGGGGAAGGGACTACTTTTTTCAGGCTTCTATGTCTTTTGCTATCTTCAGAAGACTCTGAGAGTATGGGTTAGTTAAGGTGGTGGCAGTGTTTGGCCGCTATGGCAGGTATCTGCCCTAAGTCTCTCCCTCATGGGGTATGTTGTTATATTAGCTAGGCTAGTTGACTAGCCCCATAATTGCCTATTGGTCATCAGCTGATGGGAATGGTTGATTGCTTCTCCACAATGTTTATTTCCCTGAAGGCTCACTGAAGAAGCTCTTTACTTGCATATAGTCAAAGAAATCTAGTCTGTCTTTTATAATATTTTCTAAGGTAATAACTGATAGGGTAGAAATTCATTCCTATCTATAAGTGTAAGACTCATCAACTTCCTTGTGCCTTTGACCTTTTAATGGGGCTACTTTAAATATTTAGCTTCTTTAAATCTCATTTTCCTAAAAGCTCTAGGTCTGACAAATGTTTACAACATCTTTTCTGAACAGTAATACTTTGTGTTTTTGACTTTATTTACTGGGGTGCACATTTTTCCTAGTAAGTTCTTCTTATCTAATCTAATCCACTGATCAACTGTTCTTTTGGAAATCAAGAATTAGGATGACATTTTGATAATTACTACTTTACGATTAATTTGAAATTTGATGTCACATCCCTTCATTTTAAACTGTTTTCACTGTCTCTAGTTATTCTTGACATTTTGTTCCTTCATATGAATTTTTATTTTTAGAAGCAGCTAGATTGTGCAATAGCTAGAACAATGGACATGTAGTGAGGAAGAGCAGAGTTTAAATCTGACCTCAAAAAGTTCTTAGTCATGAGACCCTAGGCAAGAAAATTCACCTCTGCGGCCTAAGTTTCCTCATCTGTAAAATGAGGATAATATTAACACTTACCTCCCAGTCTTGCAATCAGGATCAAACAAAATATTTGTAAAGTGCTTCACAGACCTTACAGCACTATATAAATGGTAGTTATTGCTACAATTTTCTATTTCTATACATTAGAGATGGTTCTACAGTCAGTAGATTTATTTGGGTAGTTTTTAATTAGTATTATATTGACACAGTTCACCCATGAAAGTGGAATAGATTTCCATTTATTTAGGTCTTTCTTTATTAAAAGAGTATTGTTAGGATTGTTTAAATAAGTGCTATATGTAGGTTGCCTCCATGGTAGCTAATCATATTTTCCTGTTATTTTAAGCAATATTTCATATGTCTTTTGCTTTCTTTCTTTTCACTTACACACAGAACTTCTTATGAATTTTTTTTTGCTTTTTGGAAGGGGGAAGGCAGGGCAATTGGGGTTAAGTTACTTGCCCAAGGTCACATAGCTAGTAAGTGGTAAGTGTCGGAGGCCGGATTTGAACTCAGGTCCTCCTGACTCCAGGGCCAGTGCTCTATTCACTGTACCTCTTAGCTGCCCCATTCTTATGATTTTTTGTCAGTTTACCATGTATGTGGTATGTGTATGACACAGTTGTGTCAATGTCTTTTTATTCACTAGAGTTTTCTAGCTAAACCATCACAACCGCAAATAGAACTGTTGCCTCTACTTGTCCAGTGCTAGTCCCTAAAATTCTAAAATCATAATATTATTGTTATCATTTAAAATTTAAATAATAATAGTTACTTGCTTCTTGCCCGATCTTTTTAGTAAAGCTTCAAAGTTTCTCCTTTATAAATAATTGTGTTTTGGGGTTTAGATCAATGACTTTTTTGCATCTATTTACACAATCACATATTTTTGTTTTTTATTAGTAATGTCATTGAATTATGTCACTTGTTCCTTAACATTGAGCAATTCCCATTATTGACCCCAAAGTGAAAGATCAAAAAGTATAGTTACTGATTCATATGCTTACTTCCTCACTTCTGCAAATAACTTTCTTTAGCACTATAATATCTTTACAATCTCACAAATGACTAAAAGGTATAGAGAAAACAAGAGCTTTATGTGCTTATTGTTTATTGTCTTAAAAAACAAAAATGCATTTAATTTGGAAAAACAGCATGCTTCCTCAAAGGCTTATTTTGATACTGAGTTCCTCCAGTCTTTGAGGCAAAGTAAGGCTTGATATGAATTCCCCACTATGTTCCCATGCCTGTAAACAAAAAACAGGTCCTCTGGGTTTCTTGTAGGCTAATCTTGTACCTTGTTTTTATAGTTAATGTTATATAACTATATTTTTAAATGGAACTAATTTAAAAGCTCTATTTTTTTTCTTGTAACTCTAGAATTATCTAACATAAAATAAATCTAGCTATTACTAAAAATAGTTGGCCAAAATGTTTTAAGTGTGCAAACAGAATGGTAAGTTGATATGTTGTAATGGGTATCCTACTCAAAAGGTGGGCATAACTATTTTGGATGCATTTGGTCATCACTCTGGATTGTATTAATATTGTTACAAAATGGTATTGTACAGAATAAAAGATGCAAAGCAGATGCAATTAATTTGCACTAAAGAGAAGACAGAGAAACTAGGATTGTTGTCCAAGATGTTTCATCCAAAATCAGTAGCAAATTATTACAGGTTTGTGCTTCCTGATGCTTGTTTCTTTTAACCTTGGAACATGCCAGACTGCATTCTTCCATGGCTTATAAGGCATCACAT
The DNA here is from genome assembly GCF_028583685.1 of Petaurus breviceps papuanus. Classification (NCBI taxonomy): domain Eukaryota; kingdom Metazoa; phylum Chordata; class Mammalia; order Diprotodontia; family Petauridae; genus Petaurus; species Petaurus breviceps. The sequence goes on from NW_027185698.1 coordinate 4,606,503, forward strand.
TCATTATCTGGGTATTATGAGTAGTAGTCATTATTAAATATTTTTCACAGTAAATCTAACACTACTTTTTAAATCAAATAAGAATCCCTGTTGTTTTTGTTTTCTCTAAAGTTTTCCTGTCGGGAACTAAAACTAAATATACTTATATGTTTAAGAGAAAAAGGAATAATGTAAAAAGTTTAAAAAAACAAAAAAGGATTAAAATAATATTTTGTCTATCCATTATTATAGACAACATTTAAATTTACCAATAAGACCTATGGATGCAATGTTAATCAACAGTATAGTTCAGAAAATAATTATTTCCTTATGAAGTAGTAACATGGCAAAAAAAAGAAAGAAACCAAGGAAATGACTGTTCCAATTATTTGATTAAATACTAGTTCATTCTTTTTCTTCCCATGAGCATTTGGTTAGGACAAAATTATAATTCTGGCATTCAAGAATTTTACTATTAATTTTGAGCAGGTCATGAAAGATAAAAAAAAGTGTGTGTGTATGTGTAATTCTATGTCATATAGGTATGAAGGCTGTCAGGCTTTTCTGAAAATACAATCCATTTTTCATGAAAAATGGGAAATGCTCTCATCCATGAGCAGTTGATCTCAGAGGTACAGAAGAAAGAGCAAGATGGGAAAATCAACTGTACCTTAGACTGAGTGCTACAGGCTCACTGCCTGATATGAAATCAAGAAATCTGGAAAAGACAGCCTTTCTACTGCTCATTAATAGGATATCGGGACAAAAGGAAAATAGGGTGGAATTTCTTAATTAAACTTTGCAATTGTTTTTTTTTATTCTAGTACTTTGAAAGAGTGAAGAGAAAAAAACTTTCCTATAACCTTTTAATAACTCTCAGTCAATTGATAAACCATCTTTTGTTCATGGCTGTAAACTCTCTGTTATGAAGAATGCCTTGAGTCAAAGATACTCACCATTTTTTAATGAGGATATTCTGTATATTGTTTAGGTGGTGCTGTGGAGGGTTAGTGAAAATCAGCCTCAGTGGAAGTTAAATAAAAGGTCAGGAATTACATTTTGATATAAAAGTATTTGTGTTAAAAGTGGGAATGCTGGTTTTCCACACATTCATGGTCCTTTGTTTTTTGGAGGAATATCAGACTTACCAGAAAAATGTCAAAGTAAAAAGTCTCAAAGATGAACACTTCTCCCAAACTCCCTAGCCTTCCTTAAAATTCTGAATTAAAGAACTTTCCACTTGTTTTCAGAACCCCACTGTGTGGATCCTTTCTCCAAGTATGGTCCTAGAAAGAATTTTGAATTGAAGTGAAGTGGGTTTCTGGGGGTACCTCTATCCCCTTAAAAACACTCAGTGCCTAAGCCTGTGAAGTTTTCCGTTATGGTCTGCCCCCTCAGGAATTTTCCTGATTTGGACTTTACCTCTTCTCCATAAAAACATATCAAGGTCTTGTTGGGAGACAAATGGTAATCTAATTATAGGCTCAAATGTAGATTCATTTATCATCTTTATGTAAATGTTTCTCATCTCTAAATATACATAGTCCTAATCTCTCTCCAGAGCTCCAATAAAGTCACCACCTACATTTCAATCTGAATGTCCTGGAGATGACTCCACTTCATCATATCCAAAACAGAACTCATCATCTTTCCTAGCAAACCCATCCCTCTACTAAACTCCCCTATTACTATTGAGGCACCATCATCCTTAATGACTCAGGCAGGCAACATCTTTCACCCTCTACTCTTGATCCTTATTCTCTGTACATTTCCATATCAGGTCATGAAATATGACAAGAAAGCACTACATGGGAGAAGTGATGAAATGGATATTACTGGAGAGATTTTTGCCTGGGTAAAAATTTGGCCAGTCACATAGTGGGAGAGAGGAAAAGAAGGATAATTGATAGGTAATGCCATTGACAGCATTGCATGAGGCTCCTGGAGCATCCTTGTAATGGCAAGAATTCTAGACTATTGTTCCCAGCATGTTGAAGAATGTTATAAGAAAATATGGACAAAAATTGCATGGGCAGCCACAAATGGATTGTAAACTTCATTATTGCAAAGAATAAGCACATAAGTGAAACCACAGAAATCTGGTGGCATCAAAATAATGTTCATAGATACACAGTAAGATTTTAAGAAGAAAAATAAACACTTTTTCCTCTGAAAGGACAAGGAAATATTCAGGAGCAAGCTGGAATGAAAGGGACAAAAAGCTATGAAAATTCCTTTTATTTTTACATGAATTGTCTTTATAAAGAAACAGTTAAATAATGATAAGGCACTTAATTTGTCCTAGTTGAAGAATAAATAATAAAGCATTATTTCATATTTCTAAGTCTCCAGATTATGATAAAGTATGGTTTGAATGTTACATGGTTTCCATATATACATTCTCTCAGAAAGAGTTATCTGGCAACGTCCTTCAAAACAATATAAGTAGGGATGGGCTGAAGCCACAAAGAGGGTGGGATAACTGTGGCTTTGCTTCCGGATTGTTTCTTATTGAGAGAACTTTCAGTCCTTTGCCAAAAATGACTGTTCGCCACTAATTAGTCAACATAATTAATTAAAATAAGAAGCTGAAAGATAGTAGACTATGGAGGACTCCTCCCCAGCACTGCCTTCCTTCTCCCCAGCCCATAACTTCTGTTAATGGCCTCATTGGGGGATGAGACCATCTCTGTCTTCCTCCTCCCAGGCTGGTATCCATGTACTCAACCACTAGACACTTTGTTCTTTTTTGTTTTTTCCCAGGAAGAGCTTGTATGTTTTCTGGACACAAAACGTCTAGTTATAGCTCTAGGGGCAGGAAGAAAAGATGTGGGAAATTTTCAACACTAGACTGACACAACTGATAAACACACACACACACACACATACACACAAATGTATAGTCTTCCAAGAAGGAAATGGTTAAATGTAATTATGGGAGGTTTATTTGTTGGGTATGGAAATAGGGAAATTAGAGGAGAGGTCTAGAGCCAAGCTTAAATCCATAACCCTATTTTAATGATAAAAATCTTTCAATAACCAGTAATAAATTTAGGTTAACATATAAAAATAAAATGTGACAGTAAATCAGACAACAACAATCAATTGAAGTGAAGACTGACTAGTTCTCTTTTTATTTTATTTTTTTAATTTTTTGCTTTTTGGAGGGCAATTGGGGTTAAGTGACTTGCCCGAGGTCACAGGGCTAGTTTTTGTGTTAAGTGTCTGAGGCTGGATTTGAACTCAGATCCTCCTGACTCCTGACTCCAGGCCAGTGCTCTATTCACTGTGCCACCTACCTGCCCCTGCCTAGTTCTCTTAAAAGGAAAATGTGCTTTAAAATTTGGTTAGAATAATAGATTGATAAATTAGATCTTTACCTTTTTAATTTTTTTAATTTATGAAATAAAACAAGCATTTCCATAACATAGTAAAATAAAAAATATGATTGCACATGAAACTGTAAATCTATTATGTACAACTTTCTACTCTTTTTAAATGTATAATAAAGTTATCAAGGAAATTTCTTTTTTTTCTTCTCTACCTGCTCTAGAGATGGTTACCATTAGAAGCAAATAGGATATACATACATATATGTATATATACACATATGTATATATGTAAAATTATTCTATACCCACTTCTATCTATCAGTTCTTTCACTGGATGCAGATAATGTCTCTCTTCACATGTCCTTTACAGTTAATTTGGGTATTTATAATAGTCAAAATGATTTATTCACTCAAAGTCATTCTTAAAACATTGCTATTACTATATACAATGTTCTCTTGGTTCTATATTTTAATGGAGAAAGTTTTTGGTGGAAGTCAATTTTCTGTGCTAATTATATTAGGTTTGTTTGATGTAAGATGAGAAAAATCCAAAGTTGTGAAAGTGGGAACAATTTAAGCAAACAAAAATATATGTTGCATAATCTTTATGTAACAATGACAATGCAGGCCCCTGCATTGAGTGAGAACCAGGTGTGTTTCATCTCACTCTTCCCCAGAGATTCTCTGACACAATTAAGAGAGCTTTGAGCTGTATAGTCTCTTTCATTGGCTCAAGCCCTCATTGATTTTCTTCCTCTATTTTAGTGATCCACAGCCGCCCCCCACCCCTTTTCCATCGAACTGTACACATATTAGCTTTTATAAGGAAATACTTCAAAGATAGAGTGAGAACAAACATTGCCTCAACATTGGAGGCACAATCTCTCTTTCATCCTCTTGGTCTCTGAGAAAGGAAAAGGGTAGTTAAATTCACAGCTTAATTTATTTCCTTTATAGCACAATCTCATCAAATTCCACATCCAAAGTCTCCCTGGGCTCAAGTCCTGGAATCCTGTTTTTTTGAGACTTCCCTCCTAGGAGGACAGCAACATCAGGCCTGGAATCCTTTTTTCTAGGCTCGCCATGATTCAGGCTCTCAGATCTGGGGACTCTGTTACCTGCACCTAGAACTGAAATATACAACTGAACCAGACCAAACCTCAAGTTCCTATTTTGGGTTGGCAGGTCATATGGGGAACTTTCCCCATACTCAGCTTTATGGTGCCTACACTGAGGATGAACAGAACCGAACCCTGTAGATGTCACTGGAGAGAGACAGAGAGATATAAAGATGGAGGTAGAAACATTGGTCCTCTCTGGTAATTTTAAAGACAGCTTATTTTATCTAAGAAGCCCGTGGGAAGAGTCTGTTCCCAACCCTGTGTAGAAGAGCATGGAAGGTTTTCAGCCAGAGTCATATCCCTGCCATCTCCTTCATGAGTATCTCTAACTTGGACGATATGGCCATATGCAAAACTGTTATTCTCCAATATAAATTTTTCTTAGAGGAAAATTAGTTTTACTTTCTAATAATCAAATGGTTCCTTTTTGAAGCATGTGCCTTAATATAATTTGAATGACTCCACTGAGTTACATAGTTTCTAACAAGATAACTCTTATGGCTACTGAACCTATCTGGAAAGCAACCATCAGAATTCACTGAGAACTTTGGTTCTTATGTAGTCAGTCCCTTTGACATTTTAATGGATCAATAATCTTATCTGTGTGAATATTCTTTCTACTACTACCAATTTCAACCACTTGGAACCCATTCCTACCTCTTCATTCTTCACAATTCTTCACTATATTATTCCATAAATGTCACACATATTAGGGGACTTCTTCAGGTCCTTTTAGTATATAGTGGATATCTATGCATCACTCCACCTTTCTTTCAGTTATCTTTTACTCTTCCTAGCTACCTGGCCTGACTCATTCTCTGGTCATTAGATATCCTTCATGTGAAAACTTTTCACTGATAATACTCTTCAATGATCTTAGTCTCATGACTTTTTAAATTTTTTTCATTTAATTTAAATTTTATTTTTCTCAATTACATGTAAAGAAAAACTTTTTAACATTTAATCTTTTAAATTTTGAGTTCCAAATTCTTTCCTTTCTCCACTCTCCTCACACCTTGAGAAAGCAAGCAATTTTATAGATTATACATGTTTAGTAATGCAAAACATTTCCATATTAGCCATGTTGCAAAAGAAAACAGACAAAAGGTCCAAAAATAATGTAGAATTTTTTTAAGTATGCTTTAATCTGATGTTATTTCTCTGAATGTGGATAGCATTTTTTTTTAATCATAAATCCTTGGGAAGAGTTTAGAATCATTGTATTATTATGAATAGCTAAGTCAAGGGGTGGCCAGGTAGCACAGTGAGTAAGAGCACCGGCTCCATGTCGGGACCTGGGGATCAAATCTGGGCTCAGATACTCAGCACCACACCCAGAAATAACTGGCCGTGTAACCTTGAGCAAGTTACTTAACCCCTGTTGCTTAAAAAAAAAAGAATAGCTAAGTCATTCACAATTGATCATCATACAATATTGCTGTTACTGTGTATAATGTTCTTCTGGTTCTGCTTACTTCACTTTGTATCAGCTACAAGTCTTCCTAAATTTTTTCTGAAAGCATCCTGTTTGTCATGTGCTATAGCATGTCAGCTAGGAAGCATGTGTTGGCCTACCAATGAGCAATTAATATTTCTCCAATTGTTTATATCTGACTGCATTTATATGGAATGTGTGATGTAATTTTATTCATATAGTTCCTGGGTTTGTCTTGGCAGGTAGACTGCCAAGTATTTTATAAAGTCTACAGTTATTTTAAATTAAATATCTCTTTCTATTTTTTCTTGCTGGACTTCTTGATAATATATAAAATATTGTTGATTTTATTGGTTAATTTTATATCCTGCAACTTTGTTAAAGTTGTTAATTATTTCAACTAGTTTTTTAGTTGGTTCTCTAGTATTCGCTAAGTATACCACCAAACCATCTAAAAAGTGTGATAGTTTTGTTTTTTCACCATCTATCCTAATTCCTTCAATATTTTCCTTCTTTTATTGTTATAGCAAACCTTTCTAGAAGAAGATTGAATAATAGTGGTGAAAATGAACATCCTTGCTTCACCCCTGATTTTATTGTGAAGGCTTCTCACTTATCTCTTTAACAGATAATTCTTATAAATGGTTTTAGATATATTGTACTTATCATTTTACTGGAAAGCTCTGCTTATTCCTATGTTTTCTAAAGTTTTCAAAAAAATTATTAATTAATCAATTTTTAGTTTTCAGCCTGCATTTCCATAAGATTTTGAGTTCCAAAATTTCTCTCCATCTCTCCTCTCTCCTCCACCCAAGATGGCATGCATTCTGATTATCCCTTCCCCCAGTCTGCCCTCCCTTCTATCACCCTTTCCCCTCTTATCCTTTCCCTCTTATTTTCTTGTAAGGCAAGATAGATTTCTATATCAAAGTGCCTATATATCTTTTCCCAGTTGCATGTAAAAACAATTTTTAGTATTTGTTTTTAAAACTTTGAGTTCCAAATTCTCTCCCTTCTTCCCTCCCCACCCACACTCATTGAGAAGATAATTCAACATAGGTTATACATGTGTAATTATGCAAAATACTTCCATAATTGTCATGTTCTGAAAGACTAACTATATTTCCCTCCATTCTATCCTGCCCCCCACTTATTCTATTTTCTCCATTGACCCTGTCCCTTTTAAAAAATGTTTGTTTCTTACTACCCCCCTCCCCCAATCTGCCTTCCCTTCAATCATTCACCCTTCCTATCTCCTTCCCCCTTACTTTCCTGTAGGGTAAGATACCCAATTGAGTGTGTATGTTATTCCCTCCTTAAGCCAAATCTGATGAGAGGAAGGCTCACCTCCCTCCCTCTTCCCCTCATTGTGAAACCTTTTCCTTGCTTCTCTTATGTGAAATAATTTACCCCATTCTATTGCACCCTTACTCCTTCTCATAATATATTCCCCTCTCACCTTGTAATTTTATCTTTTAGATATCATCCCTTCATATTCAACTCACCCTGTGCCATCCATCCATCCATCCATCCATCCATCCATCCATCCATCCATCCATCGATCTATCGATCGATCGATCTGTCTGTCTATTATCTATCTATCTGTCTATCTGTCTGTCTGTCTATCTATCTATCTATCTATCTATCTATCTATCTATCTATCTATCTATCTATCTATGTCCTCCAACTGCCCTAATACTGAGAAAGTTTTCATGAGTTATCAATATCATCTTTCCATGTAGGAATATAAAGAGTTCAACTTTAACAAATCCCTTATGATTTCTCTTCCCTGTTTACCTTTTCATGCTTCTCTTTATTCTTTTATGTGAAAGTCAAATTTTCTATTCAACTCTAGTCTTTTCATCAAGAATACTTGGAAGTACTTTATTTCATTGAATTTCAATCTCTGCCCCCCGCCTACCCCCCTGCCCTGAAGTGTATACTCAGCTTTGCTGTGTAGGTGATTCTTGGTTTTAATCCTAGCTCCTCTGACCTCTGGAATATTATACTCCAAGCCCTTTGATTCCTTAATGTAGAAGCTGTTAGATCTTGTGTTATCTTGATTGTATTTCCATAATACTTGTATTGCTTCTTTCTGGATGCTTGTAATACTTTCTCCTTGACCTGGGGACTCTGGAGTTCGGTAAAATATTCCTAGGAGTTTTTCTTTTGTGATCTCTCTCAAGGCAATTGGAGGATTCTTTCAATTTCTATTTTACTCTTTGTTCTGATATATCAGGTCAGTTTTCCTCAATAATTTCTTGAAAGATGATGTCTAGGCTCTTTTTTTTATCATGGCTTTCAGGTATCCAATAATTTTTAAATTATCTCTCCTGGATCTATATTCCAGGTCAGTGTTTTTCCAGTAATATATTTCACATTCTATTCTATTTTTTCATTCTTTTGGTCATGTTTTATACTTTCTTGATTTCTCATAAAGTTATTAGCTTCCATTTGCTCCATTCTAATTTTTAAGGAATTATTTTCTTCAGTGAACTTTTGGATGTCCTTTTGCATTTGTCCCATTCTGCTTTTGAAAGCATTCTTCTCCTCATTGATTATTTGGACCTCTTTTGCCATTTGTTATAATCTCTTTTTTAAGGTGTTATTTTCTTCAGTATTTTTTTGGGGGGGTCTCCTTTAGCAAGCTGTTGCCTCATTTTTCATTATTTTCTTGCATCACTCATTTCTCTTCCAATTTTTCCTCTATTTCTCTTGATTTTCAAAATCCTTTTTTGGGCCCTTCCATGGCCTGTAACCAATTTATATTTTTCTTGGAGGCTTTTGAGGGAAGAGCTTTGGCTTTGTTGTCTTCTGGTTGTATGTTTTGATCTTCTTTGTTACCAAAGTAAGATTCTACAATTTGAGTTTTTTTTACACTTGTTACTCATCTTCCCAGTCAAATATTTGACTTTCTAACTCTTTGTCAAAGTAAGACTCTGCTTCCAGTGGGGTAGGGTGGGTGTACTGTCCCAGGCTTCAAGGGTTTTATAGCAGTCACTCAGTCCCTTACTGTCTGTGGGCCCAAAGCTCTGGAAGCAGCTATTGCTGCTTCTGCTGCCACCGTTGCTGCCATGTCCTCTTCCACCTCTGCCACCCTGGGGCTGGTCCCCAGCTGGACCATGCTTCTCTTACCTCCAGGTCACACAGAATTTTCCCACTGACCTTCTATGCTGTATTTGGCATTTGTGGGTTGAGAAGCCTGGAAACCACCATAGCTGCCAGTGATTCAGTCCTGTGAGGCCTTTCCTAGTTCCATCTGTGTAGTGCTGTCCACACTGCATTGTACTCCAGTCCAAGTCTGGTGCTATAAATGCTTTCTGTCAATCCTCCAGGCCATCTTGGGCTGGAGATCTGTTTAACTCTGTAATTTTGTGGGTTCTGTAGCTCTCCTGGCCTGTGCTCTGGTCTTTATCCAGGTAGGGACCTTGTTCCCCTGTAGCCACCAGTCTCACACTCCTCCTGGCACTGGGACTGTGACCATGTCCCCCAATCTCCTGCATCTGCAATTGCTAGAGAGGAGGCTGAGTTCCCTAAGTTGCTGCAGTTGTCAATGCAGCAGCCCCCAAGGCATGGCCAACCCTCTCTGTGCTGTACTCCCTGGACTACCCTGGTGAGATAAACCTTCCCTGTTGATCTCCTAAATTGTCTTGGAATTGATACTAGTGTCTCTACTTCCCCTGATTGACCATAAGCACTCCACCCTATACTACAAACCTTGGCCCTTGTTCTTTTTGACCCTATGTCTGTGACTCAAAATTGTGAATAAGAAATGTAACAGTATCCAGAATCCTGATCCATCAAAGGGTCTTCAGCAATTTCCTTCTCACTACTTGTCTAACTACCCCACTGTCTGTAGGCTGAGAACTCCTAAAGCTGCTGCCAATGCTGGCAGAGCCTGGGCTGCCTGCTCTGCGCTCCTAGGGCTTACCACCATCCTGGCAAGACAGTCCTTTTTGGCTAAGCTGCTAAGTTATCTTTGACTAGAAAATTTGTCACCTGACCTTTTGTTGCTTCTGCCACTCCAGAATTTGATTTGAAGAATTATTTTGGAATTGTTTAGCGGGGAACTTAGGGGAGCTCAGCTGAGTGCTTCTCTATTCTACTGTCCTTCTTTGTTCAGATCAAAACTGCTTAGGTCTCATGACCTCTTAAAGGAGAAAGGAGAATTCAGGGATGCCCAAAGAACTTAGCGTTAATCATTCAACAACACTTATTAAGAACCTATTATGTGCCAGACACTGTGCTAAATTCTTGGATACAAAGAAAGGAAAAACAAAACTCTCTGTTCTGAGGGAGCATACAGTCTAAAGTGGGGGTTGGGGAGAAAACATATGTATAATGTATATGTATAAACAAGATATATACAGTATTAATTGGAAATAATCATGAGAGGAAAGGTACTTGCCTTAAAGGGGGATTGGGAATGCTTCCTGTAGAAGCTGCAATTTTCGCTGGGAATTAAAGGAAGTCTAACAGTCCAGGAGATGGAGATGAGGAGGGCAGTAATTTCAGGCAAGAGAGACAGCCAGTGAAAATGTCATCACTAATCTTGTGACACAGTTTCATTGTTGCTCAGTTTTTGTGTCTACATAGCAGGTTATAGCACAAAACAGCTAGTAATTCTGCCCTGAGCAGAAGCAACAAAAGGGAACACCAATTAATCAAACGCTCCAGAGTTTTATTGTGTTGGCACACAGAATTCTTTCCTGGCTTTCTTTTCCTCACCATTCCTGTGATTCACCAAGCTCCCTTTCATACATATATGACCCCCCTTATATATGTTGTCTCCCCCATTATTATATAAGCTCCTTGGGGACATGAAACAATTCTGTATGTGTGTCCCTACTGCTTATGATTTTTCAAGGACTTAGTAGAAGCTTTTTCATTCATCATTGAGATTCTGACTGAGAAACACATTGGTCATAGTTTCACAGGCCCATGCACTTAGGGACAGAAGAGACCTCAGAGTCTAGCTGCTATAACACCTTCAATAGATAGATGAAGAAACAGAAGCCCATGGAATTTAAATGACTTGTCCAAAGTCACATGCCCGGGAGTGGGATTTGAACTGACATCCTCTGACTGTAGAGACACTACGCTTTGTATTATTCCAAGTAAGTCTCAGATATTACTGCTTTTCTTGGTTGGCTAAAGGTAGCTTCAGAGAAAAAAAAAGAGTCCTTGGTAGGATTATTGGCAAAAACTACTCCATAGATGCCTTGCTACCTTCTTGTTTGTTTTAATGGCAACTTAATTTTTATCCATCATGGGTCACTCTATTGTATATTAGTTCATCTTTAATGATAGTAGCAACAGGTAGCCAATCAGGATAGGTGATTTTTTTCCTCATTTATGACATATATTAATTTCCAGGCAAATACTCTACTTTCTTCATCCAGGCTGTTCATCCAGCAGAGCAGGGGAATTCCTATCTTAAGATGATCTCATCCGTTTACTCTATTGCTTTGCTAAGACATTTATTTCATTTCCATCTTTTGGGCTTTTTTCTTCCTCTAGGTTTCATTCTTTCCTGTTTCTCTTCTGACTTCAGGAGAAACTAGAGGGCTTTCTTTGGATATTGTCAATGTTACTGATCCTTCAGTCTTCCTCTATAAATGTTTTCTGTTGGTATTTCAAGACATCATTGGGTCTTCCCTTCCCAGATTGATTTTTTGACCAGGCAAAAGAGGTTATTCTTTGCCTTGCCTTAATCACTGAACAGGCATTGCTTCAGACAATGAGACCTGGGAAACTGAGACCTGGGAAAGACTTTAGCTTAAAAAGACCAAGGTCTTGGGGCAGCTAGGTGGTGTAGTGAATAGAGCACCGGCCCTGGAGTTAGGAGGACCTGAGTTCAAATCACAACCTCAGACACTTGACACAATTACTAGCCCTGTGACTTTGGGCAAGTCACTTAACCCCAATTGCCCTCCAAAAAGCAAAACAACAACAACGACAAAAACCAAGGTCTTCAACTGCATCTGGGGCCATTTCCAGTTTTTCTGATCTATGTCTTGTCACCAGACCCAGATGACACTGGAGAAGAGAGTGAATCTGGTGACTCTGCACAGCCCTGCCTCACTTAAATCCAGTTCATTTGCAAATCATGACAACACCTTCTCAATATCATGGCCCTCATTTGTAAATTGTGACGACACCTTCTCAATATCAACGTCCTCTTTGGGAACAAAGAACAAACAAAAATAACAATCCAGTGACCTGTCACCTGATAGTATCCACATCATCATTCCTTGGTACAAGAGTAGCTGTTCTTCTTAAGATAGTTTACTTCCTCCCTTTTGAAGGCAGAGCCTTGTAGTGATTACATAACTCTGAAAAGTCGACTATTTTTCTTCTCTTTCTTCTCTGGATCACATTCTTCTACCCTCAAAGACCTCACATAGATGAGAATTTGTTTTTGTTTCTTTCCAATCTTTTTTCTTATTTGTTTCCTCTGAAGTATTTCTTCCATTTTTTAAAAGAATGCTTCGCTCTGAGAACTTGAAGATGTATCATTCCTGCCATTTTGCTACTTTTTTGGGGGGGACAGATACCAACTTGCCTTTTGTGTATTCACATTGTTCCTTGATATTTGCAGAATCACAAACATATCACACTCTCTGAGTCATTTTAAAATTCTCTTTGCTTTGCAGGCTTTTGTCTTATGAACCTTAAATCATTGTATAAAGATGAATTAAAAAAATAATAATTACAACTGTTCAGGACTTAGTAGGGCTCCTGAGAAAGGCTTAATTTATTTAACGTGTTTGTCTATTTGCTAAGCTGCCTTTAATTAGATATTTAGTATGTTCCTATTATGAACAAAAGCAGATAGATGCAAATAAAAAATAACATAAGAGCACAAATCTAATTATCTAATTAAGTCTACCCACTTGGGGTTTTTTTTGCCTATGATTTCCAGATATTCTCTGTATTTTCCTGGTCACTAGGCTTTCCTTCTTCACCTTGATGGGAAGGGAGCAAAGCTTAATTTATTTAATAGGTGATAAATATAAAACACAAGCACACAAAGTAGAAACATCTAATAATATAATTAGATAAAATCACATTTATTTTATTGTGCTGGTATAGCACCTACTCTGGGCCTATATCCTTAGCCTGAAAACTTACCAGTGGGTCTAAGCCTCAGATGTAACCGCTGCCTCAGGTTGTCAGGGTAACCCTATTGAAATGAACTCCTAACAATAGATTTCAAGAGCCCCCACTAGTATGCTTCCCATTCACAAGCATGCTGTAGACACAACTAAGTTTTTATAAAAGTGTTTACTAAAATGGCATAGGAAAATAAAACAAAACAAAACATGAAAGGTGAATATTTATTCACCTCATAAACCTGGCATCCACTTTGCCACAAATACACAAAACCTCCATGGGAAGAGTGGGCTCTAACTTAGAGTACATTGGGAATGTTGCACGCATATAGGATATGTGTATGACAAAGGAAACTCACAACTCCTGGTAATACAGGGCTTTCAAGACCTCTTCATAGCATTCTCACATACCTGCTCTTGTGTGCAGCCTCCCTGCTGGATCCATTGCTTATCTGGGTACCCAGAGTCTGTACCTCTTCATATTCCTCGGGTTAGTCTTCTCCCTGGAGCAATTATCTCAATGTATTCATGTGTCTCTGCTCCTGTTCTATGCTAGACTTGTCTCATATCAGTCCCTGGTGGTTTAGATTTGATACTAGAACAAAATGAGATACTCTATGTCATTTAACCATTAACAAAGAGTTAGTCATAGATTCACATTCAATATGAATAGGCATTAAAGACAATTCAAGTTATTTAACTGAGTGAAGATCCCTTACCTGAATTACCCATTGTCATCACTACCATGTATCAGAGTATCCCTGGTGCTCTTTCTAGTAGCTCTAGGGGCTCTCCTTTAAACTGAATAATTCATGGGATGATGGGGAGTAGTGGTGAAGATTCATTTAAATAAAAGGCAGACTAAGAAGAATTAAGAAGCATGTTGATGAGGATGAAAGAGGAGAGTGTATAAGCTGGCTTGAAGCTTAAAAATAAAACAAACAAATAAAAACTAAGATCTCGGTAACTTTTTTTCTACTCCTTCCTGACAAATAGATATAGAAGAAATAGAAGCAGTGTCAGCTTTTATATTCTTGGGCTCAAAGATCACTGCAAATAGTGAGCACAGCCATTAGGTTAAAAGACACTTAGCTCCTCAGAAGGAAAAAACATGGCAAATTTGAATAGCACATTAAAAAGCAAAGACATTACCTTGTCAACTATGGTCCATATAGTCAAAGCTATGGTTTTTTCCGATAGCAATGTATGGCTATGAGATCCATGAGAGCTATGAAAGGAAAGCTGAGCACCAGAGAATCAACATTTTTGAATTTTGATGCTGGAGAAGATTTGAGAATCTCTTGGCAAGCAATATAATCAAATCACTAAATAGTTAAAGACATTAATTCAGACTATTTACTGGAAAGTCAGATACTGAAAATGAAGTCACATAATAAGAAGATGGGACTCATTGGAAAAAACCCTGATGTTGGGAAAGATTGAAGCCAAAAGGAAAAAGGAAGGGCAGAGGATGAAATGGATATATGGTTTCACAGAAGCAATGAACGTGAACTTGAACAGACTTTGGGAGATAATTGAGAATAAAAGGGTTATGGTCCAATGGGTCATGAAGAATTAGACATAACTGAACAGCAACAACAACTCAGATGACTCCAGGTGTAACATTCATTTGTAAAATGGAGTTAATGACAGCACCTACCTGCCATGGTAGTTGTAATGATCAAATGACATTGTAATTGTAAAGTACTTAGTCCAGTGCCTGGAACATAGTAAGCACTATATAAGTATTGTTATTATTATTATTATTCTACTGTTATAATATTTCTCATGAGTGACTAACAGAAAACCCTATTAGCTCTATAAATCCTTTTTCACAACCTTGTAGCATATCTGTCTATCTGTCTCTATCATCTATCTGTCTATCTGTCTGTCTGTCTATCTATCTATCTATCTATCTATCTATCTATCTATCTATCTATCTATCTATCTATC
>NW_027185698.1:4621447-4629144 GCF_028583685.1 Petaurus breviceps papuanus
ATCTATCTATCTATCTATCTATCTATCTATCTATCTATCTATCTATCATCTCCAGGTTCTTGGTGGGCCATTAGTGTCCTGGCTTCTGATCTTTCATTGTTATCATGAGTGATAAAAAGATCAGCTAGAAATCTGGAATGAACAGATTGGATTAGACAGTATGTTTTCCTGAAAGGTCTTTCTTTGACAGTCTAATTTTGCTTTTCAGAAATATTCCCTTCCTGACAATGTTAACTTCATGTTTCTGTTTTCTGTAGCTTCACACATACTTGTCAGTCAGAATATTACAACTTTAAATGCATTGTTATCTGGGAGTCCTGACACAAAAAAACTTGACTTTTGTCTGATATGTTTGTATCATACAACAAGATTGTTTAGTCATGGTCCAACAATGAACAACTAACATAAATGAAACCCTATGCTGACCAAATTTATTTGTCACTAATATGGATCATGCCCTGAATATGTTCAGAATCTGCTTTAAAGGATTTTGTATCAATGGTAACACTCTCGCCACCATCCCTGCCCAAATGTTACTGTTAGCAGGTGACTTACTGATTGTTTTGAATCCCCAGAATACTATGATAATTCTTAATGGATGAATGAATGAATCTATCAATATGGAGAATACTTTCTATTGTTCATGTAAGATATTCAGATGGATAGTTAGATCACTGAGGTCTAACTATTACACACACACACACACACACACACACACATTTTTATCTTAAACAGACATTGCAGAAGCATAGTGAGTAGAACAGAGATGGGAAAATTGGTTGAATTGCAGTAGGTAATTTTCCCAGCACTTTCCATGATCTTAGGTTGCTATCTGTCACAAAATATCATTTTTTAAAGCTAGCTTTGCTCCCAGATATGCTATATGGTGGCGAATCATAGCACACAAGATGTAGAAGACTCAATATTTCAGGTAGCATAAAGGGAAATTGGGAAAAAAAATTTAACCAACAATGACTTCAATCATAAGAAGTAGTTTAATATATGTAATTTCTTCAGTAATTTCCTATATGCTTCTATTTAACTTTCATTTTTTTCCTATTACAAAAAAGTTGTTTTAAATATTTAAATTAAATATGGGACCCCTCCCCTTTATATAAAGTAATTGTCATCCTTGGTATATATGCTTAGCAGTAGAACCTCTATGTTAAAGGATATGGATATTTTAGTCATTTGCTTTGATATTGCTTTCCAGAATAGATGGGACAATACACATCTCCATTAACAAAGTACCATGGTACCCTTCTTCACTAGTGAATATTATCATGTCTTGTTATATTTGCAATTTTTTTATAATCATGAAGTGAAGCTTCAGTGTTGTTTTAATTTGCGTTTCTATTATTATCGACATTATATGAACTAACATAAAGTGAAATAAGCAGAACCAAGCCAACACGCATGAATAATACGGTGTAATTGGTGATAACAGCAACAACAAAATTAATTCTAAATGCTACAAAATTCTATTGACCACGCTTGGTCACAATGGTGGACTTTTTTTTTATATGTTGGTGTAGCAGCAAGCACCCCAAGCGTCCTCTGGGTTGCTTCCACCACAGGTTCTTGGATCTGCTTTGATAAAGGAAAGCAACTCAAAATGGGTTAACAAGCTTACTTTAATCAGTCAGACCATATATCGTTTACCTTGTTCAGGGGAAAAAGGTCAGCACCACAAACTTCAAAGTATGCAGGTAGAATTATCAAGACAGAAACAGATCAAATAGACAGCTTTCCAAACTGTCCAGCCATTACATCCATACCCAATCAACATCTAGGTTTCAACATCTGGGTTTTTCGGGGGGGCTCCAGACAATGGCTTCCCATAATCCATATCAAATCACAGAACACTTCTCAAAGTGAGCCCCCCCGGCTTTGAAAAACCCAGATGTTGAAACCCAGATGTTGATTGGGTATGGATGTAATGCTTGGACAGTTTGGAAAGCTGTCTACTTGATCTGTTTCTTCTTGATAATTCTGCCTGTATACTTTGAAGTTTGGAGTGCTGACTTTTTCCCCTGAACGAGGTAAACGATACATGTTTGACTGATTAAAGTAAGCTTGTTAACCCATTTTGAGTTGCTTTCTTTATCACAGCAGATCCAAGAACCTGTGCTGGCAGTGATCCTGGGGACCCTGGGGTTCTTGCCGCTACCGTTGGTTAATGTTTCTGAGCCTTTATTACTCCTCTTTTTATCATTTGTTATCACGGATGAAAATTGGAGTTGGGGGGAGACCAGTTAGATGATACATTGGGAAATGAGGGCTATTTTGGGAAATGTAGACGACATAGGAACAAAAGATCATCTAGAAAAAATTACACTAAAAACAAAATACATCAGAAAGGATGTATATGACAGAACATGTAGGTGGGTTGATTATGTAGAGTAATTTTGTTATAATGATTTAGATATTTTCTTCTCATTAGACTGTGAGTTTCTTGAGGGCAGACGCTATTCTTGTCCTTCTTTGTATTTCCAGTGTTTAGCATAGTGGTTGGCACCTAGTAGATGTTTAATAAATGCTTGTAGACATGTTTTGACCTAGTACCTTTGACAGAAAAACAGTGTAATAGAAGGTTCACCCAAGTTTTTAGGAAAGACATAGTTAATCTCCCTTCCTCAAGTATCTCTCTATTCACAATTCATCCTCTGCTTAGCTGCCAGTGATTTTCTTTTTTCTTTTCTTTTTTTAAGATTTTTCCTTTTTGCTTTTTGAAGGGGGAAAGGTAGGGCAATTGGGGTTAAGGGACTTGTCCAAGGTCACACAGCTAATTTTGTGTTAAGTGTCTGAGGCCAGATTTGAACTCAGGTACTCCTCACTCCAGGGCCAGTGCTCTATTCACTGCTCTACCTAGTCTCCCCAGTTGCCAGTGATTTTCCTAAAGTTCATCTGACTATGTCCCCTGCTTACTCAATAAATTCAAGTGCCTCCCTATTATCTCCAGGATTAAATATAGAACTTTTTGTATCTAAAATCCTTTATAGCTTCTCCCCTTCTTACCTTTCCAGTCTTCTTCCACTTTATTTCCCATCATGAACTCTAGGAACAAGTGATATTGACCTTCTTGCAATACTTTGAACATGATACTTCATCTCCTTCTGGACAAATTGTGGACTTTGTTAGCTTCACTATTCCTCCAGTAAGTTTACCATTGGTAAATATCACCCTGCAAGATCCAATTAAGTTTGGTACTCATACTTCATCAGCATACTTTGACTTTCTGATATGGCAGGTAGAGCCATGAACTCTTCAATCTCCATTTAAGGAGTGGAGCAGGGCAGACATCTGATTTTCCACCTAGTTGAACTCATTTTGGACTTTTCTGGTAGCTCTCATTTAGATTTTTTTGGCTTCTTCACCATATGCCCATGGCTGGTACCCTTCCTTTTACAAAACATTTCATCTTTCCATTGTGTGTTGTTTTTCTACATTAGATTTTAAACTCCTTGAGGCCATGAGCTGTTTTTAATTTGCATAATTTTTTATCACCAGAACTTAATACAGTTCCTGGTACATAGTAGTACTCAATACAGTTATCCTTTCTACATTGTGGAGGTTAGGGGGACAGTCCACCACAACTTTCAAAATCTGCATGACATTTTTTCACCTTCCCTTCATACCAGAGAAGTCTGAATTATTATGGCATTAAAAGATAAAATATGTTGATATTATACAATACAATATACATATTTAATACATTTCTGAGTTTCTAATCTTTTTCTGTGTTGTCTATTAGTCTTTGTGTGTCATCTGTGGCTTCTGCTAAAATTCCCCCCCCCCCAATTCCTATTTCTTTTTTTTTGAGGGGGGAAGGCAAGTCAATTGGGGTTAAGTGACTTGCCCAAGGTCACACAGCTAGTTGAGTGTCAAGTGTCTGAGGCTGAATTTGAACTCAGGTCCTCCTGACTCCAGGACTGGTGCTCTATTCACTGTGCCACCTAGCTGCCCCTCCCATTTACTTTCTTATGCCAACCCAAGATAAATCCAAACCATAATGGAAAATGTCATGATATACAAAAGATAACTGTAAATATTATTTGGCTGTGTACTGGCTTGGTGTCTTTTAACTGACTGCTTTCCTCCTTTATCCTGCAATATATATATACTCCATGCCCAGAATACTCTCTCTCCTAATATTTACCTTCTAGAATTCCTGTCTTTAAATTCCACCCTCAGCAAGAGTTGTAATGGTAATGGGAATTTGAAGATCTTCTCTGCCCCTTGATAGGATAAAGTGAATTTGAGGACCTTCCGGGATTTGAAAATATACTCTGTTCCCTAATAGGCAGAATGTGGTCACATGCAACCTGTGGTGGGAGGCTTGTTTTTTTCAGGAATGCCCACACATTGTTACTTTGTGATTGGGCAGTGGGTCACAAGGGTTATGATATTCTTTGACCCTGGGGGAGGCTATATATAGCCTGATATAAGGTTTTGCTTTGGGGCTCACTCATGGGAAGAGTTGTGTGACTTGGCCAGATGAGCCTCTGGGCAGCAACTGAAACCCCCACCCTCTGGCTTTGAAAACCTGGATATTGAGGGCAGAGTCAAGATGGCAGAGTAGAAGCAGGACCTCCCCACTGTGCCGGCTTCCACCTTCCCCAATCCATGTAAAAGGGGGACGCTAAACAAACTTTGGAACTACAGAACCCACAAAATGACACAGACAAGCTAACCTCCACATGAGGACAGCCCAGCAGGCTGGCAGGAATCGGCCAGTGCAGTGCTCTAGGAGCTGAGCCCAGCCCCATGCCAAGGCTTTAGCCCCAGGGAGGGCCTGACCAGCCACCTGCAGGAGGGACTCCAGATCAGCAGCAGCTGTGGCCGTTTCCAGATTTATCAACACATAGATGTCAAGGACAAAGTGAGAGGTCAGTGCAGTCTGGACTTTGGGACCCAGTAAGTGGGAGTACATGGCTTTTGCCCCCAGGGGGCAAGAAGCCACTGAGATGCCAGCACAGCCAACCAGTGACATGTGGCAGCTTCAACTCCTGGCCTGCAGACTGTAGGGGGACCAAGCACCAGTCTGAGGGGTAATCACTTTTGCTTTAACCTGCTTGGATCTGGATTGCAGTCTAAGGTGGAGGTCCTGGGGTGTGTGTTCAGCTTGCCAGAGTGTGTGGAGGCCTCAGAGAGGGCACCCATCTAATACCTGCGGCATCTGAGAAAACCCCAGTGTTTGGGATGAAAGCTCCTCTGTCTGGTGGCAGAGTCCTACTGTGGCAAAAAGCCCAGGGGTCAAGTGACTGAGGGGTGACATGACCAGGCAAAGGAAACAAAGCAGACAGAAGATTCCAACATTAGATTCCTATTTTGGGGACAAAAAGGAGCAAAGCATGGAACAGGAGGAAGACAGTGAAGTCAGAACTCCTGCACCAAAAACTTCAAAGGAAAATACTAGCTGGCTACAGGCCATAGAGGACCTTAAGAAGCAGATAAGAGAAGTGGAAGAAAAATTGGGAAGAGAAATGAAAATGACACAAGAACATTAAGAAATGAGAGTCAACAGCCTGACTGAGGAAAATAACACCTTAAAAATAGACTAACTCAAATGGCAAAAGAGGCTCAAAAAGCCAATGAGGAGAAAAATGCCTTAAAAAGCCAAATTTGCCAGATGGAGAAAGAATCTCAAAAGCTCCATGAGGAGAATCATTGCTTCAGAATTAGATTGGAGCAAATGGAAGCTACTGACTTTATGAGAAATCAAGATGCTGTGAAACAGATCCAAACAAATGAAAGAATAGAAGGCAATGTGAAATATCTCATGGGAAAAAACACTGACCTGGAAAATAGATGCAGGAGAGATAATTTAAAAATTATTGGACTACCTGAAAGCCATGATCAAAGGAAGAACGTAGAAGTTATCCTCCAGGAGGTTCTCAAATAAAACTGCCCTGATGTTTTAGAACCAGAGGGAAAAATAGAGGTTGAAAGAATCCACCCATCACTTTCTGAAAAAGATTCCCAAAAGAAAACTCCTAGGAATATTATTGCCAGGTTCCAGAATTCCCCAACTAAGGAAAGAATATTCCAAGCAGCCAGGAAGAAACAATTTGAATATTGTGGAAACACAATCAGGATAACCTAGCATCTGGCAGCTTCTACACTGAGGCATTGAAGGGCTTGCAATATGATATTCCGGAGGTCAAAGGAGGTGGGATTAAAACCAAGAGTCACCTAACCAGCAAACTGAGTATCATGTTTCAGGGGAAAATATG
Organism: Petaurus breviceps papuanus; assembly: GCF_028583685.1. Lineage (NCBI taxonomy): Eukaryota > Metazoa > Chordata > Mammalia > Diprotodontia > Petauridae > Petaurus > Petaurus breviceps. Next base: position 4,627,684 of record NW_027185698.1, read on the forward strand.
GTCATTCAGTGGAATAGAGGACTTTCAATCATTCTTGCTGAAAAAACCAGAGTTGAATAGAAAATTTGGCATTCAGACACAAGAAGCAAGAGTAACATGATAAGGTAAACAGGGAAAAGAAATCATAAGGAAATTATCAAAGTTGAAGTATTAACATTCCTACATGGAAAAACAATAATTGTAACTTATGAAACTTTCCTCAATAGTTGAAGGGAATAAATATATGTTTGTATATGAGGGTATATGGCCATAAGAATACATATGTGAATGTGTGTATATATGTTTACAGGTATATATAGATAGAGGTCACAGGACCAATTTAACAGGAAGGTGTAGCAGCAAGCACCCCAAGCGTCCTCAGGGTTTGCTGCCACCACAGGTTCTTGGATCTGCTTTTATAAAGGAAAGCAACTCAAAATGGGTTAACAAGCTTACTTTAATCAGTCAGACATATATCGTTTACCTTGTTCAGGGAAAAAAGTTCAGCACCCCGAACTTCAAAGTATACAGGCAGAATTATCAAGACAGAAACAGATCAAGTAGACAGCTTTCCAAACTGTCCAGCCATTATATCCATACCCAATCAACATCTGGGTTTCAACATCTGGGTTTTTCAAAGCCGGGGGGGAGGGGGGCGGCTCAGGACAACAGCTTCCCAGAATCCATATCAAATCACAGAACACTTCTCAAAGTGAGCCCCCAAAACAAAGCCTCACATCAGGGCTTATATAGCCTTCTCCTGGCTCAGAGAATGTAACAACCTTATTGACCCACTGTCCAATCAAAAAGTATCTACTGAAAAACAAGCCTCCCACCCCAGGCTTGAGGTGCACTTTAGCCTAGGGGCAGGGAAGATCTTCCAAATTTGCATTCCCATTACAGAAGGGATGATACTTAAAAGGTGAAGTAAAGAGGTGAGAGAGGAATATAATGAGAGGAGATGGGGAGAGACAGAATGGGGTAAACTATCTCATATAGAAGAGGCAAGGGAAAATGGTTACAATGGAGGGGAAGAATAGGAAGGCAAAAGGGAATGAGTCAACGTTATTCCCATTGAATTTGGCTTGAGGAGGGAATGAAATACACACTAAATAGGGTATCTCACCCTCCAGGAAAGTAGGAGGGGAAGGGGATCAGAGAGGGAATGATGGAAGGGAGGGCAGGCTGTGGGGGAGGGAAGTTGGAAGCACCCACTTTTGAAAAGGGACAGGATCAAAGTAGAGAATAGAACAAGTGGGAGGTGGGATAGGAGGGAAGGAAATATAGTCAGTCTTTTACAATATATCTAAGTTATTATTTTGCATTAGCCACACATGTACAACCTATACTGAACTGCTTATCATCCCAGTAAGGGTGGGAGACAAGGGAGGAAGGGAATGAATCTGGAATTCAAAGTTTTAAAATCAAATACTCGAATATATATATATATATATATATATATATATATATATATATATATAT
>NW_027185698.1:4629244-4642455 GCF_028583685.1 Petaurus breviceps papuanus
ATATATATATATACTATTATTAATACTATCTTACATGTAATTTGGAAATAAGATATACAGGCACTGGGACATAGAGATCCACTGGAAAAGTCAAAAGGGGTATGGGAGAAAATATGGGAGTGAGCAGATTGGAGGAGGGGATATCCTGTGGGACTGCTATTTTGGGGCAGTGGGTAGGGGAGAAATGGGGAGAAAATTTGTAACTAAAAATCTGGTGGAAATGAATGGTGCAAATCAGAAGTTAATAAAGCATTTGAAAAAAAAAGAAGAAAAACCACCCAGATGTTGGTGCTTCTCTCTCTGGTAACTAACTAGGTATGGATGTAATGGTCAGACAGCTGGAAGCCTCGTCTGCTGGTCTGTTTTCTCTGTATTTTTTTCTGCTTGTAGCTTTTCTTTGTATTCTCTGATCTTCAGGGTGATGACTTTTTCCTGTAAAGTAGGTAAATGATGTATAATTTATTAAAGTAAGATTGTTAACCCCTTTTTGAGTTCCTTTCCTTTAGAAAAGCAGATCAAAGAGCCTGTGCTAGTAACCATCCTGGGTATGTTAGGGTGCTTTTTGCTATAAGAATTTACCCACTTATCTTTCCTCTAAGGTTTTCTTCCTGAATAGGAGGGATGTGAAGATGAAAAATTTGTGAAGTTTTTCTCCATTGGGAGTCAAGTAGAGATAATGAGGAGATGGTAGGTTCTAGTGAAGATTTTTGAAGGATGGGGAGACTTTAGAATGTTGAAAAGCAGTAGTAAAGGAACTAGAGTAGTTGCAGAGAGATTAACGATTTTCAAGATGGGATACTTGAGGGTATAATGTACTAAAGAAAAGGAGAGGGGAATAATAAATCCTTATAGGTTGGTTAATGGAATTAGTGCAGAGAATGGGAGAAAGTACTATAGTATGAATGAGAGTCAGTTTAGTATGCATGATATAGTCTTAGGAGTTTGGATCCCTGTAGGTTTGTATATTACTATAGAGTAAGAGCCATGATTCTGTGTGTAGAATTAAGGAGAAAGTGAAGACAGAAAGTTGAGTAAGTTAGAGGACATTCAGTGTTTATTTGGAATTTTAAAGATGTTTGCAATGACTTAATATGAGTGAGAATATGTTGACTGTGAGGCATTCTGTGTCTTAATGGCACACTCTTCCAACCACTGCCAATATCATCCACCTCTTCAAGTTTTATGATGAGGAAGTCCAATGAGATATGAATGGCACATTCCTGACCTCTCAATAGTCTCTACATGAGGAGCAAATGCCCTGTGGATAAACAGTGGCCTAAATTCCAGAAATTGAGAGACAATACCATGTTTGGTGGAAAGTCTCTAAAACTCCTTATGCCTGAATAGCTAAACTGTGAGAGTCAAGAACTGCTGCATAGTGAAGTGAGCAGAAGCAGAACCATTTATGCTACACCAACAATATTGTTAAAACTGAATAATTTGAAAAACTTAAGAATTCAGATGAATGCAATGACCATCCATGATTCCAGACTAATGGAGAGGAAGCATATTACTCACCTCCTGACAAAAAATTGATGGGACTAAATATGCAGAATGAGCCACACATTCTTTTAGACATGACCATGAAAATTTTGTTTTATTTGATTTTGCATAGTTATCATGTTTTTCTTTCTTTTTTTTTAGTGACAGAGGGTGGGAGAGAAAATGAATACTTATTAATTGAAAAGAAAAAACTTTAAAAAAATGTCAAACCTTCCTGATTATCTTTTCCTTCATAGTAGTGTGTTTCCTTATACTTGAGAGTGTTTGGTAATGGAGCTTTGGTGAAGTAGAGGAACAGCAGGTGACTTTTTTTTTTTTTTTACTAGGTCATACTACCCAATCTGAGGTGTGGGCACATATTACAATGTTCTATAATGAGACAATATCCCAAGATCAGCAATGTTGCTTCTCTAATTCATACCTTCAGATAACTCCCTCATTTCTTCCACTTCAAGAAATATGTGAAGTCCAGTTTTCGGGTGGGGAGGCATGGTTGAAATTATTTTCAGTTCAAACTAATGTTTTGAGTTTATGGTATAAAATTCTTGCTTAAACAATTGCAAAATGGAATGATGGGACCAAAGGATCACTAAGTTTTCTTCCAGTTCTATGATTCTAGCAATAAATGTATATTTGATTAAAGTAAGATGGTTAGACCTTGTAGATTTCTTATATCTTGTAGATTTCATATATCTTGTAGATTTCATATATCTTCTTTTCCTTATTTCCTTTTACTGTCCTTTGAAATCACTTGTGAAAATATTTTTCTTCCTTGGCCACACTGTAAATTGAGTTTATTGTTCCCTCTGCTATTGTTTAATGTTTAACGCTAATAAAAATACTACTTAGCATTTACACAAAGCTTCATATTTTTAAAGTACTTTACAGGGGCTATATTATTCAAGTCTTTTTTTTTAATGAGAGCATTTGGGGAAGCAATTTGTATGAAATATTCAAGAGATGCTTTGAATGCAAAACTAAAGTTCTGTGATAATTTTGAACTCAGGAAAGGTTTATCTAGCAACCACAAACTACAAAAGAAGCACAACCACTTTGAGGTCACTTGGAAATAAAGATGAGAAGTGAAATAAATCCCACGAGAACACTCACGCTTTTGACATGTCAGAGAACATCTGTTAAAAAAATGATACTTTTTTTCAAATGTTTCCTGAACCACTTGGGGATTTCTTTGATAATGAAAGATTCATTTATTAGGTTGTGAGACTTTCTAAAAAATTAACTATCAGCTAGGGATATTGTTTGCATTTAAGACAAAAACCTCTATGGCTTCATTTCAGAATTTATTTGTGTTTTATGTTAGGCCATTATTGGTGGATTTAAATAGGCATTGCGAATTTTATCCTGTTGAATTAATCATTTCCAAATTTATACAACTTTTATGGGGACTTACTTTCTTCAAACAGGCCTTCAAGAAAGTACAATTGTTTATATCATATAAAGGAGCATAAAAATTGTAGTGAAGAAATGCAAGGGAACATTAAATGATCCTAGTATTGTGGACTTCTTCAATCCCTTTTTTTTCATTTTTCAAGTGACAACTCTGGAATCTAGATGTTCTCAAAGAGACTTTTCAATTAAAAAATAAATTATTTTTAAACATTAAGTATTAATTTTCTCCTCTTTCTACTGAAAAAAGCAAAATCTTTGCAACAAATAAATATTTTGAGCAAAAATTATATATGCATTATCCATGTTCAGAAATGTATCTCATTCTCTATTTCTAGGCTATCACTTCTGGCCCTTTAGAATCTTCTGATTTTCGGTGGGTCTGGTTTTTGTGTCTTTCCTTTTTTGTTTCTGCCTCAAAATATTTAGAACTGAAAGAGACCCCCAAAACCTCTCCATATAGTTTAATACCTCATTTGACAGGGAAGAAAAATGAAGAGGTACAGAGATAGAAAGGCTCTTTTCAAGGCTCAATTCAGGTCTCACTCCATGAAACCCTCATTATTTCCTACCCCCTCTTTCATTAGCATTTTATTTGGCATTTTAAAAATTGTCAGTTGTCTCATATATTTCAGATCAATCTCTTCACTTGAGTCTCTATCACATTAACCTCCATTAGCTGACTGACACCACCATTAACATACTAAGCCCTTTCACTAACTTTTCAAAACACCCATTAACCCTTCAAGTTCCACTATTAACATTGTAAGTTCCTTGATAAACTTCTCAGTTCTCTTTATCATCCCTCTTCTCCCCATATCCTCTGGTCAACCAAATTCCCCCTTTTAGCTCCTATTTAACCTGTCCTTGAATTAGGGATAGAATACATAGACAAATAGATGGATAGATAAATAGAGAGATAGGGTGAGCATTTATTAAGTATTTAATATTTTCTAAGCACTGTGCCAAGATTTGGGAATACAAATATCAGAATATTTGCCTGGAGTAACTCATATTACAATCAGAAAAGATGGTGCACAAAGGGGACAGCATGGCATGGAACAGTCTGGAAAGTATTTTGGAGGCCTGGACCCTGGGAAGATAGGCTAGAAGTTGACTTTTCAGGGCTGAAGGACTCAGGGCACAGTCTAGGCTAAAAGTCACGGTCTAAGTAGAAGTGACATAGCATGGAATTGTCCAGGAAAGGGACAGGACTTCTTATTTCCTTGGCATAAAGGAATACCCTTTGCCAGTGCAGGTTGACATCTTTTGAACAATAATAGTCTTTGAAACTTGTGTAGGGCACTCAAAGATTAAATGACTATGTATCAGGGGTGGAATTTTAACTCAGATCTTCCTGGCTCTCTATGCCTCCATTAACCTTCTTTCTTTACTAGCCTAAATTTTCTCATTAACCTCCCAAATATAATAATAATCACATATTATATGTTTATTTAATAAAACATATATATATATATTATGTTTATTTAATAAAAATATGACAATAAACCTCCCAGCCTCCTGCATGTTTCTTTTGCCATAAAATAAGGTTCCCTTTTTCTTGAAATAGGGAAATTTAGGTCCTTCCCAGAATATGAGAAAAGTTTTTGTTTGTTTTGCCCACTGGATTTTTCCCTTAGCCCTTCCCATTTTTATTTTTGCTATTGTTTGAAAAAAAAAAAGTAAATGAGACTAGTTACTTATCCGCTCTGGCCCCGATGTCCTCCCCTATAAGGGGTTTAGATTAGATGAAGGAGAACAGGGAAGGGAATAAGCATTTGTATAATTCCCACTGTGTGCCAGGCACTGTGCCAAACACTTTACAAATACTATCTCATTTGATTCTCACAACAACCTTGTGCAGCAGGTGCTAGTGCTATTATTATCCGCATTTTATAATTGAGGAAACAGGCAAACAGATGTTGACTTAGCTAAGGTCACACAGCTAGTGTATCAGGTTGGATTTGAGCTCAGGTCTCCTGACTCCAAGCCCAGCATTCTGTCCCCTGTAGTACCTAGCAGCTATGTTGTGGGGATTCTGAGGGCTTCCGCACTTGGGCAATAGTTCCACTTGCTCCCATACATTCCCAGCTATTTATTAATGGGATTCACCAAATCTTAAATTTGACCATCTTAAATCCAGTGTGATGCATGGCTTTTTAATGGTGCTAGTATAAGGATTGTGATGCAGGGTCCTTACTACTGATAGGTTGTCTGGTTGACACATGTACATGTGTATTTCTGCAATAATCTTTGCATCATTTCAAAACTGTGAAGTCTCTTCAGTCACTGGCTACTCTGGGGTTTCAATGCAACCAAAATAAAACCATCTGCAAACAGAAAACTATGAAGGATATTGTCTTAGATGGGAAATCCTTCTTCCGTTAGAATTCTGAACAGTCCCTCGCATATGGTAAGGGCTTAATTCTTTTTCATTCATGCATTTAGTTAGGCCTAGTCCTAAACCTAAGCTGCTCCATCAAATATTACTTATATGTTCCTTGTAGGGAACATAATGGGCATGTTCCCTAAAGCATGATAGGTTGTGGCATTTCCTGAAGGTAGACAGGGAGGAGTGTCTATCCTTATGATGCCAATAATAATATACCAGATGTCAGCAATTCTCATTATTTGTGCCTACACATGCAAATTATCCAGTTGATATTGAACACCCTGCAGGGCTATTTTAGGTTAAAGGGATTTTCTGGTTTGTATAATGTAACGAATTAAGAACAAACTATAATTTTAGACCAGAAGATTTAGATATTTTTAAATAATATCTCCTTACTGGTAATTCATAGTCTGGTACCTGTGGAAAACTCAACTACACAGTAAATTCAGACTTGGTTGCTGGGTACTTACTCCTCTATGTTTCCAAAGCCCTTAGGCCTCTAGTTGCCTTCCAATTGTTTCCCAAGCTTTTTTTGGTGTAGTGGAGGCCCTTCTCAGTGGTTTGCAACTTTTTCAGGAAGATTGCTTTGTTTCCATTCACTTTCCTCTCCTGACCAGGGAGCAAACGGGAGTAAATTTTGTGGGAAAATAGGGATAGGGGTTTGATATGGAAAAGAATCTTTTTACCATTAGACACTTACCTGAATAAAAGAAAACTGGGTTTTCCCAAATAGATAAAATGACTGCTGAGTTTTCTGGTGATAAATTTTTTTTCAAGTTTTGGTCTGGTTTATTAAAGTATACTTTTATACAGTTTACTTTTCACTGGTCTCTTCTGGCATGCTTCTAATGATATCAGAATCACCTGGATCAACGATAGCCAGCATATATACTGTATAGTACTTCCCACATACTGTACCCAGTTCAATGTTATTGCCATTGTAGTGATGCACACCAGTTTTGGCCAACATAGCATAATATTTGATCTCTGATTTCCTCAATGCTGGGCAGGTTTTGGCTAAGATGATTCATTTGGCTTTGGCTTTTCTGATCATTTTCAGGGTCTGTTTGTAGCCTAGCAGGTATTTGCTGATTATCATGACCAGCTTGAGTCTCTAGTTGATAGACTCCAGCTATGTTTTCTTCTTTGAGGCCACCATCTTCCTGCCTGTGGTGTGGGAGGACCTTCAGCCAGAGACCTGCTGCCAAGATGGCCCGTTCAGCTTTTGTTTATGTGTTGTCTCCTCCATTAGATTGCGAACTTTTTTGAAGGGAGAGTCTATTATGCCTTTACTTTGCATCTCCATCCTTAGCACAGTTCTCTCACTTTGTCCTTTGCATCTATGTGTTGATAAATCTGGAAAAGACCACAGCTTCTGCTGATCTGGAGTCCCTCTGGCTGGCAGCTGGTCAGGCCCACCATGGGGCTAAAGCCTTGGCTTGGGGCTGGGCTCAGCTCCCAGAGCACTGCACTGGCTGATTCCTGCGGTTGTCCTCAGTGGGAGGTTAGCTTCTCTGTGTCATTTTGTGGGTTCTGCAGCTCCAAAGTTTGTTTAGAGTCCCCTTTTTACATGGATTGTGGAAGGTGGAAGCCAGAGCAGCGGGGAGGTCCTGCTTCTACTCCACCATCTTGACTCCCGATAATTTTTTTTAAAACTACATATAGACATAATGTATTAAACAAATTGTATTAAACCAATACATTTTTCAGTTTTTGCCAATAGATATATTATTAATTATCTTAATCATAAGCTATAAAATCACTTTAGTAAATTCAAATTATATGTGGAATAATTATTTTTATATAGAATTCAATTAAAATTTATATACAGTTTTTCCTGATGAATCAAAAACAATTATACTTCAATATTAGTTGACTAAGGAAAATTCTGGAAATCATTATAATAGGAATCACATTCTCCTATTAGAGTTAAGTGCTAGGTTTGTGACCATTAGTCAAGTGAACATAAACCTATGCCCCATATAACTAGTTGACAGCTCTCTCATTGAGGAATTAGTGCCAATCCTCTGTTTCCATCTCTCTTCCTCCCTTCCCTTCAAACATATGCATACATGTTTAAACTTTATGTGTGTGCATATATATATATGTATATATCATTTACAAGACTGTGTCCATGTGGATATATTGATTCAAATGAATTTTTCAAACATTTTGGTGAGAGAGGGAGGCAGGAAGGTAGGCAGGCATGAAGATAGGCAGGAAAAAAGGCAGGAAAGCAGGAAGAAAGGAATTAAATGAGGGAGAAAGGAAGTAAGGGAGGAAAGAAGGAAGAAAGGAAGGCAGGCAGGAAGGATGGGAATGAGGAAAGAGGGGAGGAAGGAAGGGAAAAGGAGAGAGAAAGGGAGAAAAGGGAGTGGGAAAGGAAGGGAAGGAGGAAAGAAGGAAAAAATAAAAAAAGGAAAAGGCATATGACTACTTTGGTGAATAGCATATATTCGATTTTACAGACAAAGCTCTTGTAACCAGTGACATTAAGAAGCTAGAGAAGAGAAAACATATGCAAATTATTCCTGAGCTGAAAAACGAACAGTATAGTAATCATGTTAATGGAAGCAAAACAACCAAATATGTCAAGTACCTAACAAATCATTTAGTTCATTTCCCACCTTCTCCTACCCCTCCCCCCCAGTTTTTTACAGGGCTTTTTCAAACAGATTTTCTCTTCTTTGATATTATCTTATTTTTTCCAACTTATATTTCCAAAGCCATGATAAATAATTCTTTCTCTTTCTTTTTCTTCACACCTTTCAAATTTTCATAAATGTTTATTCTTTGCCAAATTATATCTTTAACGCCTTTAATCACCCTACTAAAATCACTAGGTTGAGTTCTTCAATGATTTAGATTTTTCTTTTTTGAATTCTTTCCTGTTTTCTTAAAACATTTGGCAATGCTGTGGCAGAAATTGGATAAAGTAATACTTCAGAAAGAATGCTCCATTGATAGTCAATGATTCCATACATTACAAAGTATATCGATTTTCATCTTCCTAGGTATTTTTGTTGCCATTATATAATTAGATTTTAGTATGAATATACATTTTTTCCCAAACTCTATTGTTCCATTTAGTTTTGATGTAAAGGTTCCAAAAACAAAGCAAATAAAAAATAACTCATCCACACAGACTCATTTACAATGCTCATTCTTCCCAGAAAAGTTTGATTATCTATTATTAACAAAAGAAGAAATATAATTTGACTTTGACAGTATCTTATTAATGTTCTTCATTATATGCATCTAAAATGTTTTTTGCCTTTCCATGTTAACTTTTGTTATACATTATTTTACTTTTGTTATTATTATTATTATTATTTGTTCTTTTGGCCCTATTCTATTCAGTACTGCTATTATTATTTTGATCCTGCTCTCTTTATCACTCATTCTGAATTACATCTGTGCACATTTCCCTTATTTTTCATATTGTCCATTCTTTTAAAACAGTTATTCTATTATATTCTTACTACATAGTATTTTCTATTCCCTATTTGTATTTGTGTATTTTGTTTTTCTAAATTATTTGTTGACAACTATTTCTACTTGACAGGGTTCCTAGATGAACAGATGAATAACTTGGTCATTTAACAAATATTTATTGAGTAGACAAATCAACAAATAGTTATTAAGCATTTATTATATGCCAAACATTGTGCAAAGTGTTGGGAGTACAATATATATGTAAAAAGAAAGTGCCTGCCTACAAAGAGCTTACATTCAAATGGGAAAAGACGATACATAAAAGGAAAAAGAAAAGGAAACTTTAAGGGAGCAATTCATACACGAGCATGATAGAGAAACTCTGGAGAGGCAGTAGAACCTCTAGCAAAACGCAGTCATGGCTGACCTGTGCATCCTTCTTAAAATGGGGCTTTCAAGAGAAGCTAGTCAACTAGAGGAAGATATTGCAGGATTAAGGGTACTTCCAACATGAGATATTCAAGGGTGATATGAATTTCCCTGGTGGAGAAGTTTCTCTGATGTGACAGAGAAGGTCTAGAGATTCAAGGGTGTAGCCTAAAAGAACAAATCCATCACCTCTGCTTTCTAATACCAATACTTATTTAGATTCAGGACAATTTTTTCTTTAGGAGTGAAACATGGTTGCTTCCTTCTTGCCCTGCTTTCCTTCATGTGTGTGGAAGCTCAGGGGTGCAGTGGATAGAGTCTAGGATGCAGTCAGGAAGACCTTGAGTGAGTCACTTAACTTCTCAGCCTTAATTCCCTTATCTAGCAGGGTCCTACCTTTTTTTTTTTTTTTTTGCCCAAGGGTCATTTTTGAAGCACAGTGTTAAGTGCTGGGGATACAGAGAAAGGAAAAGATAGTAGGTCTCAAGGAGTTCACATTCTAATGGGAGGACATGTAAATAATTAGATGCAAGTACAATATATACAGAGTTAATGGAAGTTAATCTGAAAGGGTACTAGCAGCTGGGGACTACAAAGTATACAGAACATGGGATTTGAACTGAACCTTGAGGGGGCTTAACATCCAAAGCATGGAGGACAACTGAGGCACAGGGATACCTGAGATGTAACTAGTAAGCCAACCAGCTGGATTGTAAGGTGCATGGACATCAGTAAAGTACACGAAGTCAACAAAGGTTGGCAGGTGTCAGGTTATAAAAAACTTTAAATGGTAAGACCCTAGAGTCAATTGTTGGTGTAATTTGTTCTTCAGTTTTTAAGAGGACCAATAACATCACTGGGTAAAGTCTTGACTCCTAAGTGAATTGGATTTAAATGAGAGTTGCAAGTCATCAGCCTCACTCTCTTTTCCCAAGTTCTTGAAGTCCAGTGGCAAGACAAAAATTAGATGATTGGCAATGTCCCCAGATGCAATGAATGACCTCGGCATCATCAATATCTGACCAAGCTCTAAGTACCTCACAGAGTTTGCTTCATCTGCCTTCATGGCCATAAGAACAAATTGTTGTCATCTGCCCATTCCACAGGGGAAAGTTTTCACATGCTTGGGGGGTGGGGGAAGACACTCATCTAACTTACTGATGGGTTTGAGGTCTACTTACCAAAAGAAAAAAAAACATCTTTTTTACAACTTTGCAGCAGACAGAATGTATGATATGTAGTTCATTTTATTCTCATATAGTTTTTATTTCTTATGCTAGATAACTGTATTTCAAGAGTCTTTCAGTCTACATAGTTTGGAGAATAAATGAATTTGGTCTAAAATAATGGTTCTTAAACTTTTATTAATGTTATGTCTGGGTAACCATGGGCAATTGTTTTGTCTATGATGATTTTCAGGATCCAGGACAATCCATATGATTCTCCAGGTTATTGTGGGATTTGTATTTCTATTATGTTCATGTAATTTGTGGTCTATTTTATGAAAGACAGTAGTGAGTTTCGGGTACATAATTCTGACAACTTGATTATGTTGTAAAAGTGGAGTTGAAAGCAGCCCACTCCATTTTGATCTTGATGTCTTAACTAGATGAGAACAAGCCTCAAGCAATCAAGCAATCACTCATTGGCCTTAAACTAAGCTCTTGCCCAAGTTACCAATTATCTCTTAATTACCACAGCTGTTGCCTGCAGTCTTGATCAATTCTTCCTATACCACTGTCTATGGAGGAACCTTGAAAAGTAGTCCAGAAACTTTTGGACATCTCATTGCTCCATAGCTGCCCTAGCAGCATCACAGACAGACTTGTCTCCAAGAGGAGAGATGGACACTCATTCACCACATTTAAGAAGAAAACATTTCTTAAACACCACATGAATCTGAGAGAATTCTAGCTACTAGAAAATGTGTTACCCCATTTCTACATGTTCTCTCTAAGCTTGATTCCATTTTACCTGTATTTTCATGTGAGGGATTATGTCACAGACTTTGAGGGATGATGATTTGTAGTAATTGTCCTTACACATGGGGACTTGATCCAGTGGTTGGAGAATGACTCCCAGATCATCAGGGGGTATTCCTAAGAACCCTGAGGGGGAGGTGTAACTTTTCTCTAGGACCTGAGACTCATCTATGAGAATGAGACTTGAGATAAAATTTTCAGGAGTATATATATAGGTGATAGTGTCCTTCTAATATGTGTGTACATATATACACATGTTTAATTTTTTTCCTCATTGTTTGCAATTTGCAGTTATAATTGCATAATTTCTCCCATTTCCTTGCACTTCAAAATCTACATCAATTAGTAAGTCCAGATTTTTTCCTTCTCATCTTCTTCAACTGAGTTTAGTTATAAATTGTCCTGGGAAAACTCAATGTCTTGTTTTATTAATTCATAATTAATGCTATCTGAACCATTAGCTTTCTTATTCCCTCTATTAGCAATAGTTCATTTTTGTTTTATTGCCCCTTTGTGTTTTCTCTTGTGTTAGTTATTTGGTTATTATTAATATAATATTATAATATTAGTTATATTATCTCCCTTACTAGATTACAAACTTCATGAGAGTGAGGACTGCATGCTATTTGTCCCTTCATTTCCCACAATATTTACTAGGAAGGGTTTAGAATCCCAAAAGATATTTGTTCAGTGGCTCCTGGGGTAAAGATAGTTCTGAGACTTAGGAAAAAGGCCTCTGCATGAACTAGATTGATGGACTAAAATCAAATGCCTGATATTTGGAGTTCAGGTGTCTGGGCAATTGGGCCATGTTGGACATTAAAACACGTCTAGGGAGACTTCCTGGGGAGGCACTAATCAGTATAATTCTAGTTTCTTATATTGAAATGTTCACGGAGACTTTAAAAGAAAGTTTGTCTAGCCCTGGAGTAATTGGAAGAGCCAGGAGATAGTGACAGCCTACTTTAATTATCATCAATGGTCATCAGCTTCTAAGTACTTCAAGGGTCAGGATTTCATCTGTCATTATCATCATCATTGACCCTGGTATAACATTTCAAAGTTCGCTTCATAGATTACATAAATGATCTCATTTGATTCTTTTTTTTTATTTTGGAGGGCAATTGGGGTTAAGTAACTTGCCCAAGGTTACACTGCTTGTTTTTTTGTGTGGGTGTTTAGTGTCTGAGGCCGGAACCGAGCTTGGGTCCTCCTGACTCCAGGGCAGGCACTTTATTCACTGCGCCACCTAGCCGCCCCATCTCATTTGAATCTTGCAACCCTCTGAGGTAGATGTGATAGATATCAATATTTACAGATAAGGAAACTGAGGTATAGAGAGTTTGATGTAACTTGCCCATTAGTCACACAGCTAGTGAGTATTGGCAGCAAGCAGTATGTTACAGAACAAATGATAATCAGAGTACCTGAGTTCAAATTCTGCTTCTTTCACTTCTTACTTCTATGATCCCTGGCAAGTCACTTTCTCTGGGTTTCAGTTTTCTCACCTGTAAAATAAGAAAATTGGACTATATGACTTATGGGCATGTATTCAACTTGCAATCTATGACTCCTCCAGGTCCAGAAGTCCATGCCAGGCTGCCTCTAGGCTCATACCTCTTCTATTTATGCAAGCTGCAACTTCTTAATGATGCCTAGTTTAAACTTAAAGAATTTTTGTGGGGAAAAAATCAAGAATTTGGTGGCCAATCCTTTGATAGAAAGTCCCTCCAATCATAGATAGCTTCTTCCTTGAAAGCACACCTGGGTCCATACTCAAAGTCTTTCTAGCATGATAGAAAACCTGCCAGACTGTATGTTTTGTTGATGTATATACTTGGGAACTTAGGGCCACCTCCATACTAAAATGAGTCCTAGACATAAAAATGGGACTTTAGAGGAGGCAGGTTATTAATAAAATTGTTCAGTAAAATTATATTAATGAACACACTTCCAATGTTTTTTAGACATCTTTCTTCCTTTGAATTCAGCATTTTTATTCTTTGTTTTGGTTCTTGTAAGGGTTATGGGATTTAAAGATCTTCCATGCCCCGTTGGACTTG
>NW_027185698.1:4642465-4660116 GCF_028583685.1 Petaurus breviceps papuanus
CTAAGGACTTTCTGCTAAGGACTCCTGCTGAGGACTGCCAGGGGCCGGAGCTGCTGGGAGCGCGCTTCCAGGACGCGGGGTGGTTGCTGTGCGTGGGGAGAGGAGGACCTTTGCCTGAGGTAGCCTGTTCTGTTTTAAAGGCTTGAGAATGTGGGTGCTTTCTACTTTATCTACCTGTGCCAATGTCATAACTACTCTGATGGCTTTCACTTTCTGGTTTTGGGACTCAGTCTTTTGGTATCTTAATAAATTTTCTAGTTTATTTCCTCATATGGCAAACATGACGTATTTTGTAATGGATAATTATATCAGCATATTTGTAATCTCTATAGGCATTGTGAATATGGCATTGCTGATACAGTTCTTTCAGATAATTTTTAGCTCATAAATTTTTTTTACCATCCCTGCTTTAAAAAATACTTTGCATGTGAAATTTTATAAAATTGGGTGCCAACATTCCTATAGACATACATAAAATCAATGTGTCCTTTTCATTACCAAACAGCATTTTACTAAGTAATATATTGAGTTATTTTAACATGATTTGTTCTTTATAAACTCATTTTCCCTTTCCTCATTACTACATTACTTCCATGTGCATAAATTATACCTTCTATTTTTGGTTTCACTATTTCAATAAATCAATCATTTCTATTTATGAAGAGCTCTTCATTCCTCCAAGTCTTTAGCTATCATTTTAGCTCCCTCAACATTTGTCAAAATAATTGGAGGTATTTAATAAGTATGCGAGACAATTATTTTAATTCCATATGATATGTATTATTATGATCAGTTGATATGCTTTAGACCAGGTTTTCTCAGTTTTATTCTTCTTCTTTGTTAACAGCTTTCAAAAGTTCAGAACTACAGTTTTGCTGCTTAATGGTACAACCCCCCCCCCCCCCCCCCCCCCCCAATTATAAGACTGGGGAATGAATTTGTCATTTCACTAGTATAGGTAGCTTACAGATGAGAAAATTCCATCCACCAATTCAGGTCAGCACCTTCTCTACAACATAGTCTTAAAATTGCATGGGGGCACTGAGAAGGGCCTTGTCTAGTGTAATGAAACTAGGATATGTCAAAGATCAGCAAGACCTGAAACCGAGTCTGATCCTTCTAAGAATAATAAGGACTTAACTTTCTTGTGCTTCCTTTCCCTCCACTATGTAACCCTATCTCTGAGCTTATGCTTCTTTGAAAAAAAATTTTTTTCACTCTAATTCCTATTCTAAAAGGATTAATTTTGATGTTGGGCAGTAGGTATAGCTGGGAAATATCTATATCTATATATGTATACATATATACACATACAAACATCTAAATATTCTCTATATATCTATATATCTAGTCTCTTTTTTGTCATTACATTCAGATAAATTAATTAAACCCTCCCATCACAAATAAATATGCCTGCCACCAGTACATGCACAAATTATAATATCTTGGTGAGATCTACAGAGCGCAGTCTTTCTTGCTAAAGGTTAGCTCATGTGGCAAGTAGTGTAAGCTCAGTGTGTAGGTATTTAGGGGTACTCTGTACCCATACACCTTTCCTAGTTCTTTTGTTTTCTTCAGACATTAGAGGGAGAATGCTTTCACATAAATATCTAAGAAACTAACTAGCTAGTGGATAATCTATAATTTTTATCCACCTAATGCCACTTTGATTATACAAGAGTAAACTATTCTTCCTACTGAGACTGAACTATCCCGGGTCCATTTAAAGCTGGCCACAGGTTCTATGTAATCTAGAATATGCTCCAAATTTTTAAAATAGGAAAAAAACTCAGCTCCCAGCTTCATTTCCCTCTTTTGTGATCTCTCTTCATTTGACACATTGTTTCAAAGATTTAAGCAGTTTATGTTTATTAATGCTCTATGATTTATTAAAACATAGCAAGATGTAAACTAATCTAACTATTCTGGAGAAGTTAGGAACTGCATCCAAAGGGCAATAAAACTGTATATACTCTTTGACTTATTGCAGCTATTTCTGTGGTGACAAAAACTTGGAAACTGAGAAGAATCCAACCATTAACAAATTGCTGAATAAGTTCTGGCATTTGATTGTGATGGAATAGTATTGTGCTGTAAGTAATGGTGAGAAGGGTTGGTTCAGAAAAAATTGGGAAGACTTATATGAACTGATACAAAAGCAAGTGAGCAGAACCAGGAGAACATTGTACACAGTATTAGGAATATTGTAATAATGATGAACTGTGAAAAACTTGATCTGACCCATCTGATGAACCATGACAATTCTAAAGTACTTGATGAAAAATTGTATCCATTTCCAGGGAGAAAACTGATAGATTCTGAGGGTAGACTGAAGCATATTTTTCCTTTATTTATGTTCCTTGATTTCCCCTCCCCCCCCCCCACACATAACTAATGTGTAAACATATTTTGCATGACGTCACATAAATAATGAATACATATTGCTTGCCTTATCAATGGGCAGGGGAAGGACTGGAAAGAGAAAAGAAGAATTTGGAATTAAAAACAATGAATGTTTAGAAAAATAATAAAAAATCTATGATTCATAAGCAGTGTGGGACTTGGAGAAATGAGCTGTTCATCAAAACTAAGTTTAATGTAGTATTAATAAAATTGTATTCTTATGATAAAGAATTTGCAAAATAAATCTCCAAACAAAAAAAAATCACAAGATAAATATAATATAATAATATAGTAAAAAACAGAACTTTAAAGAACATTTTTAATAGCAAATTGTAACAAACTGCTATGCAGGATTAACTCCCCTTCTCCACATCTTACTATAGCCAGTTTATTGGGGAAAAGAATAAGGGATGGGATTAAGGGGGTTTTATAACTCATCTGGTCAATGGATTTTGAGGATTGTTGAAAGTGACCATGCTAACTGTTCATGCTGCTGCTGTGTTGTAGAAGGCAGCTGCCAGTCTGGTTCCATCTGCTCTAGATCTAATTCCCACATAATGCTTCATCCTATTTCATCCTAGGACCTAATTTGATTACTGTGGATCTCAAGTAACTGTTTATCTTCCTTCTCTTTTCCTTGCATAGCAGCAGTATAATTGGTCTGGAAGGGAGAGGCAGTCAAAATCTTGCCTCATTGACATTTGGCTATTTGGAAAGAATAAAGTAAATTCAGATTGGGACATCTAGATACTTCACTCTAGACACTAGAAAGATATGAAATGGAATGGCTGATCATGCATCTTTCTTGATTATGAACTGTTTTCTTAAGTTATTTTTCTTCTGTATATTATAATGAACATCTACAACTATTTTTCCTATAGTATATTGGTTATTCTCTATGATGTATAGCTTGGTTTATTAGTAGATATATGTATGTGACAATTTTCTCCCTCATACTCTAATTTCAGACCCTCTCCATGATATATGAAAGATTCCAGGCAAAATTTTAAGTGAGGAATGAGTGCTAGGTTTGGTTTTCTTTTTTTGCTGACTGGTATGGAGATTTACCTAAGTTTTTGGGTGTGTGTTCAAGTTCAGTGAAGTGGCAATCTGTCCTGATCCAAAAGTAACCAGGGTGCTCTGTCCCATATGTGGTCATATGTGGTCCTTACACCTTAGTTCTATTATGTATCTCAGGATTTTTTATGAGATCCCAATGACATAAATATTTATTTGGTTATTTTGCAAGTAAAATAGCAGTATATGATGCTTAATGTATTTAATGCCAGAATGTTTTTCTTATAGGCATCTTAAATCTCAATGTTAATGTCAAACCAGTACTGTTTATATAGGGTATAAAATTAGAATTTCATATCATAAGCTAAACACTGAAATCTAACCTAATGACAAAAGTTGAAATAATGAGTTGAACTGTCTACGCAAGGACCTTGTTCTTATATAGGACCAAATAGCAGAACTTAATTGTATTCCACTTAAATATGAAATTCATGGGGGCAGAGCCACGATGGTGGCATAGAAGCAAGAAAACTCCATCCATTCCCCCCATAACCACCTCAAATGCCTAAAAAATGTGACTCTAAACAAATTTTAGAGCTATAGAACCCACAAAGTGACAGAGAGAAAAAAAAAAAAAACCTCCCGCTGAAGGCAGCCTGGCAGGTGGACAGGAAGGGTTCATTGCAGCACACTGGGAGCAGAGCCCAGCCCTGTGTGAGCCTGCAGTTTTAGCCTCAGGGTGGCCCAACCAGAGGCTGTAGCAGACTTCGGGAGAGTGGATCACCAGCAGCTGTGGTGGTTTCCAAAATTATCAAACGATAAATGCCGAAGGTAAAGTAGAAGTTCAGTGTGGACTTTAGGAACACGGGAACTGAGAGTGTGGTCCATCTTCTTCTTCCTAAGGAAAAAGTGTCTGAGGAGCAGTGGCTCTTCAGCCACCACCACATGGCTGCTTCAGAGCTCCTAGCATGCAGATTGTAGGGTGGCCAAGAGAACATTCTGAGGGGTAATCCCTTTTGCTTTAACCTGCTTGGATCTGGATAGCTGTCTTGGGTGGAGGTCCTGGGGTATGTGACCAGGTGCCAGAGCCTTTGGAGGCTTCAGAGAGGGCACCCAACTAATAGCTCCAGCAGCTGATAAAACCCCAGTGATTTGGGACAAAGGTCTCCTCTCTGGAAGCAGAGTTCTACTGTGGCAAAAATCTCAAAAGTCAAATGATTCAGTGGCAACATAAGCAAGAAAAGGAAGCAAAACAAGCACAGAAAACTAACTTTGGATTTCTTTTTTGGGGGGACAAAAAGGATCAAAGAAAAAAAGAAAAAAAACTGGGGCTACTAGGTGGCTCAGTGAATTGACAATGAAGTCAGAACTCTTGCACCAAAAGCTTCCAAGAAAAATATGAACTGATTATGGGCCACAGAGGAGCTTAAGAAAGATTTTGAAAAGCAAATAAGAGAAGTAGAGAAAAATTGGGAAGAAAAATGAGAATGAGGCAAGAAAATCATGAAAAGAGAGTCAACAACCCGACTGAAGAAAATAACCCCTTAAACAATTGATTAACTGAAATGGCAAAAGAGGCTCAAAAAGCCAGTGAGGAGAAGAATGCCTTAAAAAGCTGAATTTGCCAGATGGAAAAAGAATCTCAAAAGTTCACTGAAGAGAATCATTCCTTCAGAGTTAAATTGGAGCAAATGGAAGCTAATCACTTTATAAGAAATCAAGATACTATTAAACAGATCCAAACAAATGAAAAAATAGAAAGCAATATAAAATATCCCATTGGAAAAAACCACTGACCTGGAAAATAGATCCAGGAGAGATAATTTAAAAATGGGGAGAAAATTTGTAACTCAGAATCTTGTGGAAATGAATGATGTAAACTAAAAACTAAAAAAAAAATTCAAGCAAAAGAAAGTAAGAAAATCATGCTTCAATCTGAAAAAAAGTAAATTTTGAAAGAAAATGGGGGAGCTCAGTTTTGGACATGTTGGGTACAGCTTGCCAATGGTACATTAAGATACAGTTGTTCTATAGAGGTGGCTTTAGAGCTTAAAAGAGAAGTCAGAGCTAGGAATAATTGATTTGGGAGTCATTCACAGAGATGTGATAATTGAATCCATGACAGTGAATGGATTTGCTAAAAGAGAGACTGTAGACAGAGGCATAGCCAAGAAGAGGACATAAATCTGTGGTAGAGAGAATGAAAAAAGAGCAGGATAAAAATTGCCATGTATGGTAGCTCTCAAGGTAAGGAAGAGAAGAAGCACTCTATAGCAAGGCATGGGTTCATTAATCAAAAATTTGTTTCTGACTGTAGAGAGAACAATTATAGAAGGTGGTGGAAGCAAAATTCACATTATTGGGGATTAAGGAGAACATGCAAAGGCAACTTAATAAACAAGTGTATCAGCGAAAGAAAAATATAGGATGGTAGTTGGATGCTGTAGAAATCTGAGGAGAATTTTTTTTTGTTTTGGAGGCTACTTGAATATGCCTGCTCTGCATATACATATATAATCAGAATTGACCCATTTCTTAGACTAGACTGTCTATAACCCACCAAGAAGGACAAATCCAGTGCTTTAAATCCAGGGCCCTCATTGGCCAGTCGCCCAAATACCTATCAGCTCAAGAATTACAGAATGTTAGTATTTTATTCTCTTTCCCCTATATTATACTCCCTTAAAAATCTGCTCTTCTATGAGCTCTCAGAGTCAAGGAAAGAAACCATTTTGTTTCTCATGCGAAAGAGTGGTCTTCAAAATATGCACATAGTGAGTTTCACCTGGTGTTTCCTTTTTATATTATCTTGTGAAGAAAGGGGTCAAAATTTGTAGGTGTGACATGTTTAACAAACCATCAACCTGAGCATTTCCTTCCTTGTTTCCGCTGTAATGTTAATAAAATGGATATTCAGTTTTCAATGCTGTAAGAGCAGATGGTGACTTGGTATTTTAACAGTGACAGGAGGAGTATTAATGTTGGCAATAGACTCTAGGAAACAAGGGAAATAGATATAAGGACAGTCTAATTTATTGAAATGTCAGGCTCTTTTTTTCACTCTTAATGAGCAAAGGAGTCCACATGACCCAGTGCATCAATAACTAATAACACACATTTTATATAGCTTGAAACTTTTATGCTAGATAAATATTTTAAATTTTTGTTTATTTATGATGCCCACAAATCCTCGTGTTTGCTTTGTAAAAGTTGAGGCTGTGTGCCAAAAGAGGGGGAAATGCTGCTCATCTTAACCATGATGTGAATTTCTCTGCAATATTCTACTTCTGTTCAAAGTCATTGACACACTGAAGATACAAGACTGCGCTCATAAAGAGCTTCCTGTACAATTAAATGTTTCACTAAACTATTTTGTAGTTTAGTGAAATATAAATCATTTTCCCTCCATCCTTTCCCATTCATTCAGGGGAGCTTTTAAAACAAGAAATTCAGTACTGAGATCTTGAGAGTATGCCTTTAATAAGTTTAAAGTAACAGTATTATGGTATTTTAAGAGGGACGTTGAGTTGGGGAGAATATTGAAGAAGATAATAATAACCACTATAATCATCACCAGTAGTATTAAATTCTTATTTCATTCCTAATAATAATCATAATGATAGCTAATATTTATATATTACTGACTATGTGCCAGGAACTCTGCTAAGTGCTTTACAAATATTAGTTTATCTGGTCCTCACAACAGCACTGGGAGGTAGATGATATTATTATCCCAATTTTATAGTTGTGGAAACTAAGGCATACATAGGGTAGGTCACTTGCCTGAAGTGACAAAGTTAGTTAGTGTCTGAGGCCAGACTTGAGCTTAGGTCTTCCTGACTCCAGTTCTGGCATTCTATCCAGTACACTGAATCCCTGGCTCATATTACAGTCTTACCACTTACCTCTTCTATGACCTTAGGCAACTCTCTGTTACTAAACCTCATTTTTCACATGCATGGAATGCACTATTTCCTTGTTTTCCATTTCTTGTGATTCTCATCTTGACTTATCCTCCTGAACCAAAGGCATTTTAAGAGATGGAACTGATCACCTCTTTTCAAATGAATTGTGACATTTTTGTTCTATGTTATTTCTCCTCTTCCTCTTCTTCTCTGATAAATCTATGCTGTTCTTGGTCTTCGTGTTACAATAAAGACCTAATATTGCTCTTCCTGTTACAGTAAAGCTTGGTTTCTCCTCTATAACAATAGATCATATTTATGTCACGCTTTCATTTTTCGAAATATCTTCCTCTCTGCAATCTTGTAGGCAACACAAGGAAAAGCCTCTTTTTATAGATGAGGAATCCCTATAATTCCATCTCCAAGCAAGAACATCTATTAGGATCTCTAGAAAAAATCCTATTTAGCATAAAATAGATCATCTGTGAAATGTGTGATTAGAAAAGGGGCTATGCTAGTTATGTTTCAAGAGGGAGAATTAAGAACTGGATGGCCAGTTGCTGCACCAGTGTCCACAGAGGATTGAAAGATATAGAAGGTTGCTAATATATTGGATAGACTCTCTACAGAGAACTTAATGAAATAAATGGACACAAATTACCCAGGTTAAGATCTAGATGTGTTTCATGGCTGAAGGGTGGATCCACACTCATGAAAACAGAGTTCCACTAAAATTCTGAAGTATTTTGTAGTATAGCTTGCTTCTGCCCCTCCCCTCCATTAAATTGTTAGGTAGCCCTGCTTTTCTAAATAATATTGTATTTGTATTGTATATCATCTATACATTCTTATATATGGATGTGTTGTTTTCCCCAAAAGGATGTAAACCCCTTGAGGGCAGGGCACTACTTAATACTTTTTTCCCCCTTTGTATCCCCTGTAAATAGCATAAAACTTGTTCCTACTAGGTGCTTAATAAATATGTATCTACACATTAATATGTGTTTGTTGAATTGAATTAGCCCAGGTAGGATTCAAGATTTTTGTCAAATTGGCTGATTATAGATAGGGATGCCCAGGGCAGTTCTTTGAGAAAGGAAGGGATATCTCTACTTCATTATAGTTTGTGAGTAAGGAGAAGGAGAAAGTAAGGCAGACAAAGTCTCTGGCATCCACAATCCTTAATTGACACATTCCTTTTACAATGAGTGGCTATCACAAAAGTGATTGTAGAATCAGATGGGAGGGGACATTCTCGACAAAGGGTTATTTGGGACTGCATCCTGGGCATGGTGCTTTTTAAGTCAGTGACAGTAATTGCTAAATAATGCTCATATGATTTGCAGCTAGGCTTTTGCTGAAAGACTAGTACTTTATTTTTCTATAATCCACTGCCCTATAAATACCTCCAGCCTTCAAAAACTTCCTTCCTGAATAATACTGAATAGATGCCTGTGCCATTGTTAGTATGCGTCTATTTGATAAGTCTGGGCCTGTACCATCGTCTTAATTTAAAGCTATATTATGGCAGCACCAAGTTGCTTGACTAAAGCTAAGGATCTGTAAGGATTTCTATTTTGAATATATTTCCAGGGATTATAACTAAGCTGTAAGAAAAAAAAGTGAATAGATAAAAAAGGACTCCTTTTTGACACTTGCCAAGTCACAAACTCCCAGGGTAGAAGCAATACATCTTCAAGGATGTGTGTATGTGTGTGTATGTGTATATGCTTTGTCTATTTTTTAGAATGTTAATAAATCCAAAGGGAGTTGAATAGTTGACTTTTTTCTTTCCCCTGTTAAGGTCAATTATTGAAATAAGGCATCTTCTCTGGGCAAATGCTCTTATTGTTGGAGTATCTTCTCATTTTGAAGCAATATGTACACAGAAAACATCATATCTGATGTCTGCTTGCTTCTGGGCTTTGACTATAATCACAGGCTATCCTTGAGAAGTACCCTGGGAATTTGGAACTATGGAGCCTAGTACCATTGAAGAGTGACATTAGAACATTCTGATTTTGTCTCTTAACAATACCTCATTATTTTTACACTTCATTAATATTCATACAGATTTTGTAAATATTTTCGTTTATGTTTCCAAACAAGTTCTTCAGTGCCACTTTTGCAAAACTTGTGATTTCAATGGACTCTGCCTGTATCCATGGCAGCAACTTGGTTGCAGATGGAAATTTTAACACAGTAGATACATGGATATCTGGAGTGTGCTGTTCTTTAAGAATGGTTCTAGAATATAATCCAACGTTAATTATCGTATTAGTCTCTGTTTTGTTTCCATGAAAATAATAATTCTACATCAAGATCTTGTGATTCCATTGGCATGAGTACCCCTTGCTCTGATTGGAACCACTTTGTTCTTTTAAGAAACATTTTTTTTAATGCTGTGCTTGAGAAAATCATTCTTGGTGACCAGCTTTAGGTAGATGAGCCCTTCTAAGCTCATCAAGACTATTTCTCAGGTGACAGTCATAACTCTGCTTCTGGCAGAACCATGACTAGGAATTTTGATGCCTATGGCAAATTCGGTATGCATAGGGTAGTAGTGCAATAGGGGGAGTTGCCTGCACATGCACGTGTGTGTATATGTGTGTATGTGTGTGATTTTTCAAACAAAAAATGAGCAGGGCACTTGCTACAGTAGAAGGTACCATGCTATGGCTTCAAATAACATGGTATTTAATTACACAAATAATGGATAAAGGACCACTAGGCCTACATATTAAAATATCTTGCTAATTGGAAGTCTATGTATCAAACTCTCAAAAGAGTTAAGTTCTCTCTCCTCTTTTTCTTTCCCTCTCTCTTCTTCTCCTCTGTCCCCACTTCTTCTTTTTCTTCTTCCCTCTCTATGTCTATCTTTCTCCTCAACCTACAAGGAGGGCTTTCTACTATGCTATGCACATCTTCAAATGAACTTGTTGAGAGGCAAGAATGGGAGTCTGGAGGCGGGGGAGATGCATCTACTGAAGAGGTACACCATAGGGTCCAAGAATGGGAGTCTGGAGGCGGGGGAGATGCATCTACTGAACAGGTACACCATAGGGTCCAAGAATGGGAGTCTGGAGGCGGGGGAGATGCATCTACTGAAGAGGTACACCATAGGGTCCAAGGTCAGCCAGTGAAATTGAGGGCTTGGAAATAGAAAGTCTGGGTCTGTCTTGCCTAGTCACAACTATCCTAGTTGCACCTTTGTACATTGTGTTTTGATAGCATAGTCTTTAGGTTCATCTCCATGATTCATTAAGCTATTAAAATTTAAATGAGCATATAAAAGACAAAAAGACATTCCTTGTCCTCGGAGATCACACGTTATGTTAGAAGAATCAACATGTAAGTAACTAGATACATGTAAGATATATAGAAAGTGTATTGAAGACATTCTGTGAGGTGAAGGCCCTAGGAGTGGGAAGAGGGAGGGGACTGGGAAACACCTCTTAAAGAAGGTAGACTTGAGATTAGTCTTGAAGGAAGTCATTAAAACTAAGAGACAGGGGAGGGGGACAGCAAGAATTTTGGGTACCCCTAAAATCCTAGTGCACATTTAAGCTAATAAAGATTATTAGAACACCGACCCTGGAGTCAGGAGGACCTGAGTTCAAATCCAGCCTCAGACACTTAACACAAAAAACTAGCCATGTGACCTTGGGCAAGTCACTTAACCCCAATTGCCCTACCTTCTCCCCCCCCCCAAAAAATAAATTAGGGTGGCTAGGTGGCACAGTGAATAGAGAACCGGCTCTGGAGTCAGGAGTACCTGAGTTCAAATCCGGCCTCAGACACTTAACACAAAACTAGACGTGTGACCTTGGGCAAGTCACTTAACCCCAATTCCCCTCCAAAAAGCAAAAAAAAAAAATAAAGATTATTAAGTGAAAGCTAATAAAGTTTGAAATTGCAGTAAGACTTTGGAGCACTCTATATTCATATAGCTCTCTATAAAGTTAATTTACTTATGTGTTATCCACATAATAACCCCATGCAATAAGCAAGGTAGAAATGGTTATTCCTGAAAGAGGAGGAAATACAGTTTGAAATGTTGTGACTTTGATGAGGATGCATTATTCTTCAGTGATGAAGTTTAGATAAATGTTCCAGATTTTCTAGAAATCTTCCATATTGTCTAGACTTTTTCTGCCTCTGATAATGTTAGGAAGCTAAATAGTATTAGATAGTTAATATGGTACTTCTTATGTCACCAATATAGTTTCTATTATGCAGTTTGGAGTAGATACCATACATCCTTGAATATCTACAGAAAACATGTATAGACAACCGTCTAAAGAAAATAAATATCCTAGAACCTTAACAAGTGATTTACTCAAATACTGAAATGCTATATTACGCCTTGATATACTAAACATAGTATTAGGACTATGCTGACCCTAAATAGTAAATGTGAAAAGATGATTAACCAAAATTATGGTAATCTAGTGTATAGGAAAGAGCACTGAATTAGAAATTATGATCCTTGGGTTCTAATTCTTCATCTCCCACTTACTAACTGTAACCTAGATCATTTAATCTCTCTGGGCCTCTTATTTACATGAAAGGGGAAGATAATATACTACATGTCATGTAGTGTAGCTATGAGGAAAATATATTTTAAATCTTAAAATGCTAGTTATTATAATTATGTATTAAGATGATTTATTTGACTTAGAAATTGTGAAAGTTTAAATAGAGGAATATTATGCAACTTGAGAGGCATTTAGTAAATAGCTTCCTACAGAGTTAGACTTGGACTCAAGTCCTTATTCTGACATCTACTGTCTGTGTGACCATTGAAGAGACACATAACCTTTTAGCATCCTAATTTGACTCTGTGTGAACTCAATCATATATTATATTCTATCGTCCAATCCCTTGACTCCTTCTCCTATCATAAATCTTACCTAGGAAAGCACCAAACCTGGATTTTCCCACTATCTTCCTCCTTCAGTCCTATTTATTTTCTGCTGAGTAGAACTTGAGAAAATTCCCAAATCCTACTGGTGGGGTCTGCTATAAATTCATGTTATCTAATTTCAGTTGGGCTCTCATAGTAACAAGGCAAACATTCTATTCTTCCTTAATCAGCTTGCTGTTTCCCCTTAGAGACTTCTCCAAACCTTTTCATCCATCTTTTTTTGTTTTCAAATCTCTTATTAATTTGACTGTTTCCTGCATTTACAATCTTATACTTTACTCTTTTCCATACATTTTTTATATTCCAGCAACACTAACTTACTTATAGTTCCTCAGAACATACAACTTTCCATCTCCTGCTACTCCCCATGTCTGGAATGCTGCCATATAGTCAGGAGGACCTGGGATTTGTTCCGGCCTCAGATACTTAACACCCACACAAAAAAACTGGCCTTGTAACTTTGGGCAAGTTACTTAGCCCCTATTGCTTTAAAAAAAAAAAAGAATGGGAAGATTTGGGTGTGACATTTTTCAAATGTTGGTTAATTTTACTGAATCATTTTCCCTATCTTTTTATTTATTTTAATAGATGAATATCTGGGAGAGGGAGAAAAGAAGCAGTCAAATAGGGAAAATGTAGGTAATATAAAAAGAGATATCAATGAAGCTCATTAAAAAAAAGAAATTATATTTTCCAATTAAATTACTAAAGAACATGATCTTATTTGGTCATCCAGTTAAATTCAGTAGTAGTGCTAATATTCCATGATTTTATTTGATCTCTCTTACTACTCATCTAGTACCTTTTGTTTGTGATAACTATATTTCACTTGCCAAATAATTGCTTGTATTTTAGTTATTGTGTACATGCCTTACTCTTCCATTATTCCAGAAGATTTTTAAGGGAAAGATCTGTGTCTTATTAAAGTGTTTTTCACTGCTTAGCACAAGACCCTACCCAAACAAGTACTTAAACTATTTATGGAATAAAAACATGAGTAAATGTGTAGAAGAAAATATTATTTCTTACTTAATTTTTAGTTAACATCAATTTCAATATTAGTAGAGTGTTGAATTTTTAATGTAATACTCTTCTAGCCAATCATTATACACTAGAGGTGAATATTAATTATTTTGGAAAAGAAATGGGTATACCTGAACCCATGCCAGCAGGCAGCACATTTTCCAGCTGTTTCTCACTCTATCCAGTCATAAAAGATGGAGTATCTCTTGGCAAGAGACCATTAAATTTATGACTCTTTAGGAACCTACTGATTTAAGTCCCTTCTATACCTGTAATATATAGGCCTTAAAAGTAGATTTATAAAAAGTTCTTGGGAGATTTTTCAAATAGGTCCATTTTATAAATCTATATTGATTTCTTTAACTATCTTGGTATAGCTAGAAGCCCAAAGCATACTTTGTTCAATTTGATCCCGAGTTAGTGAACTGTTTTGAAGATCGCAGCATTAGTAAAATGTCTCTAATTATTGTTTTCACTAGTTTGTTATTTTACAACATTATTTAACCTTTGACTTGCTCACTGACTACTTAGGAAGGCCAATGGAAAAACTCATGTAAATAGAAGATGACAGTTTCCTGATTGTAAAAATTCTATAATTTTATAGTGGAGAGGCTCATTTCCTTCACATTTGTTCCCTGCATTAATATAATCTTAGTTCTCTGTAAATTAAAATCTATGGAAACATCTATACCAATATATGCAATCATTTAACTATATTCTATTCAATAAGCATTTATTATGCTTACTATTAATGATCATTCATGTAATTATGTGTTTCATATTATAATTTTTGAATGGTTAAGTTAAATGAAATAAACTTATGCTGTTGTTTAGTGTCAGAGGGAGAGAAATATATTTACAGAGTCTAACTTGGTATGGGTAAAGTAGCTGAGGAATAAAATAATATTTATAGAATGTTGGAACTTGAAATGCCTTAAGATATCATTGAAATCTGAGATTGTAGGGATGAGGAAATGGAGGTTGAGAGACTCAATACCAAATTCACCTAGCTGTTAGGGATAGAAAGTTCTGTGTTCAACAAACTGTATAGAGTTGAAGACAAATAGTTGATGGGGTACTAATAGGAGACTGCTCCCCTTCATCTGTCCAAAAAACTTAACTCTTACTGTCCTAAAATTTTGGTTTAAGCATTAAGTAGACAGATCACATCAATTGTTTAATGCAAGAGACAGCTCAGGAGAAAATGATAGCAACAACTTTGCAGAGGAAGCAGAAAGTAGCAGCTTTAGAGTCCCACAGGACCTTCAGTTCTGCAGACAAAGAGCAGTAGAACACAGCAACATGCTTAGCTTTAGGGCCATGAGGGCTGTCTTACTTAGAGTTTAACCTTAGTATCATAAATTTTCTAGGGCCTGTTTTCTCTCCACTCATGGTATGGGTGATTGTATCCTTCTATATCTGGGGATTTTCCTTTGTTTTTTTTTTTCTGTCTTAATCAAAGTATTCTTATTTAATAGATGATATTTCATCTGTAATACAGAATGCACTGGGTGAAGGCTCAAAGTGTATTTGAATAATCATGGTTGTTCCAAACACAAAATATGGAATCTGGGACATTGCTACCCAAACTACAAAAATAGAGATGTCAGAGAGGGGAGCAGGTTTTGGGGTAAGTGTGGCAAAAGATATTAATAATCGGATGTGAAAAGCAGATGAATAATAATTTCCAGATAAAAGTCTCAATTATTTACTGTGAATTGGGGACAACTACTTAAGTTAGTAAGACCTCCCAGAATATACGCCAAGACTTAATTTACTAGGCGTTGCTACCCCACCTATCCCATATCCCAACCCGAAGCTACTGATTTAGGACAGTAAGAGTTAAGTTTCCTGAACAGATGATGAGGAGCAGTCTCCTATCAGTACCCCATAAACTCTTTGTCTAAACTTGCTATAAATTTGAGCTTTGGGGGCCTTGTATTGGAGTACATAGCTTGTTGCATGCCTGAGTCATTAGTTGTCTATGAAGCTAGGGATGAAGAGGGTAGGGGAAGCTGCCTATCTTGTTCCCAATATCTGTTCCTAATATTTGTTCCTCTCCCATCGACTGCCAACACTGTGTGACAGTGTCACTCTTCAGGAACAGTTCCCTACCTTTTTGTCTTGAATTCACACTTGTTTTCATCTGAATGTAAAAGAGACTTTTAAATAAAATATATTGTTTATATTTCTGTTTTCACACCTGTTGAAACATGAAAAAAATTAATCTAACGGATAATTTTCAGTTGGAGATTTTTTCATATGGCTATTCATAACTTTGGATTTCTTTCTTTGATACCCTTATCTTGTCCTTTTCCATCCCAGGGCTACAAATCACTTCCTTGACATCTCCTGCCATGCCAACAACCATCCCCCTATGCATTCCCAAACCTTTTCAATTTCCTTTTATGTGTTATCTTCCCCCATTTAGAAAGGAAGCTCCTTGAAGGCACTGACTGTCTAGCATGCTTTCACTATAATCTACAATTCTCAGTATAGTGCTGAGAGAATATAAGTACTTCATAAATTCTCAGATTGTCCTCCATTCCTGGAATATACTCTCTCCTCACCTGCAGCTCTAAGAATCTTTAACTCCTTTAAAGACTCAATTTAAGTGGTACTTTCCACTCCACTTACATGGTTTTCCTAATCCCCTAACTGCTAGCATTCTGCCTCTACATTCTAAAGGTAGAATACATTATAGATGTTTGGGATGTATTCTGTAAATACCTATGTATTTGCACATTGTCTTTGTTTCCTCAGAACTTAGATTTATACTTGGCATATAGTTAGCTTTTAACAAATTCTGATTAATTTCTTGTTTACTGATGGACTGATTGTGGAAATGTTGCATTCAGCTAGTGAAATGTAACTTTTTTGATGACAGGAAATATTCTGCTTTTGTCTTTGTGTTCCTATTGCTTACCATTGTATCTTACAAATTCTTGTAAGAAGCTTTTATAAAGGCTTATTGAAC
The DNA here is from genome assembly GCF_028583685.1 of Petaurus breviceps papuanus. Classification (NCBI taxonomy): domain Eukaryota; kingdom Metazoa; phylum Chordata; class Mammalia; order Diprotodontia; family Petauridae; genus Petaurus; species Petaurus breviceps. Next base: position 4,658,718 of record NW_027185698.1, read on the forward strand.
TGTTGAATTTTAATTGGTAAATTTCTAGATCATGGGCTTTTAACCTAAATATGAGCATTTTTTGTTTGGTATGCCTGAAGGCAATCTGAGGAAATGACTACTTATTTATAGAAAGATACCTCTGTTCTCACTCCTGAATCAGATATTATTTGGGTGTTTTGTGCAAGGTGACTGACTTACATGATGTTTGAACTTTTTCCAAATGGAAGTAGCCCTACATGTGTGTTGGCACTCTTTGTTTATATTTAAAAGAGTGATTTGTGGGCAGAGTCAAGATGGCAGAGTAGAAGCAGGACCTTCATTGGGCTCCGGCTTCCACCTTCCCCAATCCATGTAAAAGGGGACTCTAAACAAACTTTGGAGCTGCAGAACCCAAAAAATGACACAGAGAAGCTAACCTCCAGCTGAGGACAGCCTGACAGGCCAGCAGGAATCCGCCAGCACAGTGCTCTGGGAGCCGAGCCCAGCCCCACACCCAGGCTTTAGCCCTAGGGCAGGCCTGACCAGCCACCAGCAGGAGGGACTCCAGATCAGCAGCAGCTGTGGCTGTTTCCATATTTATCAACACATAGATACAAAGGACAAAGTGAGAGGTCAGTGAGTGCAGTCTGGATTCTGGGACCTGTTAGGGCCACGAGTGTGAGAGACACTGTGGCAGTCACAAGATGTCAAGACGGAGTGCACGTGACCTTTGAAGGGCAGGGGCTTGGAGATATGGAGGCCGACTCTGCAGGGCCATAAAGGCCATATGGCATTGAGCGCAGGGTTGTGGGGGCCGACTCTGCTGGGCTGGGAAAGGCCGACGTGGCACTGAGCGTGCCCCATAAACACGGACTCCTCTTAACACATACTCCTTTGCCCTGCACTCGGGAGAGTGCACAATTGGATCCCACATGACAGGTGACAAGGGGGTAGCCGGAGGGGGTGCACGTGGCTTTCTGAGGGACATTGTTGGGGCAGCTTTGCCTGGAGGTTAACGAACCAGTGATAAGGGAGTTTTGGGCTCACTGACGCGAGAGTGATACTCTGCGTTGCAGTACGTAAAGGACTTCCAGGAAGGATGTTGATCCTTGGTCTCTTACAAGGTACTCAGGAAAGAACATGATTGGCCCCTCAAGGCGTGCCCCCACAAGGCTTATAAATTGGGGAGATAGAGGAAGTTAGTTGCTGAAAAAAAAAACAGAGTTGAATAGAAAATTTGACATTCAGATACAAGAAGCAAGAGAAGCATGAGAAGGTAAACAGGGAAAAGAAATCATGAGGAACTTATCAAAGTTGAACTATTAACATTCCTACATGGAAAAAAAAACAATAATTATAACTTATGAAACTATTCTCAGTAGTTGAAGGGAATATATATATATATATATATATGTCTATATATGAGGGTATAGGAGCA
>NW_027185698.1:4660516-4676116 GCF_028583685.1 Petaurus breviceps papuanus
TATATATATATATATATATATATACTATTATTAATACTATCTTACATGTAATTGGTAAATAAGATATACAGGCACTGAGGCATAGAGATCCACTGGAAAAGTCAAAAGGGGTATGGGAGAAAATATGGGAGAGAGAAGATTGGAGGAGGGTATATCCTGTGGGACTGCTATTTTGGGGCAGTGGGTAGAGGAAAAACGGGGAGAAAATTTGTAACTCAAAATCTGGAGGAAATGAATGATGTAAATCAGAAATAAAAAAAAATAAAAATAAAAAAATAAAAGAGTGATTTGTGATGCAGCGGCAAGAGCTCGTTAGAGTCAAAAGGCCTGAATTTTGTCCTTGCTTTGACCCTCAATCGCCATGAGATCTTGGGGAAATTAGATAATGTCCTCTAGGCATAATCTCCACATATATGAAATTGACATGTGACCTAGTACTGCTGATGTCACATGATTTCCATGACGCAAATACTTAATGGAGCATATAAATGTGAATTATGCTAATATGCACTGTCCTGAGGAATTTGGGGGTGGCATGTCTATGTTTAGCTGCAATTCTTTTCTCCTGTTAGAGTATATTTTCCCAAGAATTCTCAAATAGAACATGATAATCTTTAAGAGATTAAAAAAAACTGTTTTGAATTGCACATTTAATTTGCAGCCATTCTATAGAAGGAACATTTTTCCTTTGCCTTTTTTTTAATAGTAAAAGTTCCAGACTAGTTACTATTCAATGATTTTCTCCTTCAAGGGCGTGTAAGATTTTTAACTTATGAAGAATCCTTCAAAGAAAAGAGTTTCTACTAAGATTTCAAACCATTTTTTTCAGCTTCTGTGCTCTTTACCTCTTGTCATTTAAGCTTAAAATGTTGAAAGGAGGTGGTGATATGAAGCAAAGGAGACAGATGGCGTATGGGGAGAAAAGAGCACAGGGAGCATTGCTACTGCCGGGAAGTTAATAGTCTTGGGAAATGGAAAATTGACGGGCTGCCATGTGAGTGTCTACCTCAGTCTTTTATGGGAGGAGATAAAGAACAGGGAAAAGGCATCAATTCAGGTGGTTTTTAAATTGCAGGATGGTGGGGATGTGGAGTTACACAGTGGGCACACCTTTTCTTCTCTTCTATTCATTCATCCTTAAACTTAAGTCCTATTCTGATGCCTCATTGTGGTGTGGGAGTGATCCTGGGTCATCGGAGGTTGAGCCGTCATAGCACACAATCTGGCAGATCCTACAAGCTAGGAAGATTTTGAGTATAAAATAGTGATGGAGTTTCTGCCAGCTGTGAGCTAGCCTCATTAAGTTTCCAGTGGCCTATTGTCATGATGATTGCTCACCAAATAGAGATTTTTCTTTTTTTCTTCTTGGTCACAGTAAATGGTGGATATCATCTTCTAAGAGCTTTGATGTATATGCTTACATATGTATATGTATATACACACATATCTATATATATTCTAAATTGTTATCAAGATCATGAGGTTATAGATTTAGAGCTGGGAGGTACCTTAGAGGTCACCAAGTCCAACCCCCTCATTTTAGAAATCAGGAAACGGAGGCTAAGAGAAGGTAAGTGTCTGTCACTGCTCAGGGTCACTCTGTTTTTTAATGTCCGAAATGTATTTGAGTTGGGACTTTTTTATGAACAAATCCAATGTTCTATCCATTAAACCAAAAATTATTTAAAATCATCTCCAATTATATATATATGTGTGTGTATGTATATGTATAAACACTATATATAAAAACATACATACATATACACACATGGTACATAGTTGTTCATATGATATCTTCCTAATTGGATAATGAACTCCTTGAAAAAGAGGACAATTTTTATTTGTTTACCTTTGTTCTTTTCCCTTAGAACTTACCCACTATCTGGTCCATAGCAGGTGCTTAATAAATACTTGTTGTTGACTTGATAATTTGAAAAAAAAAGCACCATATTCCATAGTTAAGCATAAGGGAAGGCTTTTTTTTTGAAGGGGGAAGTTGTCATTGTAGTCATAATGCCTGGAAAAGTACCTTGTATATAGATAATACTTAATGCTTATTGAATTTGATTGCATGAGGTAAGATCTGTCCTGGTAAATACTTAAGTGAAATTAATTTGAACAAATAAAATATTTGCATACATTTATTCCTAAGTGTGTCTTTTTAATAGCTATTTCTGGATTTCATCTACATGTTCAGCAGGATATTTATTGAAAGAGATATATGGAAAGGAAATGACTATTCTTTGCCAAATAGAGGATATTCAGCAAGCATCCTTCAGCACTAACTTGGGTACATTCCTTCACCCAAATATTTTTATTTTCCAGATGTCAAAGAAACATATCTGGTCAGCAATGTGGGTTGTGGCAGTTTCTGTAGTCTTGAGACTATGAGTGTGATGGACCCTAACTCCATGTTCATGGGCCTTTTATGCTCTTAGGTGACCAGGAAATACATCAGTATGGTCAGATACAACAAGGAAGCTGAACCAATGGTGATTCAGTTTTAACTGCTCTCCTGGATCAGTCAAGGCCTGGGGACAGCTTCAGGGAAATACTAACTTAACTGAGGGAAGGGATTAAGACATTTCTCTTACCACAATATACTTATTTCTTTACATATGCACATATATAGGTAGATGTTTGGATATATAATTATGTTGTATATATGCATTTATAGTTGCATTATCAATATTTATATATGATGGTGTACTATAGAGGTAGTTTGTTTTGATAATATGTAAATAATGGTTCTATAACACAATACATATATATAAATACACACATGCATATATATATATCTAGGACTATTATTAATAAAGTTTTTGATAATGCAATTATATAATTGATTAAACATCCCTGTCTAGTGTTTGCTACTGAGAGTGATCTCAGCTGTCATTCTCTTTGAAATTCTCTTGTAATGGGGGAGAGACCACTGGTACCAATTCTTTTAGCTGATTGCCTTTTTTTTTTTTGGCTTTTTGGAGGGCAATTGGGATTTAAGTGATTTGCCCAAAGTCAGATGGCTAATACTTGTGTTAAGCATCTGAGACTGGATTTGAGCCGCCCCGAGCTGATTGTCTTAGATAATAGAAAGGCTATTATTAACATGCCTCTTGATTATCTTAAATAAAAACCTCATATGACACAGAGAAAAGAAAGCCACACATGTACTATTCAGTAATATTTTAAAGAATGGTTATACCTTATTGGGCGTTTGTTCATCATTTCCTTTAAATAGCTAAAATTCATCTGATCTATGACTACCTCTGTTGCAACAAAAGCAATAATTCACAAATTAAATTCCAAGATAAGGTTCCTATTTCCTCTCTCTGTCATCCTTACCCTGGGTAGGGAAGGATAATCTGAAGCATTTTTTGTATTCTTCTACCTCTTTTATAGAGGAATTTCTGAAATATTCTTTGTGTACTTTTACCTGTTTATGTGGGTTGTGGCAATTTTTAAATTATGTAATATATTTATTACTTTTACCTACTTTTCTTCCTTCTAAGACTAATAATCACTTCCTTCAGCATACCTTCCTTGATCACCTGTATTATAAGAGATTCATTCTTCTTAAATTTTCTGGTAGTACATTGGAATTCTCCTTTCCCCTGACTCAGTCTATGTTTTAACATATGTATTTGTCTATAGGTCTTCAAGACTATGTGATTGATTGTAAACTACATGAATGAAAAGACTACTTTGTTTTTCAACTATTCCCTAGGCATCTTAAATAGTACCTTGCTCATTCTAGGGCATTGTTAATTATTTGTTAAATCAAAATGATGATTAACTAGCCAAAAGCTGTCTAATTATTGAAGTTAGCATGTTCTGTACTCAGTGGCGGAACAGATTAAGACTCTTGTTTCTTTCAATATTCTCTTGATAGCTTAATCACATTTTGAAAAAAAAATCCATTACATTCAGATTCACAGAGACAAAAATGTTCACTCAGTGGGAACTATTGAATAAGGCTAAACTAGAGACATAAAGCACCCTCACATATACAATAAGCATACATGGGGGAATCTTGTGCATCATGAAGCAGCCTGAGTCAATAGGGGAGGACATAATTCCATTGATCCCATGGGCTGTAATATAAATATTGTGTTCTAAGCTTTTTTTGTTTTTTTATAAAGACTAAAGAGAAACATAAGCTAAATTGTGATTATCACGATTGCTAATAGTAAGATTTGTATTTATTTTTACATCTTTTAGAATTAGTTCATATGTCTATCTTCCATGCTGGGTCCATTCATTATGTGTAAAGATATTTTTCTTCCCTCCACCCCCATTGCCATTCTATTCTTTCTTTGGCTCCAACACAAGGAAGCCAGACCTTCTTCAAGAATGGGTTTCTTCTTTTCCAGTAATTATCTTATATTTTCTTCTTATGTTTATTTTTAAAATGTAGACTATCCTTCTCCTAATTACATTGTCCTTAGTGATTACTTTTGTGTCTGACCCCCCTTCTCAACTTGTGCATTAAGATTTTATGAGGATATTCTTCTAATAGGGAGCAATCCCATGGAAAATGAATCCTGGCTTCATGGAGATGGATTGTCCTTTGGCATCTTGTTCTGGGATGATGTAGCATTCTGTTTTTAATTCTTGTGCCTGGGATTTGTGTCAAAGAATTTTGGAAAGTGATTGAGGAAGAGACTTCTACTTGTGGTTTTTAAGGAATGAGGAGAGACTGAAAAGAGGAGTGGGAACATATTTCATGTCCTTCCTCCTGGAAGCCGTAGACATTGTGAGGACATGGCAACAAGAATATATGCTTGCTTAGTCGCACCAAAGACCGGATTTCAAGCCCCCTGCTGTATTTCCCAGAGGCGTGATGATGAAAAGTGATCATGAAAATGGAAGCTTGTAGCTCTGATGGTAGCCCCAGAAGTTCAAGAGATCAAAAGTTCCTGAATTGAGTGATGGGTAACCTCAAAGAGATGATTCCTGTAAGAACTTCTTGGAGAGGAACCCTAGTCTCATGAGGATTTTATAGTAGGAAAAAGAAGACCAAAGAGGCATGTCCTGCTAGCTAGAACTGACTTTGTGAATTTTTTGGAGGGCATACATATGAAACAAGTACAAAATATATGTTTAAGAATCTTTTGTACACATTTTAATATCCTGTGATGGATTTCTTGTTCATATTTTAAATATTTATTAATGTGCACTTATAAGTCTTTTGGGTTTCAAGCATTTCCTTTGTGGTAGAGGTATGATAGCTGTTCAATGCCTGTTTAACTATTACTTTATACAGTGGATAACTTCATAGGTGGGATCCTGCTAATACCTTTTAGGGGAGGATCTAGACATGGGCTATATCTAAGTTTTATGTAGGAGATACTTCTCAGAACTTAGGATGTGGGATCCTAGAGATCCCAGAGAAAAGGAGCCAGAGAAAGGAAATGCCAGAATCAGGGAGAGAGAGCCTAATCACCTCTTTTAGAGGGCAGACTGCCCATGGATATTTTTACTTAATTTTCATTGCAATAAAAGTAAGCAATAAATTATAAAATGGATTTATTCAATCATAAACAATAATTTAATAAGCCCATTTTATCTGTTCTGTCTAGGTAGTAGGTGCTGGTTATTATTTAATCATAGCCACAAACAAAATATGGAAGCATCTTCCAGGTGTGAACACCATTCATTTGTCTAAATGTACATATTAGAAGCTGTAGCAGCTTTATTTCCTAACTACTCTGGGGACTGAGAATATTAGAATCCTAGAGCTGGGGTCATGGCATAGTAATTTACTTTAGAGATCTATACTTGCTACCAATAGTTTCCTCATAATTGAAACTGTGAGTCATTTCTATTGTTGATCAATCTATTCTGTGCTTCGTGTTCATCAGAAAAATTGTTTAGTGTCACAAACTTTCACACTTTACTCATTTGAATATTGTCTACAATGTATGAGGTGATTTTTTTTAAACAATAGCTTCGAAAGAAGCCTAATCCAATAAAAATTTTTCAAATTCATGATGTAGTGTAGGTAACTATATTCAACAGATTTATAATTTAGGGGAAGACCTGCTGTACCCTCAATCAATCTATTTCACTGGAGTGAGAAGCTTTTATAAACCCAAATTATTGTGGGAATTATCCATTTCTGTCATTCTATTCATTGTTTGGCCTAGAAAATGTAAAGAGGAAAAATTAAACCCTGAGTCCCAATCCAGGATTTTCTTGTGTAACTGGGGAATTCTCCAATCGCAATCTGAAAATTAAATAAAAATTCAAAACTGGAAGAAGGCTTCTAGAGCTCTTCCATCCATGTCATTTACATAGATGAGAAAACAGACAGGAAAAAAGGTCAACTGCCAACTTAGTATAAAACAAAGACCAGAACCCAGGCTCTAAACCTAGTATTATTTCTACTATAACATTTCTTTTCCTGTACTCTTTCATGCTAATAGACAAGAAGGAAAGGGAAAGTCACAAACATTTATTAAATGCCTACTATGTTCCAGGCACTGTGCTTTACAAAAGGAGTGAACATGGGAACAATAAGTCCAAATTAATTTCATAGTTTGTAGACTGTAAGAATTGGAGTATATTTTAGAGATAATCTAGTCCAGCAAATCAACCCCCATCCTCTTTGAGTCTTCTAGTGTAAAAGCATATTGAGGATTCCTGATGTTGGAGGAAATTTGGTATAGAAAAATCAAATGAAAGAATGTTGTTCTATTTGGAATTAGATGAATCTGTTCAAATCCTGTGTGAACATAGGCAAGTCATCTAACCTTTCTGGGCCTCAATTTCCTTTACTATTAAGCACGGGGTAAGAACTGGATTACTTAATAAGACTGTTCCAACTCTAAATCTATGTTCCTATATCTTTGGGGTTAAAGTTATAATGACCTGTAAGGAGAAGGATGTGTAAAAATAGTTTGATTCAATTTCATTTCATTTAATAGGCATTTAAGTAGCTGTTATATTTTTGTTACAGCTAGGTAGCATAGTAGATAGAACACTGGGCTTGGAATTAGGAAGATTCATCTTCATGAGTTCAAATCTGACTTCAGACAATAGCTGTGTGACCCTGGACAAGTGAGTTAACCCTATTCGCCTTGGTTTCCTCATCTATAAAATGAGCTGGAAAAGGAAATGTCAAAGCACTGCAAAATCTCCTACAAGAAAACCACAAACCGCAGTCATGAAGAGTTGGACATGACTGAAAAATGACTGACCATACTTATGTTTTTTGGCACTATATGAACTACTGAAGATATAAGAACAAAGCAGAAAGAGTTGTCATAGTCAAGAAGCTTACATACTACTAGGAAACATACAGATGTGTAAGTAAGCACACAGCATATCAAAATTGTTTGGATGTTTTATCTATGGATGTTACTTTCAAGTTTTATCTGCAAATAGAGCTAAATATGTCCAAATGGAACATCTCTCATGTTATCCCCTACCACTCATCCTTCTTTAAAAATTTCCTGTTTCTCATCATTAGATATCTTCTCAGTCACACACTCAAAAATTCTGAGCCATTTCCTTCACCTTCACATCTATATCTAGCCTTAAGATTTTGTGATCATGAAATTAAATGATTATAATCTCTTTGATCCTTTTATGAGACTGTATTGAATATTTTATTCAAGTAAAATAAAGGTAAAATGACAATTTTTGATGTACCTGCAGACAGATTTCATGTGTATAAGCTATAACTCTATAGTTTTCTTTGAGGCCATTGTTTACAGTTTGGAAACAACTGATATGATTTATTATTAACCTCTGAAATGACTTCTCATGTAATATCCTCACATTCCATCCACTTCTTAGCCTCTCTTGGTTCAAACATACTAAATCATAAGTTGAAATATACCTGAGAGTTAATTACTGTAATTCCTGTTTATAAGAAAAGGAGACCCAAGCACAAGAAGTGATTTCTGCTGTGTTCTTACAGAGTCAGTATTCAAAAGTTTTCTAATGCCAAATCCAATACTCTCCCCTGCATTAAAATTTTAATCTAGCCCTGGTTGGGCAGATCAGAGGAATAAGATTCTACCACACATTATTCATTTACTAGTAGAATGCAAAGAACCCCAAACTAGAATTCAGAGCATTTGGATTCTTGGATCAGCAATGAGGAAAGTGGACCTCACTTTCTCGTATTTGCTCTGCCTTATTACAATTAAATGGGAATCGACTGCCTATTTATACAGACTGTAGGTGAAACTTCAATGTGTATTTCAATTTGGGGCCTAACTAAACTTTCTAAGAGTGATCTATCTGGACTCATGATACAATCATTATAGTGTGCAATATTGTCGCCATCAATTCAGATGCCTGAGGGCCAAATGCATCCTCTTCTCTTCAACCTAATAGAGGGTTCACCATTATTCCTTGGTTAAAGTGCAAAATAACTGCAAGCATTCTGGTCCTAAATTATTTCATTCATAGAAGTGCCATGCACAGCATTTGGGGAAAGAAACACAATACCCCAAACACTGAGCAGCTCTCTGGATAATTGTATCTGATCAGCTGAAGCCCTCAAGTAGACTTCCTGAACATTTCAAAATGCTCCTGTATAATGTTAGGGCACTGAACATCTGTCACCTTCCTGCCCAATTGTCCATCAGGCAAAATGATTAAATCAACAAGCATTATTTTGTATAATAGAAATGAAATCACTGTAATAGACATTATCACAGGATCAATTTTCCCTGCTTTGAAAATAAGCATCTTGGCTACAAGTTCACAGTTATGTAACAGCAGAAAACTGCTATCCTGTGACAATATTAGATTTTATTGACATCTCTAAATGATCACTTGGTACTATATATAAAAGTTTAATATACATTCAATTTAATAGGAATTTCACCCCCATGTCACATTGTCATCTTTCCATTTTCCCTTTCATATGAGTGCTGATATTTGAATTGAAATAGAATTTGTGGCTCTAAAATGTTGTGTGCCTTTTGGTTAAGGTGCAATCTTTTGCTGTATCTGCATTGGCTCTACAAATACACTGTTCTAAATTTTTTGATATCACTTGCTGGATGCTAATTTTCATCTATGTGCATAGATATGTCAAAAAGACCAATTTGCATCTCATATTCACTCATTTATTCAGTAATTCATCAAGCAGTTACTAATTATTTTGGGGGATGAGGTACTGACACAAGAACCATAGATGTTAGGTTGTAGTCGTTTGAAAGACTCACCTTAATTTTGAGTATAGCATATTTTTGGTGGGCATACAGCATCATATCCCCTCCCTTTTCTATCTGATTAATTGGCTTCATATTTGTTCTTAGCTAGTTCTGAGAGAGACGAATTCTACCCCAAGGTTCTGAAAGAACCTGGAGATGTGATTGCAGAATCCTTATCAGTGATCTTTGAGGAATCATTGAGAGCAAGAGTTGTTGAAATGTTTTGCATCTCAAAATAGGGGAAGAAAGATATATTCCAGGATAACCAGGGATTCAAATTCATTTTTGATCACTCCAGGCCTTGCCCTTGCTTAGAGGACAGAGTTATTGAGATCTTGAGAGAAGAGAGTTCTTAATCTGACTTCTTCCTATAAGAGAAGGCCCATTTTTCCATATTGTCTTCAGGTAGAAGTTCCTGAAGGGAAAGAAAGTTTCCAGGTAAAAGCCAACATAAAGAGAATATGGCATCTCCATCATGCCCCTATTCCCAGACTATTTCACTAGAGACTTTGGGGAATTTCCCCTTATGTAAGATGTGGGACTCTCAGTTGTTTCAATATATCTCTCTCCCAGTGGGAAAGTTCACTCACTCTGTGTATATTCTCATCTGTATAACTATTGTGATTTCTGTTTGCTGTCAGCTTGGATAAATGATTTGTTTGCTAATCACTCTTTGTAGTCTTTGTTTAACTGGCATTTGGTGAGGAGGGAAATCAAGTCTTAGATTAATAACTTTACTCACTACTTTCCAATTAAGAGATAGCAACCAGAAGCATGGCTTGAATCTAAAAATTATCACCCCTGGACAAAGAATATTTCAGGAATACATAGATGTAATTCTAGCCCATTGCATCACATCCCTGAGGAAAACAGAGCAGCCAGCATTTGGAGCTAGTCTCTTGCTTCCCATTCTGGTAGAAATCAAAGTGTCCTTTGGAGAAGAGTGAGCACAGAAACCTCTAGATATCTGTTCATGCTTTCCTGTGAAGTCAATCTAGGTAGATCTATGTGGGACATCATTTCCCAACCCCAAAGCAGGGATATCTCCTCAATCTCAGTCCTGGGTCTTTTCTCATATCCCTATACATTGTCTCTTGGTGGTCTAATGTGCTTCCAGGAGTTCCATTAATATCTCTATGCAAATGACTGTCGTGTCCATGTATTAAGCCCTAAACTCTCTTTTGGACTCAACCCCAAAATTGCTACCTGCTTTCTAGAAATGCTACCTGGTTGTTTTATCTGTAAAAAAGCTAAATATATTCAAAATGACGTATCTCTTACCCCCTTCAACTGGTCCTTCTTTCAAAATTTCCTATTTCTATTTGTTCTTACTATGTTCTCAGACACACATATTCAAAAACTCTTAGTCACTTTCTTTACTCTTGCCTCTATATCTAATAATAGAATTATGGAACCATAGAATTAAAGTCAGAAAGTACTCTACCTCCTTTTTTGTAAATAAGGAGACTGAGATATAGGGAGGTTAAGTGAGTTGACTAGGGTCACATAATTCATTAATATCTAAGGTAGGGTTGAAGCCTATGTTTTCTGGTCTCTAAGACCAGCATCTTACATACTACACCACAATGTCAAGTCCTATTATTTTTGGCTCCACAGCATAAGAGAGAGAAGGTAGTACTTTTTTTTCAGTCTCGCTTATTTATCACCTTTTGCCTAGATGATTATAAAGACTCCATTTAGGCTTCCTTCTTCTAGTTCCTCTTTTCCACTTCACTCTCCTGCTCAGAAGTTTTCAGTGGTTTCCTATTGTGTCTATGACAAAATTACACATGCATGAACCTAGTTTTTAAGGTCTTCCACAATCTTGCAATCTTTCTAACTGCATTTAACATTATTCCTCTTCAGGTGCTTCATGGTCATGCCAAACAAAGTCATTAGTGTTACCTGCACTTCTCTTTTGAGACTCCATGATTGTTCATGACTTGCCCCCCCCCCCATATTTTGAACTTACTCACTTCACCTCTGTTTTCATCATTCTTACCTTCTTTTAAGGTTAAGTTGGCTTTCTTTCATCCACATGAACAACATGCCATTTTCCATCTTTTTGCCTTTCTTCAGAATGTCCTTGATGTCTGGAATGCATTCCATCCTTGATTCCAATTCATATAATCCCTTGCTTTCTTCAAAGTTCAGTTTAAATACTATCACTTAAAGGAGGTCTATCCTTATCCTTTTACTTGCTGGTATTTCCATTCTCTGCAATTATTTTGTATATATTTTGTTTAACTTTCCACATACATGTTGTAAATCCTCTTCACTCTCCTCTTCCCCTGGCCCCACGATTTAATATAAGCTCTAGAAAAGTAGGAATTGCTTAACTTGAGGTTATCTATTCCTAGCACCTAGACTTGTTCTAAGCACAGAGTTCCTTAATAAATGTTTGTTGAATGAATGAATGGACTTAATTAGATTTTATAGCAATCTAGTTCACCCAGGGCTATCAAATCATTTAAGATGAAAATGGGTTGGCTTCACAGAGGAAGAGATTGGAAATTAAGTGCACTAATAGCTCTGACCATATTGACAGGCATGCCTGATTAAGGTATTTGGCTTTGGAAATTGCCTAAATCTATAGAACCATTGTTTCATAGTCTGTACATTAATTTCTACCTGCTACATACAGATGATAGTAATACATAGCTACACTCCAAGGGAATGAGGAAACCTTCTTAATTCAGGCTCATAAAATTCTGCAATACACATACATTGATGATGATGCAGGAAATAAAATATCAATATAAATCATTTGAGAGTTGTTTCTAAATTGAACATTTATCTACCCTTGCAAACAAGAGTTAGCAAGCCTTTATCACCAGTGATGATATCATAACCAGCTGTATCTAAAGGTTGTAAAATTTGTTAAAGTGCTACAGAGAGCAGAACTTTATGTTTGATATGTCCCCTTTGTGAGTCTTCAGGTGGGTTACTGAAGTAGTTATTTTATGTTCTACTGTATTGAAGATGTGAAAGTATTTGTCACCCTGGGTAATAAAAAAAAGGTATTAAAATATACAGTACCCACTCAGCAACATAAGGTCAGATTAGCATTCATTTGGATTTCACAAGGTAATGGAATGTAGATTTGAATTGTAAAGTAGCTATAATTATCTTTTTAGCAGACACAGTAACTCTTCTTGGCAACAGGCTTTATAATTGCGGACATTGTGTTCTATACTAACTTCCCTGTCTTTGACAGGCTAAACGATGAAAAGACACACTACCACTTCCTGTTGTTATTTCTCACTTTTGGGTCTTTCATATCTCTTCACATCTGCAGAGATACCCAAACAGGTTTTGTGCCTCATTAGAGAACTTCTGGTGTGGGGAATCTTCTCTATTCCTGCAGTTCAGTCTCTGCTCTGTAACTTGTAGTTTTAAAGAATTTCCTGGAGAGGTAAAACGACTTCACCATGGTCACAAATATTACGTATTAGAGAAGAGATAGGAAACCAGGGTTTTCTCACCCCAGCACCAGCCTCCTTATGTGCCATGAAGCTAATAGCCTCTCTGAATAAAAAAAGGAAGGAAGGAAGGCATAGAGGAAGGAATGGATGAAGGAAGAAAGGAGAAAAGGTAGGAAGGGAGAGAAAAATGGAAGAAGGGAGAGAAGAGATGAAGGGATGGAGAGAGGAATAAATGAAGAGAGGGAGGAAGCAAAGGAGGGAAAGAAGAAAGAAGAGAGACAGAAGGGAAGGAAAGAAAAAAGAAGGGAAAGAAGAAAGGGAGGAAGGATGAAGGGAGGTCAGAAAGGGAGGGAAAAAGAAGGGAAGGAAGAAAGGGAAGTAAAGGAGGGAGAAGGAAGAGAATGAAGGGAGGGGAGAAGAAAGAAAGCAAGGGAATAGATAGAATATGAGTGATGGTACAAATTAAATATTTACTGTATTGTGAATACATGGGACAGTCTCTGTGGTCCACTAAGTCCACTTGACTTACAACATCGAAAGAAAGTGAGGAAGACACTCAATGTGTTGAGTAGTCTTCCTGTGATAAAACTGTCATAAGACAAGGAAAAGAAATCACACAGAATGGGTAGGTACCAGTTCCTTTTTGTGTCTTGCAGGGATTATTCATATTAATGAGAATACAGATTCATTGAACTGTTTGCATAAGATAATTCTCATTAATGATAAGGTGACCAAAGCAGACTTGGGAACATATGTCTACAAAATCAAATTTTTGTAGAATTTTGCTAACACATAGATATTTATGTGTACATGTATAGACATTTATATGCACACACAAATACATGCACCATGTTCACATTTTATATAACATACATTTATATAGATGTGTGTATAAATATGTGCACAACACAGCTCTATTTGTGTACCTCCTAGCAACCTCACCATCTCTACCTCTGCCCAATTTGTGTTTCCTTTCTTTCTAAGAGTAGTGATTGTGAGCTTAGGATTTCCCAGAAGGGTATGTAAAATAAGGAAAAGAACAGTTCATCTCTTGTGAGGGATGATAGAGGAAGTATGGAAAAGAAAAATAGATACCGAATGACTTCAGATATATGAAGTGATCTCATGAAAGGAGTAAGCACACATGCTTTGTCCTTCTCCATACTAAAGATACACAAAGAATGATGAGTGGAAAGAACAATAGCAGACCTGGTTTTGAATCTTGCCTCTGCCACTTGATGTCTGGACCATCATTTCCATATGTAAAACAAAGGGTTTTGATTATGTGGTGACACATAGAGTCTTCTAAAATTTTAGTATTGTGACTCAGAATCAGGTACAATTGGTAAAAGTTGCCGGAAAAGCAAATTTTGGTGCAATATATGTAAGTTGGCTAAAAATTTGGGTTTACTGACAAAAGGCAGGTACTACATCTGATTTCATCTTTACATATTCATAAAGATATTTCAATTGAACCAAATTGAACAAGCTGCCATACAAAGTAATACATTCTCCATTACTGAATATGTTTAATCAGTGGTCATATGATCATGTCAGCCACATTAATGAATTTCATAGTAAATTGGTTTTGATGAGTTTCCCAGTTCATTCCAATTATGATCCAAATTCCCAACAATGTATTTTCAAACTTTTAGAACATAATCCATTTATAACATGGGGCATCCTCCAATTCTTTTTTAACTGCTGTATATAATTTAGTACTTACTTCACAGGTAATAAACATTTTGAAGACAGGGATATATAATATTTCTCTTATCTCTTCATAGATTACCAAATGCTCATAGTGGGCCTTCAAAAAATGCTTAGGGACAGTATCATAGAATTCTAGATTAGGAGTCAGAGGACCTGGATGTAAATTGTATAATCTTGGCCAAATCATTTACGCTTATTGGGCCACAGAATCTTGCAAAAGGAAGGGGTCTGGTGCCTCTGGTTCCTTTGAAGTCAAACCTATGGACTTGTTGATTAGGAAACTGGCTAGGTAAATTAAATTTTTGTTATAATGTTTAGTAAGACATCTCCATTGATATGTTGACTTTCTGTTCATTATAAAGAGAAAGCTAGGCATGTCTTCATTTGGAATCTCCTCAAAAGTTTTAAAATTCATGACAATAATAAAAATGAATCTTTATTTTTAGATTATCTGCACATATAATGGAGAAGAACAAGTTAATTTCCAAGTGGGTCTGTTAGTGCCAAAATATAAGAAACATTTAGGGATTCTCAAAACCATTAGAATTGTGGGTAATTACTTCAGGTAAATTATATAACTAATTTTACTTTTTTTTCTCCCTGCTTTCCTAATCTCATCGAAGCAACATTCTCAAGGTCTACATGTTTCACAAGCTCCTTCTAATGAACCTCATTTGTTTAATTTATTGTGCTTACAACTAGGGCAAATAACTGGGCATTCACCTCACTAATAAGCCTGTTTAAAGTGTGCTGATTTGTCACTTGAGTCTTGTCAATGGCCCTTGATGGCATTCCCATTCTGATATTCTAAGCCTTGCCTGCTGGAAAACAGGTAAAAAATTTGTAAACCAATATTTTTGTATGTGTTTTAACTTGCTGGCAGGCTTATGCCTATGTTTGGGATGGCATTTTCATGAGCTTCTTAAATTCAAAATGAACCATCTACCCTTAGAAATAATAGTTGATTTCATGCCTTAAAGGCTGTTTGTAATTGCTGAAACTCCTCCTGGCAGAGCAATTTCTCGTGGGTCTGATGAGCAAAGGTGTCAGTGCAAAGTTCCAGCTGCAGGAAAAAGACAGAAAGGCTTAGAACTGCTGTGTGAGAGAGATAAAGAATATTTGGGGAAGAGAAAAATTGGGGCCAAGTTGATCTAATTGCTGGGAGTTATCCCTTAACTGTTGTTCTTTTTCCCCAAAGGAGTCATCTGCCAAGCTCTAGGAGAGAGAGAGGGAGGAGAAGGAACACACACACACACACACACACACACACACACACACACACACACACA
>NW_027185698.1:4676126-4683559 GCF_028583685.1 Petaurus breviceps papuanus
ACACACACACACACACACACACACACACACACACACACACACACACATGCACTAAGCAGCTCGAGTTTAAAGTGAAGGCAATAGGGAAAAACAAGCCCCTTAAACTTTCTGCCTTGTCAAACAGAATTTTGACCCTAGTCCCAGGTATCCTGTGACTATTGCATTTCTCTAAGAGTCTCATTTGTTCAGGATAGCTGAGAATGGCTTGGCATTATGTTTATACTGAATTCAAAATAAATACTCACTTTCATGCTCTGTTAATGTATTTATTTAAAAAATAATGCCATTACCATCCATCAAAATCAAACTTTTGAAACTCTTCTAGTTGTTAGCACATGAGGAAAGGCAACACAACTGAAAGTCAGTGGGGGTGCAGAGAGGAAGAACAGATGTGGTTGCTACATGGAAGGAGAACCTAAGCATTTTCTCACATCCAGGGATTATGATAACCAATAGATTCTAGTAGTAAGAATAGGAGTGAAGCAGTGTGGTACAATGGGAAGGGTGTTTTCCTTATAGTCATGCTCTGTCCCTCAGCTTCCTGGTCTTTAAAATGCAAGGTTGGGTTGATGTAGTATAAAGAATACTGTGGATATTATATCTCTGATGGACTGGAGTCAGAGCTACAATTAGAATGTGCCAAATTCGACTTTGCCTCAGGGCATTTGCATCTAGGGTGTGGTATGCTTCTTGTCCAGGATGAGTGTGTGTGTGTGTGTGTGGGGGGAGCGGTGCACCTGCTTGTACAAATTCTCCCCACACCACACAGTCATAAACTCACCTCATAAGAAAATAATGGTACTGGAGGTAGAAGACTCTGTGTAACTGAATATCCTCCCCTCCCCCAGGGGAGTGCTGCTCAATGTTTAACAAATGCTCTCTAAACAAATAAACAAACACAAAACACTAAAAAATCAGGACACACCTTTTAATTTTATCTGCATTATTAAAAATTTTGCCAGTATTTTCTTTAACCCAGTAAAAAAAATCTAATAATAAATCAAACCCTAATGAATAGTTATTGATCTAGCTTTTCTTTCCCCCTAAAATAAAAAATTTGAAATTTTTGAGGCATAAATACTCACATTGAAAACTTAACAATCAACTCTTATGAATCAGTTCTAGCTGGCTCCAGTATACCCCCTGAATGGTGGAATGCCTTCTATGCATAGGTTTTATATATGTCTACCTTTGTCAAAGTGTTCCAAGGGCTTCGTATTACTAGGGAATCCATCTCTGATAGAGTTTGAGTCCTAGATTCCCTTCTTTATTTAAAAAAATACCCATTTTTAATATCACCTATATTGCTAAATGTATTCCTCCCCTTTCCTTACCTTCCAGAGAACCATCTTTTAAAATGGAGCAGAGAGTTAAGCAAACAAAACAAAACAAAACAAAAACCCCCCAACTGTAAGGGTTATGGGATTTAAAGATCTTCCATGCCCCATTGGACTTACTTGCTGACGTAGCAGGAAGGGGCGGAGCAAGAGGAAGCGGAAGCCAAACTAGAGTTCCTGCAGTGGCTGGCGGTGGCGGTGGCAGCGGCAGCAGCAGCAGCGGCAGCGTGAAGCCCTTTTTGAGTCAGCCAGAATTTCTGCTAAGGACACCTGCTGAGGACTGCCAGGGGCCGGAGCTGCTGGAAGCATGCTTCCTGGACGCTGGGTGGTTGCTGTGAGTGGGGAGAGGAGGACCTTTGCCTGAGGTAGCCTGTTCTGTTTTAAAGACTTGAGAATGTGGGTGCTTTCTACTTTATCTACCTGTGCCAATGTCATAACTACTCTGATGGCTTTCACTTTCTGGTTTTGGGACTCAGTCCTTTGGTATTTTAATAAATTAGCTTATTCCCCCATATGGCAAGCATGATGTATTTTGTGATGGATAATTATATCAGCATATTTGTAATTTCCATAGGCATTGTGAATATGGCATTGCTGATACACCAACATAATGGAAAATTCAAATATTACCTGTACTTCTAATGAATCATGCATGGGACATACTCTACTGATTGCCCTCTTGGAAAGGGCAGAATACAAGTAGACCATATCAATAAAAACAGGAGAAGGACCAGGAGACTTCAAAGAGTTAAACTAATTGAAACTACAGCCTTGTTAAATTCAGAAGACCTAGAAATGGCACATTTTGGTGAAAATAGAGTACAAACAATCTGCCATCTGGTTTTCCCCACCCATCACCCTTAAACTTTTGCAAAGAAGGGAGTTAGTCTACCTTGGCATATGACTTTGGGACCAAGCTTGGGGTCATTGTAATCTTGGAGCATTCAGTTTTAGTTACTTTATTGTTCTTTCCATAGCCATTGTTTTAGCCATTGTGTTTAGTTTAACTTGTTCTATTTGTGTAGAACTTTGTATCAGTGAATGCTAATCTTCTCGTGTTTCTCTTTATCTTATTCATCAAAGAATACAGCACAATTATATCCATTATAAAACATATCACAATTTTTAAAATTTTGCCCGATCCACCAACATATTTCCTCAGATTCACTTCTAAGATTCTTCCCCCATAACTTCAGGGCATGCTCAGCACCTCCCTATCACCAAGGGTATTCTAGGAAGAGCTTTTGACATAGCCTTCAATAGTTACTATTCTAGTGATTTTAATTTTTTTGTTTCATGCTTTTTTCTTTCCCCCAAAATTGTAAACTTTAAATATGTATAAACAAAGGTGACATTTTCAAGCTTGATGCTGTTATGATCATTATGTCTGGAAAAAAAATAATGTTAATACAATATAAAATACATCCAAAAGCTATACACAATCTATTCATGTTGTAATTTTAAGGGGTAGGGAGGGTATGGAGTAAGTATTTATTTAGCATCTACTACTATTGTCCATCTCTATAAAGGTAAAAGAAATTAAATCCTATGAAAATGAAGTCCTATGAAAATCATGGGGGAGGGGGGATGAAGAGGAGGGAGTCTCTCTCCATGTCATTGCTGGCAAGATACTTGCCAAAGTTCTCCTTAATAGACTGATCCTTCACCTGGAAGATCTGAGAGCTAGTGTAACTTCAGAAAAGGCCAAGGAATGGTTCATATGATGTTTGCTGCCAATCAACTTGAGGAGAATTGCCTGGAGTGGAACAGAGGTCTTAACATAATGTTCATTGATCTGACCAAGGCCTTTGGCACTGTTAGTCATGAGGACTTATGGAAAATTATGTCAAAATTTGATTTCCTGGAGTTCATCAGCACGGTATGTCAATTTCATAGTGGCATGCTTTGTTGGGTTCTAGATAATGGATGATGCTCTTGTACTTTCCCAATCACCAGAGGAGTAAAGCAAAGCTCCCATGCTTTTTAGGATGAATTTTTTCAGCAATCTCATCAAACACATGGCATTAAGGTCAGTTATTGCACTGATGGTAAATTTTTTTAAGCAATTAGGGTTAAGTAACTTGCTCAAGGTGACATGGCCAGTTATTTCTAGGTGGGTGCTAAGTATCTGAGCCCGGATTCAACCCCCAGGTCATCCTGTCTCTGGGGCCGGTGTTCTTACTCACTGTGCTACCTGGCCACCCCAATGGTAAATTATTTAACTTGAAAAGGCTACAAGTGAAGTCTAAAGTGGAGGGAGAGTTAATACATGATTTTTTTTTTGTTTGCTTGTAAATGAGTGTGTAACCTCTGAAACTGAGATGCAAGAATATGGATTGATTCTTTACTGCTTTTGCAAATTTTGGCTTAATTAAAACCAAGAAAAACACAGGTTCTCCACCAGCCAGGACCACACCATCCATATGTGAAAACATAGGTTACAATAAATGGAGAAATTCTGAGTACTGTGGATAAGTTAATTTATCTTTGTGCTATATTTTCCAGGGATGTCCACATGGATGATGAGGGTGATTCATGCATTGCCAGAGCTAGCTCAGTGTTTGGGAGGCTCTGAAGGAAAGCATGGGAAAGGAGATATTAGACTGCCTGCCAAACTGAGGTCTATAGAGCCATTGTGCTGACCTCATTGTTGTATGCTTATGAAACTGAACAGTAAGTATACCAGTGCCAGACCAGGAAACTGAATTGTTTCCATTTGAATTGTCTTAGGAAGATTCTGAAGATCAACTGACAAGATAAGTTATTGGACACTGGAATTTTTTCTTGAGCTTAACTGCCAAGCATTCAAACTCTACTGCAGGGAATACAACTCTCCTATCCTGGCCACATTGTTCAAAAATCAAACATATGTTTGCCTAAAAGGCTATTTAACAGAGAACTCACATGAGGCCAGCACTCACATGGAGGTCAGAAGAAGAAATACAAGGATACTCTCAAGGTCTCTCTGAAGAACTTTAGAATTTATTGTGTCACATGGGAGACTGGCAAAAGACTGCCCAGCATTGTGTGCCCATGTCATTTGGGACTTTGGATTTGGGGCTTCCTGACTCCAAGCCCAGAGCTTTATCTACTGTGTTACTGAGTTGCCTCTAATTAATTATTATTTTATTTTTAAGCTATGTTTTAACACTTGAACCAATGGGTGAATGTTTTATTTGTATAAAAACTAAAAACAATGATCTCAATAAAATAAATATTATTTTTTTATTGACTAACTGATCACAATTTTCAAATGACAGATCTTTTGGAATAAAAGTTGTTCTTCACAGATAAAATTCTTGGGGGATTATAAATTCTTATTAATGAAGTAAATCTTTTACAAATTAGCAAATAAGAACATAAAAGCACCAAAAGACATGTAGGTACAATGTGTTGATTAAGTGATAAATATACCTAATGGTGACTAAAGTCAGATCTAATATCAGAACAACTGTGTACCCATAGACCTATACTATGTGACAAGCACTTCATGAAAGTATCTCATTAAAAATTAATCTTAAATACTTTTCACTTTGTAATGTAAATAAATTAATTATATTTTGCTTTTAGGATCTATTGATGTGATTCTTTTATTCATTGTAAGTTTTTTTGTGTATCTCATATTTTAGGGGAGAAAAAGAAACTTGAAATTTTGTGATTGTTCAACAATATTTTGCCCACATGTTCTTTTTCTGGTATCAGAGGAAGTGACAATCTTCCTAACCCTGAAAGTGAAGGGAAGAAATGCATTTCTTTCTACTCCCTGGGAATTTATTGTAAAGTAGAGATCACCTGCCCTGAAACTGGTTGTCATTTTGCCTTGCCTTTCACTCCACCCTGCCCCCCCCCATAACAAGGCAATGAAAATTCTGTTTTTTTAATTTTATTTCATTATTAAGTTTTCCTCTGTGTGTTATAATTTGGGAATTCTGTAGGAGAACTGGCATCTTAAAACTGCAAATTCTTAAGCTTGCTGTTTTTGTGTTCATATTTTAAGCAGGATGTGAAGAGGAGACATTTCTCACATATTTGAATACATCAGTGACCTGTGGTTTCATCACTATAGATTTCCCCTTAATGTTTCTCTTGGGTATAGGGTAGGGGTAATGGGGGGGGGAAGCAAAAGAAAAAACAAAAGCAAGCATTGGTTACAATAATAGGGTATAGGTGGGGAAGTGCAGAGATTGAATGAGTGATACCATCCAGGTGGCTAGCAGAAAGTCACGGGAGAATAGGGCTGAGGAAGAGATGGAAGAGAGAGGAGCTGAAAGTTTTCTTTCAGCTTTCTTTTTTTTTTTTGCTTCACTTGAAGCATAATAGATTTTTCTCCAGCCCCTTATCTTGACTCTGTGTTTATCTCTTTGCTTCTAGTGTCTTTCTAGTAAACAACATATTGTAGGGTTTTGATTTTTAATTTACTCTTCTATCTGCTTCTACTTCATGGGTAAATTTATCCCATTCACATTCATAGTTATAATTACTGTGTATTTCTTTCCTTCTATGTATCTACTGTGTATCTCTCTCCCTCCTTCTCCCTCTTTCTCCCTCTTTTCCCTCCCCCCACCATTAAGTCCCTCCTTACAAGAGTTTTGCTTCTGACCAACCCCATCCTCCCTCTCTTTTATCTTTCACCTTTCTATCCCTTCTCTCCTACTTCACTGTATTGTAAGATAGATTTCTATTTCTAAGTGCATATGTAGTTTCCTTTTTGAGCCAATTGCAATGAGAGCAAGATTCAAGCTTCGCCCTCTAGTCTTCCATCTTCCCCTCTATTGTAATAGCTCTTTTAAACCTCTTTCACGTGAGATAATTTATGCCATTCTACCTCCTCTCTTCACCCTGTGTATCCTTCTTTCTCACCCCTTAATTTTTTTTTTTGAATATCATCCCACCATAGTCAACTCATACCCACATCCTCTCTTTATGTATACTCCTTTTATTACCCTAATAGTGATATAGGTCTTAAGAGTTACCAGTATTTTCTTCCCTTGTAGAGATGTAAATAGTTTAACCTTGTTGAATCCTTTATGTTTTCTCTTTCCTGTTTACTTTTTTATGCTTTTCTTCAGTCTTGTATTTGAAAACCTGATTTTCAGTTAAGTTCTGCTCTTTTCATCAGGAATATTTGAAAGTCCTCTATTTCATTAAATATCCATTTCCCCCCAAGGTAATATACTTAGTTTTGCAGGATAGTTTATTCTTGGTTGTAATCCTAGCTCCTTTGACTTTTGGGATATCATATTCCAAGCCCTTTCATCCCTTAATGTTGAAGTTGTTAATTCTGTGTAATCTTGACTATGAGCCAATGATATTTAAATTGTTTCTTTCTGTCTGATTGCTGTCTTTTCTCATTCCTGGGAGTTTTCATTTTGGGATCTCTTTTGGGAATTGATGGGTAGATTCTTCCAGGTTCTAATTTATCCTCTAGTTTCAGGATATCGGAGATGTTTTCCTTGATAATTTCTTAATATATGATATCAAGGCTCTTTAAAAAAAGTCATGCCTTTTAGGTAGTTCAATAATTCTTAAATTATCTCTTCTGGATCTGGTTTTTTTTTCAGGTCAGTTGTTTTTCCAGTGAGATATTTCTGCCCCCGCCCCCTTTCATTTTTCTGATGTTATTTTATTATTTATTGATGTCATTTATGTATTAGCTTCCACTTGCCCAATTCTAATTTTTAAGGAATTATTTTCTTCAGTAAACTTTTGTACCTTACTTTTCCAGTTGGTCAATTCTACTTTTAAATAGGTTGTTTCCTTCTATGAATTTTCATACATTTTTTTTCCAGTTTTTGTGCTTCCTTTACCAAGATATTGACTTTTTTTTCACGACTGTCTTACGTTACTCTCATTTTTTTCTAGTTTTTCTTCTGCCTTCATTATTCAATTTTTTAAAATACTTTTTGAGCTTTTTTAGAAGTTCCTTTTGGGTCTGACACCATTTCACATTTTTCTTTGAGGCTTCAAATGTAGCTATTTTTTCATTGTTTTATAATGAAATCTTCTTCTAAGATTGTGTTTTGATTTTCTTTGTGACCATAGTAAACCTTTCCTTCCTTCCTTCCTTCCTTCCTTCCTTCCTTCCTTCCTTCCTTC
>NW_027185698.1:4683569-4714941 GCF_028583685.1 Petaurus breviceps papuanus
TTCCTTCCTTCCTTCCTTCCTTCCTTCCTTCCTTCCTTCCTTCCTTCTCTCTTCTCATTTCCAGGCCTACTTCTTAACTTTAAATTTCATGTTAAAATTGAGCTTTGCTCCTGGGGTGGCAGGGTCACTGTTTCAAGCTTTAGGTTTTTGGTGCTACTAATTGTGGAGACATGCAAGTTTTTGGTTCTTCCAAGTTGGTTTGATCTGAGGAGAGATGTGGTCGCTGCTGTCCTAACTTGTGCTCTAGTCTGTGAATGACCCTAAGCACTCTTTTCTGCCCTGGACTTCTTAACAGGATTGTACACCCATGCAGCTACATGCTCTAATGTGCTGGTGCTTCTCCTGATCCTTGGACTGGGGCCCAGATCCCCATTTAGGCAAGGCAAAGAGTCCCACACCCGGTGCCAACAAAATGTCCTTTATACTCTCCCTCTGACCAGTTGTCAGACCACCTTCCAATCTGTGGGTTGAGAGCTCTGGGAGTCACTGCTATTGATTCAGTTGCTCCCAAGGTTTAAACTGGCTTGTTGGGGAGGGTCATGCTACTGGCTTGTGCCAAGACTGGTATGAAGGGGCCTCAGTGTCTTGTTGTTGGCTTCCCTGGCTGCCTGATCTAGACCAAATTTCACTCTCACTTCAGTGAGACAGATCTTTCCTATCAACCTTCTAGGTTATCTTGGGCTGAAAAAATTGTTTCATTCTCTCCCTTTTTGGTTCTGTTATTCCAGAATTCATTTGGAGGTATTATTTTAAAGTTGCTTAAAGGGAAATTTGGGAGAACTGAGGTGGGATCCTGCCTTACTCCTCTATCTTAGCTCTTCCCTCTTCATCTTTACTAAATCCTTGAAAATGTCATGGTACAGTGGAAAGCACACTCAACTTTGAATCAGAAGATCTGGGCATGAATCTGTCTCCTGCCATTTGCTAGACTGAAGATGCTCTGGGCCTTAGTTTTCTCTTCTGTACAACTGAGGGCATCTGATTAGGTAATTTCTGAATGTACTTTCAGCATTGACAGTTTCTAAATCTAAATTACAAGCAACTTAGCAGATTAGGAGATATCTCTTTTCCTGAGCAGTTGGTTAAATCCCTTCCCTTTCCTCTTGGAGTTCTTTTGCAGAGTAGTCTCAGTGCAATTTTGGTACCCTGGCACAGTTACTCTGGGGGAAAAATGAGAGTCAGGGAAAGGTAGAAATACTCTTTTAAACTATAAACCATTGTCAGGGTATGCTGACATGAGTGAGAGATGTGCCATCCAAGTGCTGGGGAAGATGAAGCATATTATACGGACAGAAACATTTTATTATTATTATTATTTAACAATACAGTGTTCTCAATAGTACCTGAGAGATTTTGGTCATGGGGCCTTGGGACTCAAAATTACAAAATATCTCAAAAGAAATGGAGATCCTTTGGTCCAAAGATAAATTTTCTGTTTCTCAACACAGTTGGGTGAGGCATGAGATAGAAAGTGCTTGATCCCTGTGGGACAGCTAGGTAGAAAGCTGGTCCCCTCGATAATATGACAAATACTATCTATTAGAGAATGGCAGAACAGCAGAAGTCAACAAAACACCTGAGGAGGGGGGTTACAGTAGAGAAACCTACTAGGGGCAGTGATACTGAATCTGAGCTACAGGAGAAGTTTATACAACAGTGCTTGTAGGGAACTTAAAAGGGAGAGTTATAGAGGATGGTGGTTCTGAGGGGTAAACTATATAGTAGGTTGGAAGCTTCATGCAGAGATGACAGTTGCTACTAGGCAAAAATTAGCAGAGTTAGACAAAAGGATGCTGAAGGGGGTGGCTAATGGGTAGGAGGAAATCTGACCTCTACCCACACCTTTTTCCTCTATGTATGTCATTATGTGAAAAAAACAAAAAGAAATCATAGTGGAAAAAAATCTCAAACTGTGATTACAAATGTAAAATAGGTAAGAAAGTTAAGGGTAGGGAGGTGCACAATGAATAATGTGTGAGGCCTTGAGTCAGGAAGACTCATCTTCCTGAGTTCAAATCTGACTTCAGACACTTATTTGTTATGTGACCTTGGGCAAGTCCCTTAACCCTGTTTACTTCAGTTTCTTCATCTGTAAATAAGCTGAAGAAGAAAATAGCAAACCATTCTAGTATCTTTGCCAAGAAAACCCCAAATGCAGTCACCAAGAGTTGGACATGACTGAACAATGACAGGCAAGTAAATTAAGGGATTGAATGACTATGCCATCCAGCTGGACAGCAGAAAAGTCAGAAAAGAACAGATCTAAAGAACAGAAAGGAGAGAGGTCTCAGGTAAATACCAGAGGATGATAAATCATAGTGAATGACTCTAATCTTTTTGTGTTCAAGGCAAAAGGTTTGGAATGGTTGTTTTGTTTTGCTTTGCTTTAGGCATGAAGGAGTTGTTCTCTAGTGAGGCACCTGGGAGTGAGAAGAGTTGTCAGATAAATAGCTTACTTTGTATTTTGAGTCATTCTACCCAGGGTTAGGAATTTTTTTTCATCCACATGCTCCTAGAATGTATGTTATTTTTCACTAGGTAGAAGTTGAGAGTTGTACATGATAGAAAGCCAATACTACTTTCTCTGACTAATAGCTTTTCTCTTTTATTATAGAAACAGAGTGCATTTATTTGCCTACTGTAGCCGTCAGTGGTTCCCTCCAGCTCAGAAATGCCAAGGCACACTGTAGGGACCTTTTACTTCTGTCCTATTCTCCCATACAGGAGGAATGTGGAAATTCCCATATCTACATTCCCTCAAGGGTACCTAGTAACTCTCAAGGCTAAATAGTGCAAGCATGTAGAGTAAATGAGGGGATTTCAAATAACTTTCCAAATGTAAGATTTTTTTATTATCTTAATTGACATGGGAAACACTAAATAGGCCAAGCTCCTTACCACAGCACACATACATATGTGTATATACAGTTATATATGTTTACATACACACACATACACATACACACTCCTTACCTGTGACCTCTGCATGTCTACGAAAACTTCTTTCTCTTTGGCTTCAAGTTTCAAAGCCTTGTTGGGATCTAAAAGCCTACCAGGTGTTGGTGCCACTTTTAAAAAATATTTTATTTGTCTGTTTTGATGGCAGTCTTTGTGATTATGGTAGCTGTGCCAAAGCAAGGAATAAATTACATAGAATCAACATTTGAGCTTAGCATAATTTAATTTTCTTCTTTATATTTCCCAAATATCTTAACAGAATAAGGTAGATTGGAGGAGAGTACAAAAGGAAGTAGGATCCAGGAGGATTAAAAGATGAAAAGCTTCAAAGCAGCTTAAAGTTCATTTAGTTTATCTCCCTTATTTGACAGGTGAGGAAACTGAGTCTCAAAGAAGTTATCAGAGGTAGAATTTGAAGCTAGGTCTTTTGAGACAAAATTCAGTGTTCTTTCCACACAATCATGCTAAATCTTTATAAATATTTGATTTTATAATTCATAAATTGATAAATGCAGAATATCTATTGAACTATGGGCATGTATTTTCATATGTAGTATACTCATGATAGATTTTCTGTGTCTGTTTATCTTTGGACATAGCAGGAACTATACTATTAGTTTCCTTTCAGACCCTCATTATTTAATTGATGAGGAGAAAATCTTAGCTTTTGTAAAACTTTGTAACACTGCAAAGTGTTATAACACATGTTTGATAACATTTATTGAAGTTGAAAAGCATAAGGTGACTTCAAAACAGTTCCATCTCCTTCCCCAGAGGAATAACATACAATCCAGATGCTTATTTGACTTAGGAAAATGTTATTTCATGTTTCATCTAAATGTTGGTTTGATGTTTGATCCAACAACATAAGATTAGAACTGTGCAAATTCCCAAGGCAAGGGGTATTGTGAATTCTGAGAAAATTTGGCTTCATGGATAAGAAATGAGGCCATTCTAGGGAAGCTGTCAGAAAAAACAGGGGGCCCTGCTGTCTGGGAATACAGACATAAGGTAAAACTCAGGCTTTGAAAGTGCATTCTCTTTTCAGAAAATGCAAATATAGTCTGAGATTTCCTAGAAAAGAAGTAATAGAAATGCTAAGGCCCTCATCACCTTTCACCTGGTTTGTAGCATACTACTATAATTGGTTTTTCAACCTCCAGGCTCTGCTCTCTCCAATTCAACCTCTACACAGCTGCCAAAGTGATAATCTTAAAGCTTAGATCTCATTGGGTTGTAGAACTCCCGTCACCCTTGCCAATACACCCAGAGCCCAAATAAATTCGAATGGCTCCCTATGATCATTAGGATTAAATATATCCTTATTTGTTTGGTCTCTAAAACCCTTCCCAATCTGGCTCCAACCTACCTTTGTAGTCTTATCACACCTGGTACACCCTGTTACACGGTGTATGATCTAGCCAAAGAGCCTACTTTCTCACACAAGACATTTCTTATCTCCTTAACTTTGGACAGGCTATATGCCAGGTTTGAAATGAATTTCCTTTTAGAATTCCTTTTTCTTCTACAAGGTTCAACCCAAATGACATATCATATGTGAGGCCTTTCCTGGTACTCTTTCATCTCCCTGCTCCAATTGCCTTCATCATGGTTTTTTTTTTCTTATACATACATACATACATACATACATACATACACATGTATGCTCCATTGAGTCAGGAACTGCTTAATTTTTTGTCTTTGTATCCCCAGCACCTAAAAGAGAACCTGCCACATAACAGGCAGTTAATAAATGCTGATAACAATTAATTTTGGTGATGATAATAAAAATGGAAAGGGAAAGACAGTAAACTAGAAAAAGGAAATTTGAGTATAAGAAAATTGAGAAATGAATCAGTTAAATCTCTGTAATCCATGTCAGCATTAATCAGTTCTCTTTTAATTCAAATAAAGCTAGAAGTTCGAATAAGAAAAGTGAATAACTAGAAACAATCTATGCATCTAAAACTTAATGAGATATGATATTGTACATTGCATCATGCAAATTGTAACTTGAGGCATCTCTGCATGAACCATTCAGCTTCCAAAAGTCAGCATATGTTTTGTGCTTTGAGAATCAGACAAATCTTCTAGGTATAGTCTTATTTTTTTTTTTACCCAGACTCCTCACATCATGCATTTTGGGTTACACAAAATCTCCATGGCACTGTAAAAAGAGAAATTGCCTTCATTGCAGACCTATTCAAGGTTAACTGACAACACATGCATTCCAAAAGTTAGAAATATGATAAAATGGCGTCTATTGCATTTCTTCTGAGTAGTTTTTTTTTTCAGGGAATAACATTGCTGTGTGTGTTAGAGTACACATCTGTATTTAACCCTAAAGATATTTTTTAAAAGGGCTTTTTCAAAGTATTTTTTAAAAGAATAAGTTGAAGGGAAAGAAGACTCTAGGAATATCATGAGATGGTTATAAACAAACATAAACAAAAGTGAGCATAGAACTTTTTTTTCTAGGCCAGCCCTCCATAAAGTATAGAAAAATGATGAAAGCCTAACATTTGCTTAAGCATCAATATGCAGTTGTAGTAAAAAAAATCAGTGGTTTAGGACTGAGATTTTTAACCTTTTCTAGAATCCCTTTCACAATCCAGAATTATTTATTTATGGAGTTTGACTCTGGCCAATTTTTGTTTTGTTTTGTTTTTGGAGGGGGGTAAGGTAGGGCAATTGGGGTTAAGTGAGTTGCCCAAGGTCACACATCTAGTTTTGTGTTAAGTGTCTGAGGCTGGATTTGAACTCAGATCCTCCTGATTCTAGGGCAAGTGCTCAATTCACTGTGCCACCTAGCTGTCCCTGGGCAATTTTTGTTAATGCATAAAATGAAATATAAAGGGTTATAAAAGAAACATCTTAAAATGTAGTTATGAAATATATATGTGTATATATATTTAAAATTCACATATTTCTCATGAATAACCCTTGACTTTTTATTCATAGGCTTTGGTTCTTCTGGTTCTGTTGTTAATAACTATATGGCTTTGGGAAAGTCATTTAACCTCTCTGGGTCTCAGTTTCCCCACTGATAAAGTAGTTGACATTTATATATTTCTTTAAGGTTTGGATGGTGTTTTACATACATTATCTCATTATATCCTTAAAATAACTTTATGAGGCTATTATTACTGTTGTTGTTGATTTCTTTTTATAAATAAGGCTTAGAGATGTTAAGGGACTTGGGCATCCTTAATGATTAGAATGTGGAGGAATAGGCAGTATTTGGCAAATAACATTCTCTGACAGATCACATCTTTATGGAACAAAGAATATGAGATCCACTGTTTATTGGTTCTTGACTATGAAATAGCATTTATTTAAAAGAATACAGTATTCCCCTAAAGACTCTCCTCCAACAGAACATCTCATGCATATGTCATAATTGTGTTAAAATATTTAACAATAGATGCAGCTGTTAAACAACCCTCTGGTTATTTGTATCAAGCATGCCTTCAAAAAACCATGCCTTTAAACCTTATTGCCAAAGGCATTTGACACTGTCCTGGAGGATAGCTGATGAAGAATCCAAGTGAAAGAAGGATTCCCTGTATATGAGGAAGGTCTCATGATGATCCTATTTGCAGTTTGTACCATATTGCTTGTGTTAAGTCCTGGGAAGTTGCAGAGTGTCTCATCTAAATGAGATCCATAATTACTCAAAGAAATTCTGTCTTCATAGGGATAAAAAAAACACCAGCCAAAAACCAAAGCAAATAGAAGAATGACTATTGTCCACACTTTTATATGCACTTGAATGGGTAGTCAAGTTCATAATAATGTACTATTAAGCACTGATTATGTGCCAAATATTGTACTAAGTACCCAGGACACAAAAAAGGAAAAAAAAATTATTACAGCCCTCAAAGAGTTTGCATTCTGATGAGGCAGTCAAGATGTAAACAATTATGGATGTACTAGTAAGTCAAGTCAATAAACATTTATTAAGCACCTATTATGTGCCAGGCACTAGAAAGGCAAAAGACAGTTACTATTGTAAATTTAATAGTCTAATGGGGGATAAAACATACAAACAACTGTACATGAACAAGGGATATACAAGATCAATTGAAGATAACCAACATAGGGGAAGCACTAGCATTAAGGGAGATCAGGAATGGTTTCTTGTAAACTGTGAGATATTATCTGGGATTGGAGGGACTCCAGAAGGCAGAGATGAGGAGAGAGAGAATTCTAGGCATGGGGGACAGCCAGTAAAAATAAAGGGAGATGAGAGATGGAATGTCTTATTTAATGAAAACCAAGGTCGCTAATGTCATGGTATCACAGAGTACATAAAAGTGAGTAAGGTATACAATGAAATATAATGGTGACATAGAGAGGGGAAGGGAAGGTTATAAAGGTTATATTGTCAAATAGAGAATTCTATATTTCATCCTGGAGCGTGTCAAGAGACACTGGAATTTGAGTAGAAGGATGACTCCTTGAGTTTTAGAAGATCACTTTAACAGTTAAATTGAGGATGGATTGTATTGGGAATGCCAAACAAGCATTCTATTACAGTAGTTTGGGTGTGATATGGAGTGTGCTCCAAGATTGCAGCAGTATCAAAGGAGAGCAGGGGATGTGTGTGAGAAATGTTATGAGGGTAAAATCCATAGGGCTTGGCAACAAATTGGATATGGGGGGGTGAGAATGAAAAGTTGAGGGTGACATTAGGTTGGAAGTAATGGGGAAGTGGGAGAAAGATAATGAATTCAGTTTTGGACATATTGAGAGTAAGATATCTATAGGACATCTGGTCCAAGATGTCTAATAGTTTGAAACAGGAGACTAGAGGTCAGTAGGGAGTTTGGTGGTAAATAAGTAAATTAAGAATCATCAGCATGTAGAAGAAAATTGAATCCATGGGACCTAATGAGATCACCAAGTGAAATAGTAGAGATGAGGAAGAGAAGAGAGTTCAGGACAGAATCCAGTGGATCATCCAAGGTTAACAACATGGCATGAACTAGATAAAGCTCCAGCAAAGGTGACTGAGGAGTGGTTAGATATGTAGGAAAACAACAAGGAAGGCAGTATCAAAAAATCCTAGAGAGAAGGATGTATCAAGGAGAAAAGGGTGATTAAGAGTATTGAAGGATGTAGGGAATTAAAGATCAAGAAGTGAAAAAAGACCATTAGATTTGTCAATTAAGTGATTGCAAGCAATTTTGGAGAGAGAAGTTTTCAGTTGAATAGGTGAGAAGCCAGACTGTAGAAAGTTAAGAAAAGAGTAAGAGGAAAGGAAGTGGAAGTTCTTCTCGTAGACAGTCTTCTCAAAGAGTTTAGTTCCAAAAGGCAGGGGAAATATGGCATGGTAGTTAGTAGGGATAAATGAATCAAGTGAGGGTTTGGGGAAAGGGAGAGACATGGGAATATTTATTGGCAGTAGGGAAACATCTAGTAGATTGAGATTGAAGATAAGTGAAAAAGAGGAAGCAATCTTCTGGAGAATATGGGATGGAATGGGATCACTCATGTAGTTAACCTTGTTAAAGAGAAGTGCCCCCTCTTCAGGTGAGAAAGGAATGAAGGAAGAGATAGTGACAGAATATAACTGGGTCCTGTGAGATGAGGAAGAAGGGAGATAAAGGAGATGTTGCTGAAAGTTGTCAATTTTTTAATGAAATATGAGACAAATTTCTCAGCTGAAGACAATTGGGGGAGGGTGAGCTAGGAAAGGTTCAAGGAGTGATGAAAGAATTGGAAAGCTGTTGTGGTGAGTTACCTTTTAGCATATGCCTCATGAAACATCTACATAGATAATGAACTGGGTCTAGAATTACATAGGAGGAAGAGATCAATTGGACTGCATATGGGAATGTGGTGGTGCTTTTTATTGATCTTAGTGTTCTCCATGAAACAAAATTCCATCATTGTAACATTGATAGTCTTTCAGTGATATTGAATGGTTTCAGTACTTTCATATCACTTTGTAAAGAATTCAAGTTGTATATGCCCAAAGGGGAATGATGGGCATGCCTGGGCTGTAGCGTTTTCCCAATAAAGAATTGCAGAAATAAAGAAGCATAGAGCATATTGTGAGAGATATATGATCAGAAAAAGGAGGTGGGTTGATTTAATAGTCAATGATGGATAGCTTTCTAGGCTTCATGGAATGTCAAGACATCTAGGGTTTCCCTCTAGCATGTTACATGGACCCCTGAATTAAGATAGGCCATGGACAATGGTTACAGAGTTAGAAAAGGTATGAACATTTTGCAAACTGTTCTGTGAGAAAAAAATAGGTGAATTTTAATTAAGTGAATTAGAATCAATTTTCCTTTATATTTTGAAAAGTATTTTCCCAATATCCCTTTTGATGCTTAGAAACAAAGGTATCGCAAAACAAGCGTGGGAAATTGCAAGTAGAGAAATCACAGAGATGAAACTTTTCAACTGGTTCATTTGATGTTTTGCAAAAATGATCTATTACTGGGGTGGCTAGGTGGCACAGTGAGTAGGGCACTGGCCCTGGAATCAAGAGGACCTGAGTTCAAATCAGGCCTCAGACACTTAACAGTTACTAGCCATGTGACCTTGGGCAAGTCACTTAACCCCAATTGCCTTGCCTTCCCTCCTCCAAAAAGGAAAAAAAATGGCTTTGTATAATTTCCGACTGAGATTACTACTATCCTGTGGTGTAGAGGTTTTACAGCTTGACAATCCTGGGCATGTTATGATAAAGACACGAAATAATGATAAGAACATTGGATTCAATTCATCTGAAGCCTGGCTCTGCCCTTTACTTTGACATCACTTGACCTCTTTGAGCCTTAGTTTCCTCTCTGAAAAGAATGTAGATGGCCAAAAGTCATTCCAGTCCTGGATCTGAGTCTACTCTTCATGACTAGTGAACTGCTCTTTAAGTTTCAGAGGGATAAGAAAGCCATTGACTGACTTGTGACTGATTGGAACTTAGAATTCTGCCAAATGTAAATTTTGTCTCACTATCAATTCTCTTTTGCATTACTATGCCCTAATTTTGATTTTATAGATTCAAAGTTAGCTCACCACTCTCCAACCATTTAGTAAACTTCTAAGGCATTTATTTAATTTCCTTCACTTGAAATTATTTTAGGCTATACAAATATAAGTGGGGAAGGACTTCTTGTTAGTGTAGAGAACATTGTGTTTTATTTTAAATGGTATCAGGGGAGAATATGAAAGAGTAAAGGAGCAGTACAGACTGCATTAGAGGAAGGAGACCAAGAACAAAGTGACTTTCATATGTAAAGAAATAATTTAATGACTTCCTGAATGTTATGACAGACTTAATTCTCTTTTTAAATGTGGTGATAAGCATGTAATGAAAGAGAAGTAGTTTTCTCAAATATTATGCTATACTTCATGATTTCATTTGTATAGCAAACTCCTAGATGAGGAAATTCCCTCTTATCAATGCATATTGGCACACTTTCAGTACTTATAGTCTTATCCAGTTGCCTAAAATACTTAGAAGTGAAGTGGCCCAAGGGCACATGGCCAGGGTATGTCAAGGACAGGATTTTAATTCTTCTTCCTAACTTTAAGGACATCTTACTATGCATTACATAATGCTGCCTCTAAATTACTAGCATACTGAGTTATCCTGTGTTTTCCTTTACACTAAATGTTTTTAAGGAAAAGATGTTTTCATCATGGCTCCATGAACTTGCATGTAGTGGAAAATTTTATCTCTTTCCTCACCACCCCTCACCCCTATATTTTCTTAGAGTTATTATGTAATAGTCAAAAACTGCAGGCAGTCCTGGATACTTGGCCCTATAACTTTGTGTAGCAGGCTTGAATTCACCTCTGACTCTTATTAGCTTTGTGACTGGGCAAATAAACTACTTAACCTTGCAGAGGTTGTTTTCTTACAGAAAAATGAACATGATGATACCTTCAGTAACTATCTTATAGCATTTTGAGGAGACTAAAGTGAGTTAATATGTTAAGTGCTTTGCCAACTTTAAAACACTATGAAGACAGGATTCTTAATTGAGTTTGTATGATGGACCCCTTTGGCAGTCTGAGAAAGCCTATGTAACTCTTTGCAGAATTTAAAAAATCATAATGGAAGAAAATGTGAAATTTCAGTAAGCAAAAATATTTTCCTCCTACATTCCCTGAAAGATATCCATAGCCTCCCTTAGGAGTCTGTGTCATAAAATCCCTATTATATAGTATTTGTTGCTGCTGCTGTTGTCATTGATGTTTAGAAAGTAAAGATCAAGGAATAGGGTTGTGGGGCCTAATTATGCCTTCAAGCAGAGTTTTTCTCTCTCAGGCATTTCCTTCTTGTGATAGGACCTCAGGTCCATTTGTTCTGCTGTTGATAGAATCCATATCATAGGAAAACAGATTGAGGTGATGGTGCTTTGACTCTGTAGCCAGAGCAGAGTATTAGGTGGCTTGTAATGGATTTGTCTTCCCTTCAGTGCCAGGCTAGTTGTATTGTGCTGTAGTGAATTCCAAGAAGGCATCTAAATTGGTCATGGATGTCACTGAATCTGGGCAGCAGTGTCTTTTGATGTTAAAAATGGAGGTACATTCTCATTTGTACTAAAGAAGAGGATCTTGGACAATAGCATATAGTTTCCTCCTCCTCTCTCTTTTCCTTTTCTTCATTCTCTTCCTCCTCCCCTTTTCTTTTTCTTCCTTCTCCTCTTCCCTCTCCTCTTCTTCATTTCCCTTCCTTTCCCCTTCCCATCTGTTCCCTCTCTTCCCATTATCCTCCTCTGACCACTATTACTGTCTCATCCACTCCAAGCATAAATCCTTTCCCCGACTTCAACCTAACCTTCTCCTTTCCTCTGATGTTTACAATTTTTATCCTTGGTTTCCCTTGCTGGCTCCAGCACATTTTGAACTATAACTTTCAGACACTTTCTATGCCATACGCATGTTCATCTTTTTTTGCCTGGCTTTGCTTTCATCTTCTATTTATTTCTTTTAA
Source organism: Petaurus breviceps papuanus (assembly GCF_028583685.1). Taxonomy (NCBI): domain Eukaryota; kingdom Metazoa; phylum Chordata; class Mammalia; order Diprotodontia; family Petauridae; genus Petaurus; species Petaurus breviceps. The sequence continues at coordinate 4,695,487 of NW_027185698.1, forward strand.
AAAATTAAGTTAACTGTTGAGTTCCCTGTATATCCATCTCACTCTTTGTTGAAAAATCTTATTTTCCCTCATCCCTGGAAGGGGTTTCCCTTTGTGTTTTCAGAATCTCATTCTACAGTAGTTCCCATCTATATTGGTCTGTCTACTCATGTAACATTTTTTAGGAGAAAAAAAATTGATGTCAGACCACAGATTCACTCATCAAGTATTATTAAGAAGTATTTTTTATTTTTGCCCAACACTATGCTCAAAATAAGAAGAAAGAAAAGGTTTTAAATGATCTCTCCATGACCTCAATACTTTTACAATTCTATTTTTATATTCATTTTTTTAAAAGTTGGTATCTTTTGCCCCTGAGGTATATAGAGTTCAAGGCAAGGTTAAACTGGTTAAATTAGTTTAACCTATTAAAAAAAATCTATTTAGCATATATTAGAAGCAAGAAAGACTTTATTAAAAAAAATCTAGTGTGTAGTGTAGAGAGTCAGTACATAAATCAGGAATATATGAATTTCAATCTTCCTCTATGTAACTATTAGGTAAGTTACTGTGTTTATTTGGGTTTTAGAATGTTGGAAATAGAAGAAAATTTAGATATCATTGAATCCAACACCCTCATTTGATAAAAGATAAAAATGAGATCAAGAAAAGAGAAATATTCTAATAAATTTACTCCCAGATATTTTAAGCATTTACTAGTCATTTTAAAATTGAATTTCCCTGTCTCTTTTTCTTGCTTTAGTTTGGTAATGATTTTTGTGGATTTATTTCTTATCATGTTACTTGTTAGAACTATTAATCATGCCAATTAGTTTCTTTATTCCCTAGGGTTTTCTAATTAAATCATCATTTTTCTGTAAATGGGGGTAATGTTGACCCACTTTGTCAATTTTAATTCACTTTATTTTTTGCATGATTGTCATATCTTGCATTTCTAGTATTATGTCAAATAGAAGGAAAAAGGAAGGGTATCCTTTCTCCACTCATGGCATTACTGGGAGAGCTTCTTGTGTTTCATCAGAAAACAAAGCAAAATAATGCTTAGAATTAGGTTTTGATATGTACTTTTGATTATTTTAGGGAATTTTCTAGACTGGTGCTTTTCAGTGTTTTTAATATAAATGAAAACTGTAGTTTGTCAAAGTTTTTTTCTTCTTTTTCTCTTTCTATATGGGATAATTATTTATATGCCTGAAGTTTCTTTCACCTCTCAGTTTATAATCCTATGACCTAAATTATGCAAATTTTTTCCCCTAATGATGAACTATTTTCCAATTCCTTGTAGAAATTCATTTTTGTCATAATGAATGCTTCTCTGCCATTTCTGTCTACTAAAGACCCTGATAAATTTTATTTCAAATGTTTGCTTCAGTATTCATTAGCTATATTGATTTATAATTCTCTGCTTCATTTTTCCCTAGGTTGCTTGTCAGGATGTAATTTGTTCCTTAAAAGTAGTTGATAGAATACCCATGGAAAAATCATTATGGAGCATAAGTATTTGATAGCTATCACTTATAGATTTTTCTGGACTGGAAGTCTGTTTCCTTGCCTCTGGTAGGTCATTTATAATTGGCTCAATTTCTCTTTCTGACATTGGATAGTTTAGGCTCTCATCTCTTATTTTTGCTAATTTGAGTATTATACATAGTTCACATATATCCATAGATAGATCCATTTCCTTTAAAAATCAATATATATTATATATTTATACATACGTGTACATGCATATATGTAGATAGATATATATGCCTATATATGCATGTATACATATGTGTATATACATGTGTGTGTATCCCTTATTTGTTCCACCAATTACTTTGTTGATTTTTTCTACCACTCAGGAACTTTGTGCAATTGTTTCATTTTTTTTCTTGGGGATATTATTGTTGCAATATTCTCTCTCCTTTTTGAATCTAAGTATTACTTTCTTTTATTCTATATATTTATTCACTATGTCTTTGTCATCTCTGTTACTTAGAATCTTTGTTTTCCTTAAAGTCTCCTATCACATACCATCTCCTCTGTGAGGCATCATTATACTGGCAATAGCATGAAATTTGCATTCAGAGGATCCAGTTTCAAATCTTACCTCTGTAACTTGCTACCTGTGTGACCTTGGGCAAGTCACATGCTCCTTGAGTCATAATTTCCTCATTTAAAAAATTAAGATTGAATTTGAATGCCTCTAAGGTCCTTGCACTCTTTATCCATGATCTTACTGTCCTTTGAATTGTCCATGGTTACCTAGGGTCTGGGTGTTTTGCCCACTAAGTGTGATATATACTCTTCCTCCCTGGATCCCTTTTCCACAAAGCTCCCCAAGTTCCAAAAGCAGAAGTTTGATCATGACACCACTCAACCTAAGAAAACCAGTGACTCTCTATTCCCACTAGGATCAAAAGCTAATTTCTCTGGCATTTAAATATCTTCACAACATTTCTCTTTCCTACCTTTACATTCTCATTAAATATTACTCCCACCCATAAAGTCGATGATCCAAACATATTTACCAGCACTTGTTACAGTAATGAGCACTGTAATGGAAATGCAGATTTAAAGATCTTCCCTGCCCCTAGGCTAACGTGCACCTGGAGCCTGGTGTGGGAGGCTTGTTTTTCAGTAGATACTTTTTGATTGGCCAGTGGGTCAATGGGGTTGTTACATTCTCTGAGCCAGGAGAAGGCTATATAAGCCCTGATGTGTAGCTTTGTTTTGGGACTCACTTTGAGAAGTATTCTGTGATTTGATCTGAATTCTGGGAAGCTGTTGTTGAGAGTCCCCCGGCTTTGAAAAACCCAGAATGTGGAAACCCAGATGTTGACTGGGTATGGATGTAATGGTTGGACAGTTTGGAAATCTGTCTACTTGATGTTTCTGTCTTGATAATTATGCCTGTATACTTTGAAGTTGGGGTGCTGACCTTTTTCCCCTGAATAAGGTAAACGATATATGTCTGACTGATTAAAATAAGCTTGTTAACCCATTTTGAGTTGCTTTCCTTTAACAAAGCAGATCCAAGAACCTGTGGTAGCTGCAAACCCTGAGGACGCTTGGGGTGCTTGCTGCTACAAGCACATGCTAGGCACTTTATGAATTCTCATTAACTGATTGGCCTGCTTGCTGTCCCACATACATGGTGTTCTATCTCTATCCCTTTGTCCCAATTGTCTTCAATGCTTGGTGCTGTATATCACTCTTACCTTTACCTGTCAGCATCCCTTATTTCCTTCAAGGTTGATATTTGATGCCATCTTCTTCTTCAAGTCCTTCTGTTCCCTTTAGTTGCTAGTGAACTATTTACTAAAACCACCTTATGCTAATTTGTATATATTCCTCCTTTAAGATTAGGGGTTTTCATTTTTATTTTTTATCCTTCACATTTAGTAGTATGTATAGATGAACCATCTAATATATTCCCACTTTTAATCCTGGTATAATGTTTATTGACTTGATTGGTTTTTGTACTTCCTATGGAGGGAAAAGGCAATGATATTCTTTCTTTTAGTATTAGAACAGTTTGGTTAGTAACTTCATGAGGCTAGTAGAAGGAATACGTATCACTTACTTGCAGAAAATCTCTAGGTTGATAAAGCAATTTGCAAAGCTCCTAATGATAATGAGCTGTTTTCAATGACATGTCTGTGACATTTCAAGGAATTCATACCTTTTCCCAGGATATTTATGTGGGGTGCCATAGAAAGCATTGTAATCCCTATGATTTTTGCAAGCAACACATCTTTCCATTCCAGTGCAGAGATAGAGGAAAAACTGAATGCAAAAAGGAATCATGTTTTAGTACAAAATGACAAAACATTGACACGGGCATTCTCTTCAAGCACTTGAATCACTCGTTAAAAGGAGAAGGAAAGCAACCAGTTAGCAGCAATCACATCTAGTCATTTTCTTCTACCTCAAGGCAGCAGTGACTTTTGCTTCCTTCTAGAACTGTACAAAATGGTTCATTTTCCTTGCTGTATAAGTGTGTGAAATTCGAACATTTTATAGTTATTCCACAATATAATTCCCAATGAAGTGTTGCCATTTCTCTCAATGCATGCAGCTGATCACAGCAGAAATAGCCCAAATCCACCCTTGAGCAAAAACCTTCATTTATGAATTTTTCTCAGAAGAAAAAAAAATGACATTTCTTTGAAAGGAAAAGCAAAATTCTACCATTAATACTAGGCTTCTTTCTTGTTTTTGTGAAAGTCTAGTGAAGATTAAATCCTCATTGTGTACAGTAGAATGGGCTATCTCAGAAGTAAAGATACCATGGAATCAGCATTAAAAAAGATCTCACCCATTCATAGTTATAATTACAGCAAGATATTTGGGGCTTTGCTCCCGTCTTAGATAATTTAGAAGGTGCTGAAAGCACCTTCCAGGGAATATTTTATCCTCTGTCAGTTCTCAGGCAGCAAAAAAAGTACTTGGTCTTATTGATGAGGCTGTTCTTCACAGTAGGCATCATCCATGGAAGTCTTATTTCTCTTTCCAGTTCTACCTCAAGCAGCATCATGCCTGTTGTCCTTTGTGGTCATATTTTAAGAAGGGCAGAAACTTTGAGAGTTCTCTTCCTCTTTTAAGCCTACACTTGAGATTGAAACATCCCACTCCCCCACCCCTATTATAGCTTGCCTTAGATGAAAATTTTGTTAATTAGAATGTTATTCAAACATTTTGTGCTTCTATATCTGTTGTTTTCCTTTTGGAAATAAAATTATGCTTGAAAAAGACATTGTTAAAAATCTGAACAAATAATCTCATTTCTTTCCTCTGATCCTTCTTTATTGTACCTTTCACTCTTCCCTTAGGCTCTCCTTGCTCTTTTCACCATACCATGTCCTTTATTCCTCTTCCTGTTTTTGCAGTTTCTTCCACTTACCCTACTCCCGTTTTTAATCACCTTCTCTTTTATAGGCAAACATGGCATGGTAGACAGACACAGCCTCAGAGCTAGGAAGAAATCAGATGGCACATCTACACATATTGACTGTGTCACCTTGAGTAATTTAACCGTTCTGTGCTCTAGTCAACTCATTAAGAAAGGTGAGCAGGAAAGGGGGAAAAACTCAAGTAGAAGGAGTTTTTACATCCAGGAAATCCTTAATAATAATATCAAAAATACACAAACACACACACACACACAACAACAACACAGGTCCAGCCTAGAACCCAATCATTGAATTAAGCTATTGGCTCCCATTTTTGGTGGCTTTTGCTCTTTAAAATTTAGAAATTTTACCAAGGGGTTTTCCTCTATTATAATACAATCAAATCTCTGTTTTATTTTAGGAAAATGTATTCACTAGAAAAAAGTGTAGGTCTCCAAAGATTCAAAGTCAGTGGAAAACCAGAGATCATGTATGCATCCAAATTAAAGCTAAAAAGAACAACAACAAAAAAAGAAATATGTTATATAATCTCCCTTTTTTATATGGGGAAACTGAGGCTTAGAGTAAATGATTGTGTACCTTTGAATATACATCAATTTTATATGAATATAATATATATTCATAAATTCCCTATCATTTTTAGTGCTGAAATGAATAGACCAATAAAACATTCTATATAATAAATTTTCTATTCATCTTTATAATGTATAGAGTATCCAATGATATAATGGTTAAATTGACTTTACACACCTATTGATTAAAAATATTTTGGGGTGGGGGCGGCCAGGTGGCTCAGTGAGTAAGAGCACTGGCCCCAGTGTTGGGATAACCTGGGGATCAAATCTGGGCTCAGATACTTAGCACCACACCCAGAAATAACTGGCTGTGTAAACTTGAGCAAGTTACTTAACCCCAATTGCTTAAAAAATATTTGGGGTTTTTTTAGGAAAAAGTTTTATTTTCTAGAGTAGAAGAATATATCTTATTAAAAATTTTAAATTAAGCTTCTTCAGGCAACTTAATATCTATATCTCCATATTTGTATGAACTCCTAACTTCTGAATGTGTTTCATTCAGTCCTCCTTGGACTGTGATTAAATTTTGGAGCCCTGGGGAACAAACAGAGCTATGATCATAATAGGCAGCTATATGAGTTAGGTTCTTAATTATTATGATCAGAGCAAAAGAAACCTTTCCATTCTCTGAAGCTGTGGCAGATATTGACTGTGGTGATTTGAAGATGGTTTCATGATGGCATGTTCTCATCTACCATCTTGGAATAGTTGATAGTCCTCCCATAATCAACTTAGAATGAATCAAAAATTTATATTTATTATTATATGACTAATTAGTGAAAGCACTTCATATGAAGATTGCATTTAACATAGTCATGTTTTTACTTAAATTTAACCAACTTCTATTCAAATTAGTCTGGGATATTTATATATCTATTTCTTTTGTAAAAAGTTGTCCCAGATGGGGTTTGCATCATATTTACTTAGTGTTTATACTCAAAACTCTTAAGAAGTTCCAGTTACTAGTCAATCAGTTTAAAAAAAAACAGGATACTAAAATAGAGGGAAAACAGATCAACTTACTTGAACTGCTGTATTTTATTTATTTGCAAAGGCAATGGAGACCAACACCCTGCCATTTTTGGTTTATTTTCAGTAGTGTCAGAGATGTCACAGATAAGGCAGCTAGGTGGCACAATGGATAGAGTACTGGGCCTTAAGTCAGAAAGACATATTTTTTAGTTCAAATCTGCCCTCAGAAGCTTAATAGCTAATGACTCAGGGCAAGTCATTTATCCCTGTTTGCCTCAGTTTCCTCATCTGTACAATGATCTGGAGAAGGAAATGGCAAACCATTCCAGTATCTTTGCCAAGAAAACCCCAAAAGGAGTCATGAAAAGTCTAGCACAACTAAAATGAATAAACAACAATAAAAACATCAGAGAAAAATAAACTAAATATTTTCCTTCCTTTGACTCCTTTGTTTTCCAAAAGTCCATAACACTGGTTGGTCCTGATGAGGAAGTTAAAAGAATAAAATTTTAAGTTTTAGAAGGACATGAGTTAACCCAGGATTCAGTGTGAGGGAACAATTTTTGAATATGGTCATTTTAGGAAGTTATTTTTCTTGAATATGCATATTTTTAGAAAATTTTAATTTTTTTCCAAAGGGAAGAAGGTTGGAGAGAAAGGAAAAAATGTTAAATGAAAAAATTAAAAGAAAAAGGGATGAACCATTAATCATCAGTCCTAAAACACCAATGCTGGCGCTCCTTGAGGGTAGCAAGGTCCAATTGGGAAAGAGTTTTTCTAATCAGTTTAGTTTAGTTTAGATTTAATTTCTTTATTTTATTGAATTAAATAATTCCTCTTAGATTGAATATTTGATAAACACTTACCTTTCAAAAATAAAAAAAAATTCCCTTGTCATATATCCTAATGAAATGAATTGTGCATGCCTATGAAACTCAAAATACATGATTCATGAGAAGGAATAACTCTCAGTAATCATAACATTTCACAAGCATATGCTCTCGAGTGTTCTTGCAAGGAAAGCACTTTTAAAAACAATAAACTTAATATAATTCTTGGTCATTATCATTCCTCTGAAGTCTTTCGTGCTCATATCAGCTGTTCTTTTGCCTTCTTCAAATATTCCTGACTCATTTTGTCTTATCTCTTCTTTTCATCCCTTCACAATGACCTTGAATTACATTGTTCTGTGTTCAATATCTCGAGTAGAGTGCAAACTCCTTGAGGGCAGGGGCTGTTTCACTCATTTCTCTGTTTTTTTTTTATTTTTTTCACTCTTTTCTTTGTATCACTAGTAGCATAGTGCTTCTTGTATCCTATGCACTAAATAAAGGTAGGTTGAATTGCTAAAATATCATTGACAATAAATATTTTCTATTTCACAACTGGTAATTAATGATAGACTATTTGAATTCAAACCAATATTTAGTAAGCACCTACTGTATGCAGAAGACTGTGTTACTTGCATACCAGGCATGGTCTAAGTTTGTGCAAGGCTCAGTCCCTACCATAATAATAGAGATTATTTAGAGGACAGAGATAAGTTAATTTTGGTTGGACTGAAAAGTATGTGGAGAATAATTATATGAGATAAGGGTAGAAAGGGAAAAGGATGCCAGATTGCAGAGATCCTTAACAAAGTAAGGAATAAGTAGTTTCTGAAGTTTTTGAACATAGAAGTGTCACTCTCTGGGTGGTAAAAAAAATTAGCTTAGCAACTGCATGAAGGATAAATTGAAAGAAAGAATGGAAGCAGAAAGACCTGTTAGAAGGCCTCTGTAATAACCTAGAGAGGTAATAATAATAAAGGTCTTTTTTAGGGAGACAGCAGCATGCCAAAGGGTACAAAAGCAAGATGTGGATCAAAAGGCCTTGGTAACAACAACAGCAGCAGCAGCTGCTGCAGACATTTCTACAGCACTTACTATGTTCCAGTCATTGTGCTTAGTGATTTACAATTATTGTTTCATTTGATCCTTACAACAACCATGGGGAAGCAGGTGCTATCATTATCCCCATTTTACACATGAGGCAAATTTAAAAAAAAAATATTTTTTAAAGTAGACATTTTTGAATCACAGAGTAGAATTTGGGATATTGATCATGAATTGTAAATTAAATAACGAAAAGACATCAGGCAAATTTAAGTGGACCTGTGAAAAGTATATTCTGGATTAGGAGAAAAATCATTGTGGTAAATTTTACTCTGTTACGTAAGTTGTATTAGTTAGAGTCAGTCACAAAAGAAAAAGGCAAGAACTTCTTCACAGTAGGGTAGAGAGCTGTTTGACAGAGACTCCCCTCTTGGACTTCAGACCCTTTTATTCATAGGAGGTAAGAAAAGATGATTCCTGCTAAGGTGTTGGCAAAGTATCTCATTAGCTAGCCCCTTTAGGCATCAAGTCTCTAAACTGATAACCTTTCACAGCTTTCTATAGTGGAGAAGACCTAGCAAACAGGGTTGTGTGTTTTTTTTTTAACTGAGATATGGGAACTTGAGAAGTACAGATACTGCCAAGTTTCTATGAGCAATGAATCCCAGGGTCTTATAATATCAAAGTGATTGTCTCAGGGGTTGTTTGAACTTTGGAGTTCCTGAATGAATACAGCAGTGGGGTTTCTGACTCTAGGGGAAGATGTACAGGGTAAGATAGTGACAAGACAGTAAGGTCTTCAAGGGTTTAGCTAAAAAAACAAAGAGACATTTGAAGTAAGAAAGAGGAAGCTACTGTATAGGTCTAGGTTTTTATGTCAGATACATAAACCTGGGCAGGATGTGGGGAAAAGGAAGCATGGTAGAGAGAATTTGGCTGAAGATAAAAGGAGAGAAAAATAGAAGTGGGATTGGCTGTATATCATAGAACTTGCCCAGATGAAGAAAATAATGTTTCCCTGATATTTCATAATCTGGCATAGAGTCAGATTATAGCAGGGTGGAGGACTTGAATTAGCTGGATGTTTTCTGACAGTTTCATTATCTTAAAAGCAGAGCATCTCATGAATTCTTCACTTAAATGGCTAAAAAAATTCAATTCTCAGACCCTTGAGGAAGCAAGAAGAAAACTGTGATGAAATTATCAAATTTGTAAAGTTCAAAAAGATGGGGGAAGGAGAGGAGAGTGAGAGGAAAGAAGAGTGAGGGAGAGAGGGAGGAAGGGAGAACTGAACTGGTTTGTGACTGTCCAAGAGAAGCTGGTTGGTGAAAAGGGAGTAATAAGAACTTTGAGAAAAGTGTTGGAGTTCATAGGGTTCATGGGATATATAAAAATATTACATATGTATATGTGTGTACATATGTATACACACATATACACACAAACACACATATGTGTGTATACACCCCCCACCCATATATCCTTGTATTGGGGAATTCAAATTTCCAGATATTTGTATAAAAACTTTCTGTAAAGTTAATCTACTCAAGGGAGAGAGGAAAAGAGGGGAAGGGAGACACACACAGACAGACAGAGAGAGACACACAATAAGTATTTATTAAGTACTGATTATAATCTGGCTTTTGATACTGTTATCCTTTGTTTACAGATTTCACCAATGATTTCTTAACTGCAAAATCTGATGGCTTTTTCTAAATTTAATCTCCTTGACTGTCCTGGGACACATTCATAGTCGGGCCCTCCTCTCCTCATTGATGACTACCTCCCTGAGGAACTATCATTTTTGGAACTACCCCAACAATGTTTTACCTCATTCACATTAGGACTATCTCCTGGCTTTGCCTCCTCACCTGACAAGCAGTATTCTCAATTTCCCCAAACCCTCTATGTCTTGTCTTCCCCCATTAGAATATAAGGTCTCTGAGGGTCAGGGCTATTTCACTTACTTGTATTCGCATCCCCAATATCCTCAAGTGCTTAGCAAAAGGTAAGTAATCAACAAATTGTCTCTCTCTTTCCATTCTCTGTTTCTTCTTTTCTCCATCTATTCATCTTTCCCCCCTCTCCCCCTTCTCTGTTTCTCTATCTCTCCCCCTCTCCCTCTCTCGCACTCCTCCCTTCTCCCTCCCCCCTCTCCCTCTTTGCCTCTTCCTCTCTCCATCTTCTCCCTCTCTCCCCCTTTCTCCTCCCCCTTCCCACTCTTCCTCTCTCTTCCTCCCTCTCTCCCTCCCCCATCTTTCGTCTCACTCTCCTCTCCTTCCCCCATCTTTTTGAACTTTACAAATTTGATAAGTTCATCACAGTCCTGTATGCAACCACATTCTTTTTCCTCTCTTCTTTATGAGGATAGTTTGTGATTCTATTTGCAGAATTTCATTTTTGAGCTTTCAAGTCTTTTGAGTCATTTTCCCTCTTAGATTCTTTGAACATAAAATCATACATATCTTGTCTCTCATCTTTTTTGACAAATGCTTTCCTGAATTCTAACACACACAGACAAGGTACAGACACACACACACATCTGACTATGCTCAACCTTCCCCTAAGGTTCCTGCAACTTCTTGTCACTCACCAGTTCTATACCTTGCATTAGAATGAAATCTAGAAAGAAAAAAAATGTTCCCATAATTGCATGTTTAGGAAGTGAAATCATCATCAAGACAAGGAAGAAATTTATTATTAGACTGATTTTAGCAGAATTAAAACTCCCTGACATATGTAAAGTCATCCATCATTTGTCTGTGTATCAGTTTTATAATCTGACTTAAGAAAGAATGGGTGGCATAAGTGGAATGATCAATGGACCTAAAATCAGAAAACCGAGATGGAATTCTGACTGTGCCACTTATCTGAGGGACCTCAATCTTCTTAACTTTGATGAACTTCAGTTTCTTCTTCTATTAAATAAGAATATTCTTGCTTTCCCTGCCTAAATCAAAGGGATGCTTTGAGGAACAATTAAGAGAATGGAATGGGAAAATCCTTTAAAATGTAAAACATTTTCTAAATATAAGTTTTTATTGTCTTCTGCTTGTATGAACATCATTTCGTGCCACGATAATACTGCTAATTTTAGCATTATTATTTTAACCAAAATTTGAGTGCTCTGCACATTATTCAATCCTCAGGTTCCCCATTATTGAATTTCTATTCAGGTGCAAACCTCCTTAATGTTCCGTATTAATTCTTCATGCTTTCTATCATATCTGTTTCAAACAGGGTATACCTTTCCATTTTCATGTTCCAATAAGGACTCCCTTCCCACCAAATCCTATTAATACTTTGGAGATCACATTGGCTTTTTTTTGGATAACATTCAAATTCACTTTGTTTATTATTCATTTTTGGTGCTGTGCCATGATATCTAACCATGCGAGGCCATAAACAATTCCGGATCTTCCCTACTCTCCCTGCCTTTTTTTTTCTTGCTGAAAATTATTGGATCACTCCTCCTCTGCTCTTCTTCCTCTAACACACTTGTCTTCTACAGGATTATTTACATACCTCTCTTAAACTTCATTTTAAAACTCTTTCGATCATGTTAGAAAGTTTCATGCCAGATTTGCCCTATTAAATACTTCTGAGCTGAACTTCAGTTCTTATTCGTCATTGTTTATTCTGAGAGCCAAAGTTCAGAAGGTGAACTTCTTCTCACACTTATTTATAAAGGCAGATGTCTACTTCCCTTTCTTACTTTTTTTCCTTCCAAATTGTGGCATTCAGTTGGAAGGGATAGACAAATACAATTTTCTTGGTGTATTGAATTCCAGGTGAGAAAATTCCTCTACCCAGGAAGCCCATCACCTTCTCAACAATGTGTATTTTTTGAAAACTGCTCCTAGAGGATTGAAGGTTGAAATGATTTTCTCACAGTCACACAGACAGTATACGTTGGAGCCAGAACTTAAGCCCAGTGTTTCCCATCTTCTAGACCAGTTCTTTACATAATAATCCATTCTAAGCTTGTTCTTCAATGTGATCCAGTGGAATGACCAAAGAATGGGGTGCTAGAAGTCAGGAGTTCAAATATCAGTTCTGCTTCTCACTAGCTTTGTGATCTTAGGTATGTCCTTTCAGTTGTGAGAAGAGATGAAAATTGTGTCCATGCCTCCCTGTCCTACAAGTTTCTCTCATAAACTTTGAAGTCAATACAGATATATTTTTTGGTCTCTTCTACCTATATCATTTGTTCCCACATGAATCTGAAGGGATAGGTAGAAATTGGTGAGACCGATGAGTCTTTCAATACTGTCTTTTACATCTCTCTAGAGGAGAGATTCATTCCAATCCTCTACCTTGAGTAGTATTTTGTTTTTCCTTGTCTCACAATATGTTTGTATTCGGAGGAGATGCTTTTGGAGTCACATGACACTGAAAATGCTTAGTGAGTATTTGCTGTTGAAGGCGATGATTTCTGGCTAGTGTGGCCACTCTTTGGAGAAAACCAGCACCATCTAGATTTACAGATTATAGTAGGGAGTGAGGGAGAGTCCCAATACATTGATATCAGGGTTGGCTGGAATTTACCCCTTCCCTCACAGGAAAGACAGCAGGCGGTAAACAGAAACAGAATGACTAATAAGGCACTGAGCGTAGCACATCCTTTCATCCCTACATTCAACAGTACCAAAGGAACTACAAATCCTTGGGTGCACCTATATATAATTTATTCATGATCATTGTATTAATAGGACCAAATCATAATAGAACTAGAGCTGGGACAGACCTCAGCAGTCATCTCATCTAATCCACTTTTACAGCTGAGAAAACTGAGACCAGAGATGATAAATGACTTGCTTCTGGTTACACAGCTAAGTAAATTGCTGAGTGAAGATTCAGACTAGATCTTCCTGACTGCAAATTCAGATCTCAACCCTAATCATTTCTCAAAAGAAGCATGAGGTATGTTTGATACACTAAAAAAAAAAGAGGTTCTAGTTTCCTTTGTGTGAGTATGAAACAGTGCTACTTTTAACACTGATTCATGGAGATCTGAAGTCACAGGTCCTCCTGAAGAAATCACAGGATCCGCCAAAAAAAATGGGCATTAAAAAAAGGGTGAGGAAACATAACAAATACATTTTAACATAGATTATATTATTTTTTTCTTAATTAAAATGTAAATAATGCAAATTATAGGGCTTTGATTTAAATGTATCCCATTTTGGTGAGTATTGTTTATAATAATAATAAAAGAAAGGTCGAAAGGAGGTATTAAAAGAAGTGTCAAACTTCATTATTATCCTTGTTATATTATCTTCCTCCTCATTGACCTCAGTAAACGTTTATTGTTTCTACTGTGTGCGGGTCACTGTGCCCTTTACATTGCCATTAATAACTGCAATGCACATGCACACATACACACATGTGCACATACACACATAAAACATAATCAAGAAGATAAATACACTGGTGACATTTTAACATGTGGATAGCATACAAAAAGTTGAATGCTGTGCTAAATTTTTTAAAAACTCATTTCCCTGAGAAGGTTGTACTGAGAGAAGGAAACAATGGAAATAAGAAAAAATCATACATATTTCAACGTTTGTTTGTTTGCTTTTCTTTGAGAGAAACATTTATTTCCATTTGGCCTTCATCTAGCTGAATCTCATTTTCCCCCATTGGTTATTTTACATTCGGTTGTCAATCACTCTGCCAGATCTCTTTCTCTTGAGGTGTTTATTTCCTCCCTAATCTGTATTCTTTTTTTTTTACTAAATATACACTTTATTCACTGTACTTCAAACATATTATTGGTGAAACTCTATATGAAAAAAAAAAACAAGCAAATGAACAAAATCTTGTTGTGAGTCATCAAGGCCCAGGCCTATTAGAATCCACTTAGCTACACCCAAGCCAAAAGAGTTACATTTCTCCACTCTACTTGAGTGTTCAATTCAATGCTCTAACCATGGAAAGGGAAGAACTCGACTGAGCATGTCTCAGAGAAACAGCAGTCAGCAAAAGCCTCTTAGCCCTCTTAGCCTGAGGAATATGTCTCTAACAGATTGTCAGAAAAGATGAACTGCTGCAGGTAAAGCAGCTGCTGGTTCAAACAATTTTGATCTTTTTATATCTTGTGCTCATTCGAGTTCCACGTGGAATTGGCCCACTTGTTAAGGGAAGCTGCAGGTAGTCCATCTGCTGGTTCAAAAGAGCTCGGTCCCATTATAAGTTCTGCTCATTGTGTTCTGACACCAAATGGGCCCAGTTGTTTTTGGTGGACCCTGAGGAAAACTTTTACAAAGTGGTTTCTTAACCTTTTCAAGGAAACAAACACCCCTTCTCCTTCTGTTTCCCTTTGGTAAGTGGAATAGGCTGTTCAGCAAACCCCACCAGTCCCTTCTAGTCAGTCTGTAGGGATGTTATTGAGTAGAGAAAGATATTTTAAGGGGTTTTGAAGCAGGAAATAGATAAATATCTAAATCTTCATGCTCAGCTGTTTTCCAAATGGGATATTTGACTGTGGCTTTGCAGATGTGTGTGTAGCATCTGTACCTGAAAAGTCATTGTTATGCTGTTTGTTACATTTTCAGGCTTTTCACATCTCAAATGTCACCCTTCACTCTAATCCTTGGGGTTCCAAAATAGGAAAAGCATTCACCAAACTGTTTAAAATAGATAACATTACATATAAGAACTAGCAACACAAAGCAGCAGATCTCAGGGGGCTAATCCATTTGGATAGGTGAACTTTAAAAGAACAATTGACCTCAGAATTCCTAAATGACTTTTTATCTCCTGAAGGTCCCATATTTTTACATGACAGTTGCCTTATAAACATTTGGTAATTACAGCAATGATGCCAATGGCGAAGGTGGCAGGCTATAACATACAGTGGCAGAACAGAACAGTGGATTTGGAGTCAGAGTCTATTTTTTAAGGTGCTATTTTCTTTAGTATTTTTTGGGTCTCCTTTAGCAGGCTGTTGACTTTTTTTTTTAAGCAATTGGGGTTAAGTAACTTGCTCAAGGTTACTTGGCCAGTTATTTCTGGGTGTGGTGCTAAGTATCTGAGCCCAGATTCGGTTCCCAGGTCATCCTGACACTGGGGCCAGTGCTCTTACTTGCTGTGCTACCTGGCCGCCCCTGTTGACTCGTTTTTCATGATTTTCTTGCATCATTCTCATTTCTCTTTCCAATTTTTCCTCCACTTCTCTTACTTGATTTTCAAAATCCTTGTTGAGCTCCTCCGTGGCCTATAATCAATTCATAGTTTTCTTGGAGGTTTTGATGTATGAGTTTTGATTCTGTTGTCTTCTTCTGGTTCAATATTTTGATCTTCTTTGTCACCAAAGAAAGATTCTATAGTTTGATTTCTTTTCCTCTGTTTGCTCATTTTCTCAGCCAATTATTTGACTTTTGAGCTCTTTGCCACAGTAAAACCCTGCTTCCAGAGTGGAGAGTGTTGTGTCCCAAATTTCTGGGGTTTTGTGCAGCTGTTGTCAGAGCTACTTCTAGGCACCTGCTTCAGAACTGTGAGGACTCCCTTTCCACAGCCACCACAAGCTCTGCCATACCAGCATTCCTTGTCACCCCAAGATGACTGCCCAAGATTGTGACCCAGATCCAAGCAAGGCAAAGCAAAAGAACTCTGCCTCAGTGCCAGCAAAGAGATTTCTGCAACTGCCCTCTGATCAGCTGCTTGGTACCCTCCCCTCCCCCATCTGTGGGCCTGGAGTTCTGGGAGCAGCCACTGCTGTTGCTGCCACCACAACCAGGGCCACCTCCACTGTCCCATGGGCAGGGCTGGATCCTTCTTCTCTCTCACCCAGGTTCAACAGGGTTTCCCCACTGGCTTTTTACTTTCTCTTTGGAGTCTGTGGGTTGAGAAGTCTAGAAACGACAACAACTGCCAGCTATTCAGTTCCCTGAGGTCTACTCTAGCATGGTCTGTGTCAGCACAGCCCACACACAACTGTGCTCTGTTCCCAGACTTGTAAAATAGACTCTTCCTTTTGGCCTGCCAGGCTTTCCTCAGCTGCAGATATATTTCACTCTGTCACTTTGTGGGTTCCACAGCTCCAAAATTTGTTTAGAGTCATTTTCCACAGGTATTTTGGAGGTGTTTGGGGGACAAATTTAAGCAAGTTCTTACTTTCACTCCACCATCTTGACTTTGCTGCTAAAAGTAAATAAATTTAAGAGAAAAAAAAAGACTCACCAATACCTTAGTATTCCCTTCTTAGGGATTATGTTATTATACATTCAATATCTACTCCTAATTCTCACCATGATATTTCTAGACTAGTTTGTGCATCAAAAAGTGCTTTCTTTCTTTTTGTTGACATAGTCCTTAAAAAATTTAAAATTTACTTTTAGTTTTCTACTTTAACTTCTATAAGATTTTGAATTTTCTCCCCATCTTTCCTTTCCCCCACCCCAAGACAGCATGCAATTTGATATAGTTTCTACATACACATTCACGTTAAACCTATTTTCACATTAGTCATGCTGTAAAGAAGAATGGGTGAAACCAAGAGAAAGAAGAAACAAGCAAAAAAGCACAGATAATATGCTTTGATATGCATTGACTCCATAAATCTTTTTTTTTGCAAGATGGATAGCATTTTCCATCATGAGTCCTTTGGAGTTGTTTTAGATCTTTGTATTGCTAAGAAGAGTTAAGTTTCAAAGTTAGTCATCACATGATGTGTTGTTACTGAGTAGACTGTTCTCTTGGTTCTGCTCACTTGACTCAGTATCAGTTCATATAAGTCTTTCCAGGTTTTTCTGAAGTCTTCCTGCTCATCATTTCTTGTGGAACAATAGTAATCCAATTCATTCATATATCACAACTTGTTCAGCTATTCCCCAACTGATGGACTCAATTCCCATTCTTTAGAAATTCTCTCAATTTCCAATTCTTGACCACCACAAAAAGAGCTGTTAAAAACATATTTGCAGGGATGGCTAGGTGGTGCAATGAATAGAACACTGGCCCTGGAGTCAGAAAGACCTGAGTTCAAATCTGGCCTCAGACACTAAACACTTATGAGCTGTGTGACCTTGGGTAAGTCACTTAACCTCAATTACCCTGCCTTCCCCCCTGCCCCCCAAAAAACAAATATATATATATATATATATATATATATGTATATCTATCTATCTATCTATTTGCACATGTGGATCCTTTTCTCATTTCTATGATCTCTTTAGGCTACAGACCTACAAGTGGTATTGCTTAGTAAAAGGGTATGCCCATTTTTATAGCCCTTTAGGTATAGTTGCTTTTCAGAATGTTTGGTTCAATTCACAACTCCACCAGCAATGTATTAGCACTCCAATTTTCCCACATATTCTCCAGCATTTATCATTTTCCTTTTTTGTCATGTTAGTCAATCTGATAGGTGTGATGTGGCACCTCAGAGTTGTTCGGATATGCATTTCTCTAATCAGTGATTTAGAGCAATTTCCATATGTCTTACAAATAGCTTTACTTTCTTCTTCTGAAAACTGCCTATTCATATCCTTTGAATATCTATGAATTGGGACATGATTTGTATTCTTAAGAATTTGACTCATTTCTCTATAAATTTTAGAAAGGAGGCCTTTATCAGAGACACTGGTTGTAAAAATTCTTTCCCAATTTTCTGCTTTCCTCCTAATCTTGGTTACATTGGCTTTGTTTGTGCAACACCTTTTGAATTTAATGTAATCAAAATGACCAATTGTGTGTTTCATAATGTTCTCTATCTCTTGTTTAGTCATACATGCTTCCATTCCCCATAAATCTGACAGTTAAACTATTCCTTGCTCTCCCAGTTTGCTTATAGTATTAACCTTTATATATAAGTTGTGTACCCATTTTGACTTTATTTTGGTATGTGGTGTAAGGTGCTGGTCTATGCCTAGTTTCTGCCATACTATTTTCCAGTTTTCCCAGCACTTGTTGCCAAATAGTGAGTTCTCATCCCAGAATCTGGAGTCTTTGGGTTTATCAAACAGTGAATTACTATAGTCATTGACTACAGTATCTTGTGTACCTAACTATTACACTGATCCACCACTCTATTTCTTAGCCACTACCAAGTAGTTTTGATGATTGCTGCTTCATAATTCAATTTAAGATCTGGTATGCCTAGGCCTCCTTCCCTTGCATATCTTTTCATTAATTCCTTTGATATTCTGGACCTTTTGTTCTTCCAGATGAATTTTGTTATTTTTTCTAACTCTATAAAATATTTTTAGTAGTTTGATTGACATGTCACTGAGTAAGTAAATTAATTTAGATAGAATTGTCATTTTTCATTTTACTAGCTCAGACTAACCATGAGTAACTGATGTCTTTCCCATTATTTAGATCTGACTTTATTTGTGTGAAAAGTATTTTGTAATTGTGTTCATATAGTTCCTAGGTTTGTTTTGACAGGCAAACTCCCAAATATTTTATAATATCTACTTTAAATTGAATTAGGCAATTTTAAATGGAATTCCTCTTTCTGTCTCTTACTGTTGGACTTTGTTAGTAATAAATAGAAATGCTGATGATTTATGTGAGTTTATTTTATATCTTGCAACTTAGCTAAAGTTGTTTATTATTTCAAGTTGTTTTTTGCTTGATTCTCTAGGATTCTCTAAGTATATTATGTCATCTGCAAAGAGTAATGGCTTTGTTTCTTCTTTGTCTATTCTAATTCTTTTAATTTCTTTTTCTTCTCTTACCTCTAAAGCTAATGTTTCTAGTATCATATTGAACACGGGTGGTGAGAATGGGCATCCTTGCTTCACTTCCAAATCTTATTGGAAATGCATCTAGCTTATCCCTATTATATATAATTCTTGCTGATTGTTTTAGGTAGATGATTGTAATGGGAATGCAAATTTGGAAGATCTTCCCTGCCCCTAGGCTAAAGTGCACCTGAAGCCTGGGGAGGGAGGCTTGTTTTTCTGTAGATACTTTTTGATTGGCCAGTGGGTCAATAAGGTTGTTACATTCTCTGAGCCAGGAGAAGGCTATATAAGCCCTGATGTGAGGCTTTGTTTTGGGGGCTCACTTTGAGAAGTGTTCTGTGATTTGATCTGTATTCTGGGAAGCCGTTGTCCAGGGTCCCCCTGGCTTTGAAAAACCCAGATGTGGAAACCCAGATGTTGACTGGGTATGGATGTAATG
>NW_027185698.1:4714951-4738459 GCF_028583685.1 Petaurus breviceps papuanus
CATTACATCCATACCCAGTCAACATCTGGGTTTCCACATCTGGGTTTTTCAAAGCCAGGGGGACCCTGGACAACGGCTTCCCAGAATACAGATCAAATCACAGAACACTTCTCAAAGTGAGCCCCCAAAACAAAGCCTCACATCAGGGCTTATATAGCCTTCTCCTGGCTCAGAGAATGTAACAACCTTATTGACCCACTGGCCAATCAAAAAGTATCTATTGAAAAACAAGCCTCCCTCCCCAGGCTTCAGGTGCACTTTAGCCTAGGGGCAGGGAAGATCTTCCAAATTTGCATTCCCATTACAATGATACTTATTATTTTAAGGAAGACTCCATTTATTCCTATGCTCTCTGGTGCTTTTAGTAGGAATGGGTGTTCTATTCTGTCAAAAGCTTTTTCTGCATCTTTTGAGATAATCATATGGTTTCTTATAGTTTTGTTGTTGATATAAAAAGTACTTTCAAAAACGTTTTAAATCCATATGACATCATTTGAGGAAATCAAATATCACACTTTTTAGATTAAAAATTACTAGTGATTATAACTCTACTGTATTTAGAACAGTGTGAAATATGTTGCTCAACTTATTGTAAATTTACTGACTGAATGATTAGGGATGAACTTAGAATCATAGTTTGAGAGTTAAAATAAACTTTAAGGGTCATTAATTCAACCCCCTTAGTGTTCTTGAGATCTTTATACCTTTGCTCATATTAGCTCACCCATCTCTCCCAGGGACAAATTAAATTCAAAATGCTATTGCATCTCAATCTCTGTTGTCACATAGATTTCTGATGCAATATCACAGATCTTTTAAATTACAAAAAAAGAAAAAAAGTTTCTTTAGCTGAATGATATAGCTCTAAATTATAGCTACACTTCTGAGAGATTAAGGAATTATTTGTCTACTGAAAAGTCTCTATTCCAATATGCTAGCTGCAAAAGTGCTTAGTACAACATTAAAATCAGTACAAAGATAAGTTAACTTTTTTCAATGGGAAAATATATTGTGCTTCACTCCATTTTTGACTTCATCATGCCCAACAAATATGCCACCCCCTGGTATATATGAAAAATGTTTAGTTGAAGAGAATCCAAAGTATACGAGTATTGTACATGTCAAAAATAGCAGAAATAAATAACTTGATTTAGGACTTTTGAGAGAGTATCTAATCATAACTTCATTCAAGGCATACTGGTTAATAGCTGATGGTTTACAATCATCTTACCTTATGACTTTTGAATTTTCAAAGGCATGGATAGTATATTTATACAGAAATAAACATAATTGCACACACAGAGAGAGAAATGTATATGTTTTATCTTTAATGATTGAAATTATACATTTTTCTGTGAGTACCTCTTCAAGAGATTGTAGACCAGAATGTCAAACACCTGGATGAGTTGCTTTATTCTACTCACCAAAACGCTACTTGACCAATAAGGTTTTGAACATATGAAGTTGGTCTCATTCTGTTTCTTGCACTAGACATTTTCACTTGCTATCCCCCATGCTTAGACCTCTCTCCCTCCTTATCTCTGCCTCCAAATGTCTTTGCCTTTCTTTAAGACTCAGCTAAAGTATGATTTTCTACAAGAAAATGTAGCAGCAAGCACCCCAGTGTCCCCAGGGTGGCTGCCAACACAGTTTCTTAGATCTGCTTTTCTAAAGGAAACTCAAAATGTGTTAACAATCTTACTTTAATCAATCAAATATATCATTTACCTTATTCAGGGGAAAAAGTTAGCACCACGAACTTCAGAGTATACAAATAGAAGTTACAAAGCAGAAGTTACAAGAAAACAGAAAAACATATCAAAGACAGGCCTCCAACTGTCTTGACCATTACATCCACACCTAGTCAGTTACCAGAGAGGTAAGCATCAACATATGGGTTTTCAAAGCCGAGGGACTCTCAACAGCTGCCCAGCGTCTCATCTGGTCAAATCACAAAACACTTCTCAAAGTGACCCCCCCCCCAAACAATGCCTCACATCAGGGATTATATAGCCTTTTCCTGGCTGAGAGAATGTAACAACCCTCTTGACCCACTGCCCAATCACAAAGTATCTCCTGAAAAACAAGCTTCCCACCACAGACTCCAGGTGTACTTAAGCTCATCAAATGGCCTAGGGGCAGGGAAGATCTTAAAAATTTATATTCCCATTACAGAAACATTTCCCAATTTCCCTCAAATGTTTGTGCCTTCCCCTTGTTCATTATCTCCAGTTTATTCTGTCTAAATTTTTTTATACCTAATTGAATGTTATCTCCCTGATTAGATTGTAAGCTCCTTAATGGCAGGCACTGTTTTGTGACAATTCTTTGTATCCTCAGTGACCACCATAGTATTGGGCACATGGTTTGTTGTTATTGTTTAGTTGTCTCTGAATCTTTGTGACCCCATTTTGGGTTTTCTTGGCAGAGATACTGGTGCAGTTTGCTGTTTCCTTCTCTAGCTCATTTTACAACGTGGAAACTGAGAAGATGGCAGAGTAAAAACAGGAACTCCATGTGGATCCTGCTCCAAACACCTCCAATACCTGTAAAATATGGCTCTAAACAAATTTTAGAGCTAAAGAACCCACAAAGTGTCAGATAGAAACAAACCTCCCTTTGAAGGCAGCCTGGCAGGTCAATGGAAAGGGTCTATCACACCAAGTTGGAAGCCGAGTGCAGTCCTACATGAACTGCCCTTGACCAGTCCTGGGGCAACCCCAACCCATGGCACAGACTGGCCAAAGCAGACTTCAGGAGAGAGAATCAACAGCAGCTATGGCAATTTGCAGACTTTTCAATCCATTAATACCAAGGAGAAAGTAAAATATCAGTTGGGAACTCTATTGGAACTGGGTTATGGAAGAGTGAGGTCCGGCCCCTGCCTCTAGGGCGAGATGTGCAGTCGCTGCAGCTGCTGCCCTGTGAAAGCCTCCAGAGCTTCTGGCCTGCAGATCATAGGGGTAACAAGTGACCATTCAGAAGGTAATTACTCTTGCTTTGACCTGCTTGGATCTGGATCGTGGTCTTGGGTGGTGGTCCTGCGGTATATGGGCAGTGTGCCAGAGCTTGTGGTATCTATAGAGATGGCTCTCTCCTCATAGCTCTGACAATATCTGCAAAAACCCCAGCAATTTGGGACATAGCTCTGTGCAATCTGAAAGCAGAGTTCTACCATGGAAAATAACTCAAAAGTCAAGTAATTGGTTATGAGATGAGCAAGCAAAAGAAGCACAATCAGATCATGGGATCCTTTATGGGGGACAAGAAGGATCAAAACATGGAAAAATAAGAAGTAAATGAAGTCAAAACTCCTGCATCAAAAATTTCCAAGAAAAATATGAGTTGGTTACAGGCCATGGAGGAGCTCAAAAAGGATTTTGAAAATTGAGGAAGAATAGTGGAAGAAAAATTGGAAAGAGAAAGAGAATGATGCAAAAAAATCATGAAAAGTGAGTCAACAGCCTGCTAAAGGAGACCCCCCAAAATATGTTAAAATAACATGTTAAAAATAGACTAATTCAAATGGCAAAAGAGACCTAAAGAGCCAATGAGGACAAGAATGCTTTAAAAAGTTGAATTGCCCAGATGGAAAAGGAATTTCAAAAACTCATTGAAGAGAAAATAATTCCTTCAAAATTAGATTCGAACAAATGGAAGCTAATCAATTTATGAGAAATCAAGATAGTATAAAACAGATCCAAACATATGAAAAAAATAGAATGCTATGTGAAATATCTCATTGGAAAAACCACTGACCTGGAAAATAGATAGATGCAGGAGAGATAATTTAAAAAAATTATTTGACTAGCTAAAAGCCATGATCCAAAAAAGAGCCTAGAAATCACTCTTCAAGAAATTCTCAAGAAAAATTGCCCTGATATTCTAGAATCAGAGGGCAAAGTAGAAATGGAAAGAATTCCCCAATTCCCTCTTGAAAAAGATCCCCCAAAGAAAACTCCTAGGAATATCATAGCCAAATTCTTGAGTTCCCAGGTTAAGGAAAAAATATTATAAGCTGCCAGGAAGAAACAATTTTAGTATTGTGGAAATACAATCAGGATAACACAAGATCTAGCAGCTTCTATACTGAGGGACTGAAGGACTTAGAATTTCATATTCTGGAAGCCAAAGGAGCTAGGATTAAAACCAAGAATCACCCACGTAGCAAAACTGAGTATAATGCTTCAGGAAAAAATATGACTACTCAATGAAATAGAGGATTTTTAAGCATTCTTGATGAATAAACCAAAGCTGAACAAAAAATTTGACTTTCAAATTCAAGAAGCAAGAGAAGCATGAGAAGGTAAACAGGAAAAAAAGAAATCGTAAGGAACTTATTAAAGTTGAACTATTTACATTCCTACATGGAAAGACTATAATTGTAACTCATGAGACTTTTCTCAGTATGAGGATAGTTGAAGGGAATATGTGTACATATACATATATATGTCTGTATAGGAGGGTGTTTGTGTACAAACACATATATGTGTATATGTGTGTGAATAGGAAGGGGTGATATCTAAAAGATAAAATTAAGAGATGAGAGAGGAATATAATATGGGGATGAGAGAGGAATATAATAATAGAAGGAGAAAAGGAGAGACAGAATAGGGCAAATTATCTCATATAAAAGAGGCAAGAAAACACTTACAATGGAGAGGAAGAGCAGTAGGTAAAAGGGAATGGGTCAACCTTACTCTCATTGAATTTGACTTAAGAAGGGAATAACATACACACTCATTTGGGTATCTTGCCCTACAGGAACTTAGTGGGGAAGGAGATAAGAGGGTGGATGATAGAAGGGAGGTCAGATTTTGGGAGAGGATAGTTAGAAGTATATATGTTTGAAAAGTGACAGGGTCAAAGTAGAAAATAGATTAAGTGGGGGGTAGGATAGGATGGAGGGAAATATAGTTAGTCTTTCATAATATAACTACTATGGAAATATTTTCCATACTTACACATATATAAGCTATACTGAATTGCTTATCTTTCTAGTGGAGGTGGGTGAGGAGGGAAGAAGGGAAAGAATCTGGAAATCAAAGTTTTAAAAACAAATATTAAAAAATGTTTTTACATGCAACTGGGAAATAAGATATGCAGGCACTAGGGTATAGAACTCCATTTTGCCCTACTAGAAAGTTAGGAGGGGTATGGGGGAAGAGAATATAAGAGAGAGTAGATTGGGGAAGGGGTATTCAGTAGGCTTGCTATCTTGGAGTGGTGAGGAGGGGAAAGATGGAGAGAAAATTTGTAACTTGAAATCTTGTGGAAACGAATGTTGAAAACTAAAAATAAATTAAAAACAAAACAAAATCAAATCAAATCTAATCTTCAGGAATCTAAATAAATCTTTGTGCCTTTAAGAAGTCTGAGGTTAAAAAAATTCTAAGTTTGAAATTCTTTCATTGTCTAGGTCCTGTATCTAAGATATTGCTGGAAGTGTGTTTGGGGGTGGGGGGAAGCATTCTTAGTATAATAAAGACCTCTTTTATAATAAAAAAAAACAATGAGGAAACTGAGGTAAACAGGGTTGAGTGACTTATCAAGGGTTACACAGCTTGTAAGTGTCTGAGGTCATAATTGAACTCAGGAAGAGAAGTCTCCCTTACTCTAGGCCCAACACTCTATCCAGCATGCCACCCACTTATATGCCCTTATCTGACTCATGGTGGGTACTTATTAAATGTTGTTGCCAAGTGTTCCACATTGCTAGAGAAGTAACACAATGATATCCACAATGATAGAATCACATGCTTTGAAACACTTAAATGAGGATTCAAGGTTAGAGTCAGAGGGTTAGAGCTGAAGGCACTCAAGGTTGGCAAGTTACATGACTTTTAAACTGTGAGGGGGGGGAAATTTTTGTTGAGCTAAATGATCCATAAAGTCACCTCCAGCTCAGAAATTATATTATCCTGGGTTTGTGGGGCAAGCCTCTTTCCTTATTTTAAGAGTAAAATATCTGAACAACCAAAAAAGGGTGAGTTTGGAGGAGAATGAATATGATACTCTAAAGGAATGCCACTCACAACCTCTATTAGCAATACAGGTCACATTGATAAGGTTACAGCATGTTCAGCTCACACTGTGGTCCCTATGCCTAAGATATGCAAAATTTCCAAATGCACATATTGAGGTCTCAAGGACTGAAGGTTTCTGGTCTCTTGAAAAAGCTTAAGTGGGACGCTTGGTGTGATGCCAAGGTATTATATAAATAACTAATGGAATGAGATTAAATGGACTCCTGCAGGCTCTCACTTTATATTCTAAAGCATGACAACTAATTACCCTTAGTTTGGCTTGCTAGCTACAAATAGCATAATTGGTCATAAAATTATATAGTCCTTTTCAAAATACAGGCATAGTATTTGACTCTAAAATCTCTGGGATCATTGAATTCTAATATCTGGTTAAAGAAAAAAAGATTTGTTCCTGTAGGAACTGTGTCCAATTGTTTTGGATTTGGTATTAAAATAGACTATAATTAGGTTGATAGCCATCATTTATATGAATAGGCATCTTTTCTAAGAAAATGGAGGAAGTATTATGAATCACAATAAAACTTATAAATACTGACTTTGATCTTTGGAAGTAATTGGTTTGATTTCTTCCCTTCTCAATTGGACCAAATGATTAATTACTTTTGAGACAGAAATCTCAACATCATAAATACTTTGAGAATCTGTTGAAACCTAGAACATCACATTTATACCCCTTTGTGTCTCATCAAAGTCAGTATTATATATCCTTTTTATGGATCAGACAGTGGAAGTGTTCTGTTTATTTACCTTGATTCCTACCCTCTACATTTTCTCCTGTATATGAATGTCATCATGGTATCCTGATGTGTCCTACAAAAGCATGATATTCCACACGTCAAAAGCCTTCCTGCAAGGGTGAATGAATACATCAAATGCTAGAAATAGAAAAAGAAGACCCAGAACTCATGCAGTATGAAGTTCAGGGGAGGTCCAACTCCTATGGGCTTTGGTCCAGGGAACTCTAATAGCCTACAACCAATAGAGAAAAAAAAATCTACCAGGCACACTAGTGGGTTTGGAAAGGTCAGGAAGTCAGAGTTATATCATATAAATACCTTCTACCTGTTGCTCTAGAACTTGGACTAGAATGACTTTGGACTGGTTGACTAGATCAAGATAGGGTTGTTTGATCTCACTGGGAATCAGTCCACACAGATGGCCGGGGCCCTATCCTTGTGGGAGGGACTCACATATTAATGACTCTGAGGGCTGGCTGCTTGCTGCAATTGTTCTAGTCAGCTGCAGATTGGTGCTGGAGAAAGGGGAGGGTGAGTTGGGTCATGAGAAAGCCTGGAATAAAGTTATTTATCCAAACCCTTATCAATCTAACATGGCACTTAGACCTGGATCTTCATGACTCCTGGGTCTCCAGATACTATGGTTCCCCTCTGAGAGCTATGAAGAAATTTATTGATTTGACCCTACCAGCCCAAGTGTAATCTCTTTCATTCCATGTCCCTCTTGGTAATGACCAAAGTGATTAATAGATGGACCTTGAATGTAGGACTGCCCACTCACCCCCACCATACCTGCATCTATGAATCTCGGGTCCTTTGATACACACTGGAGCCAACAAAAAGAACTCACCATAAAACACAGCTGACCTGGTAACTTTTATTGAAACAGTAAGCTTCTATACAAAGGTTCAGTTTCTCTGCTTTCACACTTCCTCTGACTCCCAAGTCAGGTTTACTAGAAGAAAAAAAAACAGTCCTCAGCAAGAAAACTGTTGTTTATGAAACAGAAACACGTGTGAAATATTGATATAAACCGGACACATCTCAAGAGTAATACATGAACGTGTTTGTAAAACATTCTCTAGTCTCTTGATATCAAACTAAAACTTTGTTACTATTATAAAATTGAGGTAATATGTTTATAGTGCTAATATATTTGTTCTAATGAAACATTGGGTTGAAAATTTGACCTGCCAAATAGGGTAGGCTATATTGAAACTTGGGATCATAGAAATACTTTTTGCCAAGAAGATTACTGGTGGTAGTGTTAAGCAGAGATACTTGTTACAATATTTAATTGGAAGTAAATATGAAGCCCAAGAGGTATTAGATAGATGGAGAGAAAATGTGACATAATCTTAGCAAAAATTAATATTTTAATCTTAATCCTTCCATATGTATATACATACATACTCACATATATATGCATGTGTGAATATATGTGTGTGTGTGTGTGTGTGTGTGTGTACACATACAAATGATAGCATTTTTAGTATTGTTGGCAGACTATTGAATTTGGAATCATAAGGCCTGGGTTCAGATCTTACTTCATACACTTGTCAGCTTTGTGACCATGAAAAAATTTTTTATTTGCTTTGAACTTATTTTCACACCTGTGAAATGGAGAGGATAATAGTACTAAGATCTAATTATAAGGAGAGATGAAATGGAGTAAAGGTGATGAAACTGGACCAACACTTTGATCTCCTACTGAGTGGTAAGCTTTTATACTTGAGGATAATATCACATTCTGTTATCAGTCCTTGGGACTGGGGACAATGACAAAGACAATTGAACCGAAAGAACTATTCTATAGGCTATGTAAAAGGCAAAGAGAAATTCTTGAGACTCTTTCGAGGCAGCCTTCTTGTTAGATAATAGCTAGCTTTCCCTTAAAATTCTAAGAGAGGGAATTTCTCTTTCCTTCCTCTCTCTTCTCCATCCCTTCATTTTCCATGGAGCCAAAGTTCAATCATATGGATTACAGTCATAATATACATTGCCTTTCCTAGGTGAGCATTAGATAGGACATCAAATCCCTGGATATCATTCCTGCTTTGTATTTCTTTCCCTGAGCACAGATGATTGAACAGAAATCTTGAAAAATGGATATTTTCACCCCTGGTGGTAACCTTGTGGTTCTTCAGCAAGTAATGGTAATCTCTCATTTCCTTTATCAGTCAAACTGGTGTTAGCTGACATCAATTCCTTTAGTTTCATAGTTTGCTATGAAACTTTTTAAAGAGTCACTTACTTTTGAGAAAAATGGAGAGGAGAAAAGTTATCTGGGAGCTCACACACAAATCACTGGAATCTGGATTGAGTAAAAGAAAGAGAACCTAATCCTATGTGCTAATCAATGAATTGCTGATAAAATAAGTTTCAGTCTTTATTAGTTCAATTTGGGTAACAATATTCTTCCCTCCCCCAAGGGAAAAATAATATTATGACAATTGCATTACATATTTTTGCTATGATAAAATTTTTACACTCTGTCCTTCACAAGAGTAAAAAATTGATTGTGCTTCTTCTGCTTTCTCATCTCGTAGCCAATTACTTGAATTTTGAGCTCTTTGCCATGGTAGAACTCTGCTTCCAGATTGCAGAGATCTATGCCCCAAATTTCTGGGGTTTTTGCATACATCCCCATATGTTCCTCTTCTCAGTCAGACAAGATAGAATTTGATTAGAGTGACTGCTCTGATTTCTCTACAGAAATGAATTATTCTTCTCCCAAGCTACCAGGAAATAAAACAACTCCACAAATCTCTAAAACTATATACGTTTCAGCTATCATACTTTAATTTTTAAAAAATTAAATCTTAGAAGCAATAAAATTAGCATTTCCATATATATGAGAAGATAAGGATTATACACAAAACTATACAGTTGTAAAGTATGACTATTTTTCTTTTTAAACATAATAAATTCAACATATACATTTGAAAGCTCACCTGACAATGTCAATGATCATTAGTAGAATGTAAACTCCATGAAGACAGGGACTGTTTTGTTTTGTATTCAATTCCCAGTGCCTGGCACATAGTATATGCTCAGTAAGAGCTTGCTGAGTGGAATTGAATAGGATACTTTTTTAAATTGGAATCATGTTCAGAAGAGATAGTCCCAGAAAACTGGAAGAAAATGAGATTCAGTGACACTTTCCAATGCAAATGTGTAGCAAAGATAGGTCACTTAGGGCTGCAAGAAGAAGGACCCTGCGCTTAATCACAGATGGTACTAACTGGCACTCATTCAACACTGCTTGAGACAGCTCAATGTCATATCAACACAATGGCAAGAATTCATGAACCCAATGAATTCATGAAACAGAAATGGTTCAGTGGCAGGAGGTAGACCCAGGTTTGTGATTTTAAAAGGAGCAATGTATATCATATATTATACATTTTTCAATTAAAACCAAGTAATTATTCTAACAGGACAAAGAATACTGATGGGAACTTAGTGAGGATGACTAAAAATAGCATTATCATACTTTAACCATAGAAAATAATGAACTTAACTATAAACAGTTGCTAAATGGGTTTTATTGGTTTAATTATGGACACTTACATTTCTAGCAAAATATTTGGCAAAAAAAATTTTAAATGAAACACATTTTTTAAAAAGAGACAGAGCAAATGTATAATACCTGTGGTGTTGATAAGAAATAAACAAAGGTGTTGTGACTTAAGAATTCAAGATTTCTAAGAAATTATAGTGCTTTATTTTCCTCCTATTAACTTGGGATATTTGTAGCTGCCCTATACAGTTCTCAGGGACATTTTGAGGATCATCTCAGACAATCTATGTGACGACACACTTTGGAAAGCAAAACACTCACATTATAGTGGCTAGCATACTAAAATTGGAATCAGGAAGACAAAGGTACAAATCTTATTTCAGACTCTTACTAGATCAGGGACATTGGCAAGTCACTTCACCTTTGTGAAACTCAGACGTTTTCTAAGACTAATTTATAGATGGATTGTAGTGGTACCAGGAGCTTCCACACTGATAGAAAGCCCAGGTCATAGGATTATAGACTCATAGATTTTTAGCTGCAAGGAACCTTCTAAGGCCATTGAGTCCAATCCTTTGACTGCTGAAGAAACTGAAGCTAGAGAAGTTAAATGACTTGTTTATAGTACCACAGCTAGGTCTCTGACATGCGGATGTATATTTCATTATTTCAAGGTTCTGCAGTTTCACAAGTGAGAGGACTTCTACCACTAACATATTTGTACCTTACTCAGTGGCTTTCATGAGTTATTATGGCTGAAAACAAATGGGTATCTAATCTCTCTGAAAATATCAAAGCAGGTTCTTGGGTAACATATACAATTCACCT
Source organism: Petaurus breviceps papuanus (assembly GCF_028583685.1). Taxonomy (NCBI): domain Eukaryota; kingdom Metazoa; phylum Chordata; class Mammalia; order Diprotodontia; family Petauridae; genus Petaurus; species Petaurus breviceps. The sequence continues at coordinate 4,726,087 of NW_027185698.1, forward strand.
GCTAGACTTGGTAGTCTTCTATTGGGAAGTTAGGTGACACAGGGTTTAGAATGCTGACTGAGTTAAAATCTGGCATCAGATCCTTTGTAGCTATGTGATCCTGGGCAAGTCATTTAATCCTGTTTGCCTCTGTTTCTTCATGTATAAAATGAGCTAGATTAAGAAGTGGCAAACCATTCTGGTATTTTTGCCAAGAAAACCCCAAATGGGATCATAGAGTAAGACATGACTAAAAAGCAACTTAACAACATCATTTCCCTTTTTTAGTTCTTTGTTCTTTTCCTTCACCTTCCCTTTTTATCCTTTATTTCATTTTTAATAGGTCTTTCTTTTAGCAAGTTTTCAACTAATCTGTATAATATATTGACTGATACTATTACATTTAGCATCTCTAAAGGGTAGATGGGACCCTCTCTGGCACCCATCTGAATGTACCGTCCTAGGTAGCCAATTATCCTGCATTCTTGCAAAGCAAACCCTTATGTTGTGCAGGTTTGAAACACATGGATTTTTATAATCCTAATACTCTGTAGTCATACAATTAGCATTTTTTAAAGTTCTTAGAAAAGCATTAGGTCAGCTAATATTCATGTGAAGGCCAGTTGTATTGCCCAAGATTTACACATTTAATAAATGAGACCTTGATAGGTCAAGAGAGATTTGGTTAAAGCTTCTTTCTTTCAGGTCTGTGCCAATTTCCTAATTTATTTTTGATTTGTAGTAGCCTGGGACTTTACACTCTTCCACCCCCCAAATTAAATTAAATTTCTTGGACTGCACTTATCGTACAGTCCAAGCTCCCAGCCCAGTGGGCTTGCAACATTATTAGCACTTCTGCCTCTCTGTGCCGTTCTTTTTGCAGGCTTAAATGTATGCCCTAAAAAAGTCACTGTTTAATAAAAGGTTAGATTAAAGATCTAATGCATTTTCTGAATATGTATATTTTACTGATTTTATAGATTGTCCAAATTTTCAACTTTGAGATTTTGGGGGATGTTCCATGACAGGGTCCCTATAGCTACAGGAAAATTAATGTGTAAAGATACAACAATCTCTTAGAACTATTGCCTTCAGTATGGTTATGAGTGGTTCTCTGGATACTCCTTTTTAGGGAGGTAACTGAGTGAACTTTTCAGCTGAATCAGTTTTTTATTAGATCACTTAGGACTGTGTAGAGTTTATATCATTATGTATGAATCTGCTGGGCACAACTCTCAGACCTTTGTTAAAACCTAGGGCAGAGTAAGCCTGTGGTTCAGTTAATTACCATGAGATAAAAGTATTACAAACTCTACAAAAAGGAAGCTTTTCAAATAAAAGGTATTTTTTTCAACCACTGGCTGCTGGTACCTCTAGATACAATTATTTCAGTTGAGACTTTTTTGTCTATTTATAAACAAAAGAAATTATTAAATTCTTAAATCTGTATGATCAAACATTCTTTAGAGAAGTGTAGTAGTAAATGAGATACTAGATTAGAGCAAAGAGTAAAAGAACCATAAAATGCAGGTGTATTGGACACCCTAGGCACCTACTACTTTCTGCTAATAAGCTTAATGTGCTGTTCCTAGACTGCATTTACTGAACTTTTCAGATTTCTTTTTTCCAGATGTGTATGTTCAGGACAGTTTCTATTGTCCTAGTTGCTTTCGCCTCTTTGTGACTGAAGTATTAGAGAAAAGCTCTTGATTAATATATTGTTGTAATTGATCAAAGTCATATATATTCATGCACAAGAGGCATAAGACATTGCACCTTCCCTATTCTCTTCATCTGGCTCAAATTACAACTGAAATAACTATTATATCCCAAGATTGCAATGAATGAATTCTTTTCCCCCATATCCCTTTTAATGGAGATTGAAATGATCATGTCCTTGGCAAGATCACCTGTGTCCTCTAAAAATTAGGTGACTGTCAGTCATGCAGTTATATAGGCACCATCTGGTACACAAATAGGCAAGTCCTGATTTCATACAAGCTTGAAACATTTTTTTTCCTGTGTACAGAAATAACCTATCAAACCCGTAACCCTCGTTCCCTTCTTTTCTACTGCAGGTTCATTTAGAAAAAATATAAAACTACTGTTCTTTTATAGGGATGAATGACTATCAGTCAAACTGTTGTTAGCTGACATCAATTCCTTTAGTTTCATAGTTTGCTATGAAACACTTTTTAAAGAGTCATTTACTTTTGAGAAAAATGGAGAGGAGAAAAGTTATCTGGGAGCTCACACACAAATCATTGGAATCTGGATTGAGTATAAGAAAGAGAACTTAATCCTATGTGCTAATCAATGAATTGCTGATAAAAATAAGTTTCAGTTTTTGTTAGTTCAATTTGGTTAACAATATTCTTCTCCCCAAGGGAAAAATAATATTATGACAATTGCATTACATATTTTTGCTATGATAATTTTTTTATGCTTGTGAAGGACAGAGAAGTATTCAGTCTATATTTAAGTAGCCTCATTCCTTTTTATATTCATTCAATTTTTTAAGTAGTTCAAGAATTAGATGCTTTTTCCTAAGTATCAGTTAATACATAACCATTTCAATATTATTAAGGGTAATAAAACATGTTCTTAAAATTTAATGAAGAACCGCACTAAAGGTCAGTAAGCTGCTTGTTCAATAGTAACAATAATAATTGCTAATATTTATATAGCACTTTAAGATTAGCAACACACTTTAAAAATATCCATCTTATTTTATCCTGACCACAACCCTGGGGTGCAAATGCTATTATTAGCCCATTTTACAGTTGAGGAAACTGTAGCAAACAAATGTTAAGTAAAATTCCCAGGGTCACACAGCTAGAACATGCTTTAATCAATTAATCAATAAACATTTATTTACTACTAACTATGTGCTATGTATACAAAAAGAGGCAAAAGACAATCCCTGCCCTCGAGGAGGGCAGTACAATCTAGTGGGAGAGGTAACATGCAAATAAATATATATAAATCCAGTTATGTACAGGATAAATAGGAGACAATTCACAGAGGGAAGGCACTGGAAATAAGAGTGTTTGGAGAAGGTAGGATTTTAGCTGTGACTTAAAGGAAGGCAGGAGATAGAGATGAATAAGGAGAGCATTTCAGTCATGGGGGAGAGCCAGAAAAAATGACTGCAGCTGAGAGATGTTACATCTTGTTCATGGAACTGCAAGGAGGCCACTTTACTAGGTAGAAGAGTGCCTGTCAGGAAGTAAGGTGTAAGGATTCTGAAAAGCTAGGAAGGGGTTAGGTTATGAAGGGTTTAGAATGCAACAGCATTTTTAATTTGTTGCTAGAGGCAATAAGGAACTACTGGAGTTTATTAAGTAGAGTGGATAACATGATTAGGTTTACCCTTTAGGAAAATCACTTCAGTGCCTGAATGGAGGATAGGTTAGAGTGGGAAGACATTTGAAGCAGGCAGACTCACTATCAGGCTATTATAGTAATTCAGGCTTGAGGCGATGAGGGTCTTCACTGCAGGGGGGAGGTGTCAGAGGAGAGAAGGAGAGCATTTGAAAATTGCTGTAAAGGTGAAATTGACAAGTCTTGGCAACAGTTTGGATATGGGGGATGAGAGATAGTGAGGAATCTGGGATAATTCCTAGTTTGCAATCCTGAGGGGCTTGGAGAATGATGTTGTTCTCTATAAGATTAGAGAAGGTAGGAGGAAAGGATGTAGGGAGAATTTAAGGGCTAACATGATAAATTATGTTTTTGGACATGTCAAGTTTATGATGTCTAGTTGACATTCAATTTGAGATGCCTAAACACAGGTGAAGATGCAAGATTCAAGGTCAACAGAGAGATTGGGGAAAGAAAAGGATATTTGAGAATCATTAGCATAAAGCTGCTAAATAAATTCACCGGAACTGATCTGAGTACCTAGTGAAGTAATATAGAGGGAGAAGAGAAGAGGGCCAGTATAGAACCCTGAGGGATACATATGATTAGAAAGCATGATTTGGAGCAGGATCCAGAAAAAGAGACAGGGAAGGAGTGGTCAGATATGTAGGAAATGAACCAGTAGAGACTGAATAATTGACAGAGAATTACATGGGAATGACAGAGGGGACAGACTGTTGGTGGAGATGGGATGGAATGGGATTGCTTGAATGATTTGGAGAAATTAATCTTGGTAAGGAATAAGACTCTTTTATCATGTTAGGTAAGGCTGAAGGAGGAGAGTGTCAGAAGGCACCTGAGTGATAGAAAGGAGATGAGAAAAAGGGGAGAAGTGGTTCATGGATAATGGCTTCATTTATTCCTGTAAAATATGAGACAAGATTCTCAATTGAGAGAGGGGATGAGTGGGAGCCATGAGAAGTTTGAGGAACAATGAAAAGGTTTGGAAGAGTTACTGTGCAGAGTAGGATGTGAGTTGATCAGGGAGGTATAGTCATATTTTCTAGCAGCAGTGAGGGCCTAGTTAAGATATATACCATATATTTGTAGTCAGTCCAGTCAGAATGACTGTGATTTTTCTCTATCTTTGTTCAGCATACTTTGTATAGGAACAAAAATGACAAATGGTGGAAGTTATCCAAGGCCAAGGTTTGACTGTGTATAGTCAGTGATATGATAACAGGGGTAGGATTTCAAGAGAGGAGCAGAGTCTAGGGTTGAATTAGTTCACCAAGGAGTCAAGAGGAGAAGAGGAGAGACTGGTTAGTGAAGGGGAAATAGCTTGGGACAGAACTGATGGTTCAAGGGATTGAATGTCATGATGCAGATGAAGGTTAGGGGTGTGTAAGGGAAGGTAGAAGGGAAATCAATAGATTATGGTCAGATAAGAGAATTTCAGAATTTTTTTTTTAGCTTGGAGCTATTACATCTGTGGTTGATGAAATACCAAAGATTTTTAGCTAAGATGGGGTAGAGGAGTAGCTTATAGGAGGTGAGTAGATCGAAAAACTGAGTGGTTAGGGTATCTGAAAAAATAAAAATGCATGTTAAAGTCCCATAGTATGAGACTAGGGAGTTAGGGAGGAGAGAAAAATTGTAAGACAAGTATCAACTCAGTGAAAACAGAAGGGGGAATTATCTGGGAGTTAATTTTATGTTTTATGATAGCATGCTTTCATATTTAACTCATACCTGTGCCATATATATATATATATATATATATATATATATAATATTTGCTCCTAAGTACTCTAATAATGAGAAAGGTCTTATGAATTACAAATATCATCATGTAAATAGTTTACTTAGCTTTAATAAGTCTCATACAATTTCTCTTTCCTGTTTAATGCTTCTCTTGAGTCTTTTATTTGAAAGTCAGATTTTCTATTCACCTTAGGTCTTTTTTTCAAGAATGCTTGAAATTCCTCTACTTTACTGAACATCCATTTTCCCCATAATAGATCATGCTCACTTTTGCTGGGTAGATGATTCTTGGTTGGAATCCTATCTCCTTTGCCCTCTGGCATATCATATTCCAAGCCCTCCAATCCTTTAATATAAAAGCTCCTGAATCTTGTGTTATCCTGATTGTTGGCTATTGTCTTTCAACCTACATAAAAGCATTTGAGAATCTGTGGAAATAATTCATTAGTAGTTATAAAAATAACCTTTTTATTTCCACATGTCATCATTCTGTGTTATTTTATTTAAGACCTTAGATAAACACATCATTTTACCACCTTTGTCTTTTTCCTGGGGAACCTTTGACCCTTTGAACTCATTGAGGATGGCAGAAGTCTGTTCCATAATAACATGAAGAAGAAAATAAAATTTTAAGGAGCTAGTCAAGAACACCAGAATTTTAAAGAATGTGTATGTGTTATCAAGATTCTTAGTATATAATCCAATTTGTAATGAGGCATGGATATACACATTTACCACACATATTTCCAGGTAAAGCCATTGTGATTACTGGATTCATTCTCTCATCTTTTCATCAAAGCATGGCTTGTTATAGCCAGAAAGAACTTTAGAGACCAGAAGGTTGAACCCTTTCATTTTAGGATCAGATAAGATAATAAGATCTAAAGCTGAAAAAGTCCTTAGAAACTATTGAGTCCAACTCCCTTATTTTACAGATAAAGAAACCAAGCCAAAGAGTTCAAGTACCTTGACCAGGATCATGTAGCTAGTAAGTGTCAAGCTATATTTGAACCTAACTCTATGCTTAGGGCCCACCTACTCTGCAATTCTCCCTCTCATGAGGAAAATAAGTTCATTTAAGGTGTTTGCCTATTGTAACATAGGTAGTTAGTGATAGAATAAATGCCAGAACATAGGTCTCTTGACTGGTAGATCTATTACTCTTTCTACTATGCCACACTAAAATGAGGTTATCTAGAATAGTCACATGACTGACATTTCATCCTTGTCATCCATACATTGTCTTGTACTTTCATTTGTAATTTTTATCATTTCTATACAAGTGATTGCCAATATTTATATATCTGCCCCTTATCTCTATATTAAACTCCAATCACACATCTTCAACTGCCTGCTAGATATTTCTATATACGTGTCCTCCTGGTATCTCAAACTCAACATGTACAACCTCACCCTCCTTTAGATTTTCTCTTTCTTTAGGACACCAACAACCTCTTAGTCACCCACTTCTAAAACATAAAGTCATCTTTGACTCAGCTCAGGTGCAGCCCTTCTATGAAACCTCCTCAATCTCCTAGTTTTTAGTTCTCTTTTTCTCTTCAACTATTTATGAAAAACTTTGGTCTTTTTCCTTTGTCCCCTTCATTCCCTACACTGTGTTGTACATAATTGCATATATGTCATATTCTCCTGGTAAATTCTTTAAGGTAAGGGATTGTTTCAAAAATATCTTTATATCCTCAGTACCTTGTTTAACCATAAGGTGACACTGTTAGCCACTATCCTGACCTTATTCATCAAAAAGGATGATTACTAGAGGATTCTAGCCTGTGTGCAGAATACTAATGAGTGTCAAGCTTTCTCACAGTTCTCAGAAAGTAACTCTCAGAGAGTTAGCAAACTTCTATCAACTACCTGTCTTTTTTCACATGATAGTGCTGTTTTATTATCTAGAGGGTATTAATTGCTATGAATTTCATCAATTGGAGTCAGTTTTCCAATTGGAATCAGCTCTCCAATTCCCACCCTTGGCAAATCCCAGAACTTGAATATATACTATAGAAGCATAGTCATATAATCTTGGTAGAAACATATATTTTGGGATACCTTATATAGCATTTAGTCTTTATATAGGAATTATAAAAGTAATGAAAGAAACAAAACATTTACAAATTTGTCCTATCGCTGAATTGGACCTCTAACTCATTCTTTCCTCAGCTAGCTCAGCAAAGATCCAAGTGTGTGTATGCCAAGGCTCACAATGACAAGGAAGTTGACTGCTACTGTGCTGATGTACTTGCAGTCATCTCTTTTCTAAAACTTGAAGGCATCTTTGACTCAGCTCAGATGCCAGCTCCTCTATCCTTCCTTGATATCTCTAATTATTAGTTCTCTTTATCTTTTCAAATATTCCTACATAACTTTGTTTGATCTTTCCCCTTTGTTCTCTTCACCCCCTACATTTGGAGTCTAAAATAATTTCAAGTTCTCCCTCTAACAAACACTAGCTATGTTTTAATGGACAAGTCATGTAACCTCTCAGTAAATACCTAAGAAACTTTCTAAGACCATAAATTATACCAAGATACCTATCTGTGTCAGTGTAGGAAGTTTATGCAGTGGGAGTTACCTCTATTATAAAATCACAGGTCTAGATTTTTTCTCCTAACCTCAATAAAAACCTATCCCTTAATAGTTGACACTGATATAGATCATAGATATTAAACTGAGATGTTCTCTTTTATGTTGTATTTGTGCTTTTGAACTGAATATTAAATTTTATTTAACAAGTAATTGATAAATGTGTTCATAATTAAATTGTTTATTCCTCATCTAGGACCACAAGAATAGACAGGCAACTCAACAGTTGTACTGTGATTGAAAAAAGTATGTTTTGGCCTTTGTAAAAATATATCAATTTTAGCAATTACTTGTCATCTCCTAGGATAAATGGATGATGTGGAATTTGTTCATCAGAGAGGGGTTATTATGCTCAGGTGAGATGGTTTGTAGCTCAAAATAGCCCTCATGTGATTGAAACAATTTGGTCAAGGAAAAGGCTGTAATTGTTTTGATCTTTTAGGCAAGAAAATTGGCAAGCTTTTCTTGAAAATTAAATGGCTAAGTAAATAGCTGTTGTCTCTCTGGAGACCACCTAAAATCTCACTTCTGGGATGTACATGTCCCTTTTGCTATTGGGAAATGTCTATTTTAAATTGTAGTAATCTGCTTTGAATGTTCAGGACAATAGGACATTGTTTTAAATATTAAAATTAGAGAATGATGCCTCTTTTGCCCAAAATTATAATTTAAATGGGGGGAAAAAAAACTATTTTGGTACTTTTTCATTGCATGATTTTTACCGTGCTTTGGGGATAAAAGAAAGACACATGACTTCCAGAGATAAGGAATCTAGTTGTTAATTTAGGGTTACAGGGAAGAAAACAAATATTCCTATTAAGGACAGCATTAATCATTCAAACATGTGGAGGAATTACTAAAAACCAGTTAGAATAGATGAGGTGAGTCAGAAGTGAAAGTATGCTTTCTGAAGGCCAGTGCTTTAGGATCTCCAGGAAAATGGTCACAGTTGGGTAAGCAAGCTTGGTGTCCTAGGGACATTCTTGAGAAGTCCAGAGAGAAAGAGGGCTTTCTTATACTTATCCAGTTTATGGTGAAGGGATTAAGAAGGTTAAAGCCTACTATGACCAGATAAAATGATGGGAGAAGTTGATTCTGAAAGGGTAGAGAGAGATATAATTTTGCCAGATTGAATCTGCCAGTTAAATATCTAGCTAAAGGCAGTGAACTAACTTGCTTTATGGACAAATTCTAAATAAGTCAGTGAATTAGAGAGAAAAGAGACTTAATATAGGCCTAAACCTAGTTCTCTGCAAGTATGAATAAAGGATTGTGATCCAACAGAAAATGACTTAAGAAACTTTGTAAATTTTTCCTTTCATTGTAATCCCTTATATAACTTTGACTATAATACCCTTTAATGGACCTAAAGTAAATAGATTTGATTCTAGTACTATTACTGTAGACTCAGGAATCATAGACACAGCCACCTGAAAGAGCAAGAATTGTGAAGAACAGTAGCATGGGAAGATGTCATTTGGTATATATTCTGCTCTTTGTAACTTACTACTTTATAAAGAAAATTATGCTTTTTATTTTTGGTAAAATTTTCTTGTTCTCACTACAAAAGGAGGTCATCAAGTATACAGTATCCCAAAGGTGGTGGCTATTGGTTTTGAGTGGATATTGATCCAAGTGTACCCAAAAAATCAATCTTAACTTTTGAGGGTATTCACAATTAAGGTAGGGAGTATCACAAAGGAGATAAATCCTCCCTTTTGGACAAAGGTAGTGATTTATATCAATAATAATTATCCATTTAGTGAACTGGGACATTGATGAATCTCCTGTCTCTGCCTCTAAGAGAGAGTTCTATGGCACTACTGTGGACAACTTTTGATGGTCATAAGTTCTTTCTTTTTGACTGCAAATGTTTTGTTTGAAAAATGCTTTCATTTCTGAGTTGAGGGAGATAACTCTGCTATATTTCAGTAATCCAATGGATTGATCTTTGATCCTAGAGTTGGATAAATGGGCTAATTTTCACCTCTGTCACATATCACACTTCAATTATTCTATTGCTGATTGAAGTCTTTCAAAAAGAAGTTGGTAAATAGGCATAAATATATCAAGAGACTTATGTCATTAATCCTGTTACCTATATAAAATATTCTTCCATAAGAAAGTTAATTATCTTTTGGAACCATAGAAACAATGAATAATTAATAATTTTATTAATAACTCATGGCCTAGGCTTTTTAAGTACAAATTAATATATATGGGTGTTTAACTTTTACCTTAAGAAGGATCAAAATTCATCTATAAACAATATAACATTTTAAAAAATCATTCAAATAGTCTAGACTTCTGTATAATGTCTTTCTCCTTCAAAGAAATAAATTTAGGAGACTGTATACTTATTCTAATGACTCCATTGTTGAAAACATTGTTTAGGGTATAACTGAATTGGAAGAGTCTTTAAAAACCATCTATTTCAAATCATATCTGGGCAAGAATCCCTTCTATTACATGCTTGATGGTGGAAAAACAGCTTTTTTCCTCCTCAAGTCTCCCTACAAGGAAATTTAAGGAACTATTTCTTTATGTCATCTTAATTTGTATTTTTGCACCATCCATCTCTTCCTATATCTTACCTTAGATTCTCGAAGTCTAGAAGTGTATAAGTAATACTTGCTTCTAAAAAGCAAGAAATCCTTCTGAAAACATTACATTAAATCCTGATATAACATCAGAGATGCTTTATTGAGGTGATTTCATTCAAAATGCTGAAAGCCCTTAACATTCTGCTAAACCTCACTTAAACACTTGCAAGAGAGCTTCATAGAGTGAAAATCATAGTAAAAGAGATTGAATTCAAATCTGAAATTTGTTATATTTAATCAACAAAAATATATTATTCATTAGACAAAGTAAATTTAATGTGTGTGTGTATGCTGCTTTGTGGAGTGGAGATGGCCCTAAGTTTTTAAAATTTATATCTATAGAGGGCAAATTCTGGCACATCACAGAAGTGACCTTAAAGGCTGTATCTAGTCAAACCTATACCAGAACACAAGCAATTACTATAGAATACGAATTTGTCTGCTAATCAGTTAGCTAGCATTTATGAAGTTGCTACCATGTTCCAGGAACTATGTCCACCAATGGGATTAAAAAAAAAGCAAAAAGCAGCACCTGTCCTTAAGGAGCTCATAGTCTAATGGGAAAGACAACACATAAACCACTATGTAAAAATAGGATACATACAAGCTAAAATGGTGATGGCAATTAAAAATAATAATAAACAGTTTTTCTATAGCACTTTAAGGTTTCCAAAGTACTTTATATATGCTGATCTCTTTTGATCCTTACACAAACTCTGAGAGACAAATGCCATTATTATCCCCATTTTACAAATGAGTAAACTGAGGTTGAGAGAGGTTAGGCAACTTTTCCAGGATCACACAACTAGAGTGTATCCAAAGGCTCCTAACTCCAAGTCCAGTGCTCTATCTACTGTATCACCTATGGAAGGTACTAAGATTAAGGACCACTAGGAAAGCGTTTCTGTAGAAATAGAAAAAAACTAGAAGGAAACCAGGGAAGCTGGGAGGTAGCAATGAGATGTGAAAGGATCCTAGGAATGGGGGGCTGATGATGAAAATGCTTAGAGTCTGGAGATGAAGTGTCATGCAATGAGAACCAGGTGATTAGTGTCAAAAGTGATCATCTAGGCTTTGTTTTAATATTTTTACTGGGTCATAAGTATTTAATAAATGTTTGTTGAATAAATATTAACTTACAATGAGGACTAAGCAACAAGTATGTGACAGGATTTTCTACAAATGATAGTAGCTACCAGCTGTGAAAGGTGCTATACAGCAGGAGCTTTGGACCCCACTGATAACACCTTGGTGTTCTGTACTTTATGAACTTCTTTTGGAGAATTGTCTTCAAATATCCTCTTCAACATTGCATGGAACTATGATTTCACTGGTATGTGTACTCTTTCTTTCACTTCTCTTCCACTTGTCATAGGTTCATTGAGAGTTGCTGTGATTGAAAATGCTATTATTCTATAGTCAACTTAATGATGAGACTCTCTGAACTCAGCCCTTAAAATATACATATAGTCCATTGCTTGACCAATTTCCAAATTCTATCCAGCTTGGTAGTGCCGACTAGAACTTGAAATTGGGAGAGCCTATAAGAACATAGGGTCAACTTTATGCTAAAATGAAGAATCGGTGGTCTGCAGGAGGAAGGAGAGGATTCTTAGAAATAGAAAAATGTAATTTCATCCTATACATTGGCATGAAAAGTAGTGTGATATAATGGATAGAGATCCAGATTCAAAGACAGGAAGACATGGTTTCACATCCTATCTCTAATGCATATTAGCTGTGTGACCCTGGGAAAGTCAGATAACCTCCCAGTGCCCCAGGTAACTCCCTAAGATTATAAATTGCAGAGAAGGTTTTGACTTGTATTGATAGAGGGATTTTCCTCATCTGAGAATTCTCTTTCACAATAAAATCAGAGATGTAGAACATAGTTCTATATTTTAAGAAAGCATGGGTAGTTCAAAGACCTTTTATATGGGGTAAGCAATTACTGCTGAAGTTGCTGTGTGAAGACATGTTGGAGGAGATCACCAGATTTGACCCACACAGGATGTTGTTCTCTCTCTCTCTCTCTCTCTCTCTCTCTCTCTCTCTCTCTCTCT